>NC_087205.1:53035409-53075409 GCF_015104395.2 Macrobrachium nipponense
GCCTATGGTAAATTTCACTTTCATAACCTTTGGTCTATGGGAGGTGTACTGGCGGGTGCGAATGCCCTAGCAAGACTACTCTAAAGACCAATATCCACTCATCAACATTCAAATTCCAATCATTTAGGCCAATCTGGTTCAAAGAACCAGCGAATGTCATGAAAACCCCCGCAACAGGGGTTAACCATAGCCTGTCAGTGGCTATATGGTCTACCCTAGAGAACAGCAATCGGTCTGTCATGAAAGACCGGTAAATAAGGCAAGATGGAATTTTACAAGATTTTATTAAAAAAAAAAATATTTACCTCGCATAACTACTCTTACAATAATCCCAAGCAAATACCCTTTTACTTTACAAATCACTGTATGTATGTAATTCCCAGTATCAAAAAATCAGGTCAGAGACTTGGCTCTTGTTACAGCAATGAATCACCAAAAGTAAAGCTAGCAAAGGAATACATTGAAAACTTTCTAGTAGTGTTCAAAAGGATATGATTCATTGAAGTTTACAAGCCTTCTTACATGATTTCTTACCTTTAATTTAACTCTGTTGTTTGTGTGTTAACTTCAAATAGACCTTGATGAAGAGTAATAGTTCACCTATGATTATTCTAGCAGATGTATATTGTAGGGTCTCACGTGAACCTTACACATCTTCATCTCACCTGACCAGCTAATCTCCTCACAACAATATCTCTGCGTACTAAATGTGCGGACACAAGAAACACAGTATACTTTACGCATCTTTTATACATATATATTCATTATTGTCATGTTAAATGTATCGTCATTATCATACGCATTACAATGTCAGCATTTCAGCCATATGTATCATAGCATCTGTCATGCCTTGTGTATCAATTTATATGTATATTTCCAAGAGCTTTTGACCCGCCTGTTTGTTGTCTGAATAAATGAATAAGTTTGTAGATCCTTTCTCTAACTCACACCTTTGTTACATTGGTGACTACAGATATGACTGACCCAGCCAACCCTAACAATGCCAGCCTCCATTCACACCCCACAATTCAGAAGTTTGGTTCTTCAGGATGGAGGCAATCTTCCAATCGAAGAAATTTATCTCCTCAGCCTGAAAGCAGACGCCACCCTTGAATTCCTGTCAGACTACATTTTTTATCAAATTGCTGAAGGACTAGCTGAAGTCATCCTTCAGCATGCCACAGATCACCAACCTGAGTTAACCCTAGACCTGTGAGAGAGGTCCTCCTCACAAAACTACCCTGCCAAGCAGTGGTGGCCATGCCCAGTGCCTCCATCATGCCAATCAAAGAATTCCTGAAATTGGCTGACGCAATACACATGACCCACAAGACGATGGGGCCCACACAGCCACCAACTGCAGCGGAAGCACCATGATGAGCCCAGCAGTCAACTGACACAGAATCTGACAGTGACCTAGAGGGACAGCTGCCCTCATCCACAAACGAAACTTGCCTAAGCAATTCATCAAGGAGAAGACCAGACAGAAAAAAGATGATGGACCAGAGGGAATATGCTACTTCCATTGGAGATTTGGGAAGAAGGCCCACAAATGTGACAAGGGCTGTCTGTTAAAAAAAACATGCAAGAGGGTCGCACCCACAACCCAACCAACTAAACGGCAGTGGTAAATAGACTGGTTGCCTTATAAGAGAAATTCTGCCTGCTCACCGATGTCTTTCTTCCAGATATGGATGTAGGGGGTCCATGTGTTTCTTCATCAAGGACAAACGATCATACACAGAATTCCTCATTGACACTTTGGCAAACAGGTCACTTGTGCCAGCCAGTCCACATGAATAACTCAATCCGTCTCTACTTACCAACCTCCACATATCTAATGCCAGCGGAGAACCACTCAAGGTGTCCAGGAAGTGGGATATGAACGTGTCATTCAGTGGGGAAGACTACAGTTGGACCTTCATCATGGCAGATGTGACAACAGCACTTTTAGGAGTAGACTTCTTTAAAAGCACACAACCTGCTAGTGGATGAAGTATCAAAACAACTGATCCTGAAAACGATCCCGCCATCATCTGGTCAACAGTCACACAGACAAACCGCCACCACACCATCACCATAACAGCAGAGACAGCAAACATGCCCCATCATAGCAGCTACACCACCACCAGAAATACTACGACTTCTACAATACTACCAGGAGATTTTCAAAGATGATCTGCAACACAACTTAATCAATGAGCAAAATATAATATCCAAAACCACATACAAATGGAAGGCCCGCGATCCACTCATGCTTCAGATGTTTAGCCCTAGAGAAGCTTGTCTATGCCAAAAAAGGGTTCAAGGAAATGGAGAATGTGGGAATATGACAAAAAGCCCCCAGCCCATTGGCATTCCCACTTTACACAGGACAAAAACCTAACGGAACGTGGTGCCCGCGTGGAGACCATCTGCGACTAAACATCAAAGCAAAGCCAGACAGATGCCCATTGTCGAATATAGCAGACAACCAGCCAGATGAACGGAACAAATATCATCACCAAAACAACCTGCTGAAGGGATACTTCTAAGTTCCAGTAGCGAAGGAAGATATAGAGAAGACTGCAATCATCACCAACTTTGGCACCTACACACCCAACTACAGCTGTTTCAGCCTTTGCAATACAGGGGCAACCTTCCAAAGACTTGAGGAATGAACTGGTAGGCAACCTTCCCTTCTGCATGGTCTATGTCGATGACATCCTCAAAATGGACTCAAAGTAACAGAAGACAAATGCGAATGGGCAAAGAAAACGGTGGAATTCCTGGAACATCAAGTAGCCCATACCCCTACCAGAGAAAGTAAAAGCAATCACTGACTTCCCAAAACCAACAACAATTAAAGCAGTACAAGAATTTTCAGGACTAAGCAGCTATTACCTCAATTTATCCCTAATATTGCCAAAATGTATGAGTCCAATCTATAAAAGTCTACAAGGAAAAAAAAAAAATTAAATTGGTCACAAGATCAAGGTACTGAATTTCTTTCACCAAAACAACCTCATTAATTTTTCCCCATAGGTTCCTTACTTTGATGAAGGACAAGAGTAACACAGTGATGGGTGCTGTACTTGAGCAGGACACAGATGATGGTCGTCATCTGCTGGCATTTTTCAGCAAGAAGTTAATGACAGCAGAACAGAAATACTCTACTTTCAACAAGGAGATCCAACAATACACAAAACCATCCGCCACTTCCACCACATGCTCAAGGGACAACAGTTTGTCATGCAAGAGGACCATCAACTCTTGGTGCATGCCTTCACAAAGACAGCAGATGCATGGTCAGCATGACAACAGTGTCACTTATTAGCAATAGCTGAAAACTCCTACATCATCAAATACTTGAAGGGTTCAGTAAACACCATGGCAGATGCACTATCACGAAACTGCATCAACACCATCCAGTCCGGGATAGCCTATACCGAAACAGCAGAAGTACAAAGAGAAGATGTGGACCTACAGTGACTGTGGTGGGAAAGCCCCACCCTTATGTGGAACAACCTGTCAATGGAGGGATGACCATTGCCTGCAAAACAAGTACCAGATGCCCTTGCTCCTACCTGCCCATGTCAGATGTCAAAAAATCACAAGACATGTAGAGAGTGGTATAGGAGAGCTCCAGAAAACACCATCATAGTGGGACCTCTACCCACCTCTGAGGGGTACAGATACCCATTCACCATCATCGACAGAAATACCAGGAGGTCCAAAGCAAGACTGACATGGCAACAGATGGTGGAGAGTTGCGTGAAAGCTCTCATCGGATGGGTCAGCAGACACAGAGGCCCACAGATGATTTCGAGCAACAGGGGGACCATCTTCATGTCCGCAGCATAAAGACTTAGAATGGATAATGCCAACCAAGACGACCTACCACATGACCAGAAATGCAAAATATGCGTTCATACAGGCAAACACACACAGAGCAACCCTCTTCCCAGCCTACTCGGAACCATAAGTTATCATCCAGAGACGACGCAAAGCCTACCAGATGAAGAGTGGACAGCAGGACTACATGAGTCTCCATCAACCGTCTAAAGCCAGTATACCTCCTGGACACCAACCAACAACCATAGGCTTCCCCAAGTGGGGGGAGCCCTGTAGGGTCCCACATGGACCCCACACACCATCTCACATGACCAGCTAGTCTCCTTACAACAACATCACACACCAAATGCTCATACAAAAGAAATGCAGCATAAGTCATGCATCTTTTATACATATATCTTCATTCATATTATTGTCAAGTTAAATGTATCATCATTATCATACGCATTACAATGCCAGCATTTCAACCATATGTACCATAGCTTCGGTCGTGTCTTGTGTATTGATTTATATGTGTATTGCCACCTGTCAACAAACACAAATGATTGTGTTGTGACCTCTGTTTTTGTTTGCCTAGTGTCAGGCACTACATTTCCAATTGCCAAAGCCATTGACCTGTCTGTTTGTTGTCTAAATAAATTAGTAAGTTTTTAGACCCTGCCTCGTACTCATGTCTTCACTACAAAATCAGTGACAAGGTCTATCCTTAAAAAATCTCTATGAAAGTAAGTGTGAGGACAAGAGAGAGAGAGAGACAGGTAACTGGGTACTGATACTTTATTGACTGAGAGCGAGGTCTACATTGACAGGTGCGGATGGACATGTAGTACCTGGGTCGCAGAGATCGACATTTTGTGTTTCTTTATATAAATATTCATAAGAATAAATGCAGATGTAGTCTGTATACATACATGATATTTACATTGGAGGAAAGGACAGAGAATTCTACATAAAATGATATAAATTGGAAATGGCAAGTTCTTGAAATAAATATAAAATATCAGAAGGATATTGTCCTCACAAATACTGCCCCCCCCCACCCCCAAGACAATTAGGATGAAATAATGATTGGAAGATAAAATACAATGAGGAACTTCTAGTTGCGGGGGCAGGAGTTGACCCAGTGTCCTTGAGATCACTTGTTGTGGGGTTTCATTGATTGCCGAGTCCTTCGGCATTTTGGCTAACAGGATGGCTCCCCTAGTGGTGCCTAGGAGGTTCGACTGATGTCCTTGGGCATCCATATCCGCGGAGTGATGTGCCAGGAGCTTTGGGAGTGGCGTCGGGTGTGTGGTGGTGCCGTGGAGTGTCATTTCCATCCAGTGGGCCAAGGAGGCCCACTGGTGGGGCAGAGGCATTGGGTGTGCAGTGGTGCTGTGGAGCATCGTTCCAATCAGGCAGGCCAAGGAGATGCAGCTCTGCGTCAGGTGTGCAGTGGTATGGAGTGTCATTCCCATCAGGCGGACCAAGGAGGCCCACAGGTATGGCAGTGGCATTGGGCGGGCCAAGGAGGCCCAGGGGCAGCAGTGTCAGGCGAGCCAAGGAGGCCCACAGGTGCGGCAGTGTCATCGGGTGGGCCAAGGAGGCCCACAGGTCAGACAGGTATGCCGACAACAGAAGCCACTACTAGCGCACAGGCCCTAGTAGTGACTGCTGTTGTTGGAGTCACCTCGGGCCACCAAGTCGATCGGTTGATGATCATCAGGAAGTAGCTGGCGATCCCTACTGGTGGCAGAGGGTTCACAACATCAATATGGATGTGTCCGACTGTCACCTGGTTTGTGGGAAATCCCCTACGCCTGATTCTGTGTCGGCTGACCAGCACCTAGTTACCCATCCTTGTAACTTGTCTCATACACCAAAACACAAAAGCACCGTATTTAGTTTGTTAATGGTGTCGGGTTCGTCTGAGTCAAGACAAGTCATGTGTGGTTTTGTTAATGACTCTGAGTACAGTCAATGTGTGTCGTTAATGGCAGGAGCCAAACTGTTTGAAGACACCAGAACATGCCTGGAAAGGAGCACCATAGTAAGTCCGTTAGTGGCGTCGGTGTCGACTGAGGTAAAGAGCTTTCAGAGACCTAGAATATATATCGCTGTGTCGTTTGTTGAAGGTTTCTCTAAAGGTAAGCAGCCGTAGTGAGTCCGTTAATGGCAGGAGCCAAAACCGCTGTGTTGCTGTCATATCCAGGAGGTCATTAATTGTAAGGACAAGAAAGAGAGACAGGTACCTGGACTGATACTTTACTGCCCGAGAACAGGGTCTACATTGGCGGTGCGGATGTAAAAATAGTACCTAGGTTGCAGAGATCGACAATTTATATTTCTTTACATACACTTACATAAGATTAAATGCAGATTTAGTCTGTGTACATACATGATATTTACATTGGCCGAAAGGCCGGAGATTTCTACATAAAATGATATAAATTGGAAATGGCAAGTTGTTGAGATAGATATAAATTATCAGGAGGAGGTTGGCCTTACATAAGTTTCTTGTGAAATAATAGATCCAAAGATTTGAAATTTAAGATATCATTAGCTGAAATATGTTTTTTTTTAATGTTTTCTGACCAAATAGTGGTGATCCACAGGCTTACTAGCTTAAGATAGTGGTGCAAAATTTCTAGAAAAAGAATTTTTAGCAATATTACATAGGGTATCATGAGCTGCGAGATGAGGCAGGATAATAACTGGCAGGCTGGTAATTGCCTGGTGGTTGTTGAAAATAGAAATTGTCTTAACACCTGCTTAGTTGATGACCATTTTACCACACAGAAGTAAAGGGGATGAAGAAGGTAGGCATATTATCTAGGGCGTTTTAAGCCCACTAGCACAGTGACAGTGGTTTTGCAATTGTGGGAAAAATAATCTGTAAGTTTTGTCTCACATAGGTATTGTCTTGAATCTGAAGGAACAGTAGACTTACTCACAGGATTTACACAAATGGAATGCCATACTTTGCTCATATTTATTGCTCTTGCAGTTGTTTCTAACTTTGCAAAAATTATAGAATTCTTGAATTCAGTTTTCACTTGTCACAGAATATGGGACTTGCTAAATCTTTTTATTTTTAAGGTATTTTGTCGTTTTATTGTAATCATTATTCATTCTTTCATATATCTGAATAGTCTGTAATTTACTGGTAATTGATCTTAATATATATCGCTGTGTCGTTTGTTGAAGGTTTCTCCAAAGGTAAGCAGCCGTAGTGAGTCCGTTAATGGCAGGAGCCAAAACCGCTGTGTTGCTGTCATATCCAGGAGGTCATTAATTGTAAGGACAAGAAAGAGAGACAGGTACCTGGACTGATACTTTACTGCCCGAGAACAGGGTCTACATTGGCGGTGCGGATGTAAAAATAGTACCTAGGTTGCAGAGATCGACAATTTATATTTCTTTACATACACTTACATAAGATTAAATGCAGATTTAGTCTGTGTACATACATGATATTTACATTGGCAGAAAGGCCGGAGATTTCTACATAAAATGATATAAATTGGAAATGGCAAGTTGTTGAGATAGATATTTTTTTTATTAGTTTTAGGTAACATCAGTAAAGCAACACCACGAGCATGGAGGTTCACTGTGATGGGGGACCCATTAGTGGACTGGTACGTGGTTCGTGATACAGATTCTCCCATACTGCAGAGGGAAGTG
This sequence comes from Macrobrachium nipponense, assembly GCF_015104395.2. Taxonomy (NCBI): domain Eukaryota; kingdom Metazoa; phylum Arthropoda; class Malacostraca; order Decapoda; family Palaemonidae; genus Macrobrachium; species Macrobrachium nipponense. The sequence continues at coordinate 53,042,907 of NC_087205.1, forward strand.
GACGCTGTCAAGATGTGGCTCTCGTCTGGCACTGTCAGTCAGCAGTTTTTTTCACCTGTAGTAAAGCTATTGAAAAACTATCCTTGACGTTAAATATAATCTGTAGTTTATCATAAAAGTTACAGCTGCATATATGTTACTGATAAAACAATGTTAACTAATTTTGCCAAAAAGATATCTGTTGAACATTGAATGTCATAAAAATTTATTTTTAGCAAGATCCTAAATTATATTTGTGATGACAATCCAAAATATTTACAGTGTTTCCATGTGATGCGAGACCACCCATTCCACGGAGTTCCAATGTTGGGAGGAACTTGGGGTGGCTGTGGCATGTGGCATGAAAAAGAAATCCGATTTATAAGGGACACGATTTTAAGAACTACTATTTCGGAAGCAGCAGACCAGACAGGATTAGCAGTTAGTAAAAGCATGATCTATTTGAACCACTAAAAATAGTCTTTAAACAATGAAGAGATGATAAAATAATATCTTCCAGTGCAAATCCAAAATGATAACCATATAATTAGACTTCCAAGTCAAAGTATTAACTATGTTTTTCTATTTTGTCATATCTTCTCTTTTACAATTTATGCTGAAGTCAATGGCATTATTTGCAGACTATATTATTATTTAGACTTTAAATCTCCTCTTTTATACAATTTATGCTGAAGTCAATGGCATTATTTGCAGACTATATTATTATTTAGACTTTAAATCATTCTATAGTCTTCTGTTTCTATTCTGGCAAGTTTCTCAAGAATAAAGAACGAATACTCGCATTTCTTTCCATTTACTTATTGTCGACACACCGTTTGAACGCAAAGTTTTTTTCATACTTTACATTATAGGCTTAGCTGTTGAGTCTGCATGTTGTGATAAAAACTGTTTGTGTCAATTTGTAATTTAGTCTTGAAGACCCCCAATGGGTGGGGAAACAGTCTGTCAGCTATAAGGAGTATATGGAAAGAAACGTGAATAATCTTTCTTTATTCCTGAGAATCTTGCCTGAAGAGAATACTTAGAGACTGATTCAGTCTAAATGAAAAGATAGTCTCTATAATTAATGTCATTGCCTTCAATAAAAAATTTTCTTTATGATAGTATTTTTTCTTTTGTGTAGTCCTTAGTACCTTACTGTGTTCTATGTTACCCTTTTGAGAATAAGAGACCTTTTTAAAATTCTGGAACTTTAGTTAAATATGTTAACTTGTGTAGATGTTTATTGATAAAATAATATATGTTTGGAATATTCAATCATCGTGATTGATATGCCAAGTATGATTTCTTGGAGGTTTAATATAATTGGTTTGTCTGAAACATGCCCAGGTTATCCCAGTTGACCAAGAGTATGTAATGTTCTATTTGTGGGAGTATGTAGGTCTACCAAAACTCTAAAGATATGGCATGACTACTAAAACTAGACAAGAGATAGAAAGAACACAGTGCCTTCCATTCAACATAAACATTTTAGTATTTTGCTCTGTGAGAGGAGCTGGTCAAGGGGCAAGCCCTGACTATAATTACTTTGAATATGGTAATCCTAGAAACTATTATTACATCCTGTGATATGTTGTTGCAAAGGTGTTGAAAATTAACCCTATATCTTTATATTTTTATGAAGTTTCAATCAAACCTTGTATGAAACCATTGCCTTGACTAACTCCTCTGTCGTCAGTTCAATGTGGCATTGCCCCTATGATGTCCTTCCTGGATTCTTGGTTAAAGCGTCTTAGTATTCTTCCGGCGACTGCAATGCCTACTGCTTTATTTGCTTTTCTTTCTTTGTAACCAGTCAGGACGTTCAAATGCACTCTTCAATTCCCACTAACATCAACTCATACTTCATTCAATTAACTACTTCCTTGGCTTTAAATGTCCCTCTCCACTGCATTATTAGCTTGCTTGTCTTTGTTGGTAATAGCACTTACATTTTCATATCCCACCATGAAGTGATGGTCTCTGTCATTTGAGATGTTTTGTCATCCATGGGTAGGTATCTAGTCTCTTATTGGAAATTCTTCAGCTCCAACAAATACAGGTAAGCGATGCATACTTCATCCTTGCATTCTGTTATCCCTACTTCTTTGAAAAGCTGCATAGGTCCTTTCACTGTCTTTCCACATGACAGATTAAACACGGTAAATCTGGTTCTTGAATTTGATACTTCTTGATACACGAACAGGATCACTGTTAAATACAAGTCTCAGGCCTTTGGTCTCTTTTGGCACATCTTCAGCATAAATTTTAGTACACACAACCCATTATGTCTAGGGTTATAGGGTGCTAACAGCTACTTGGTACTCACCTGACTGCTCACCTCCCTTATCATATCAGAAGTAAACTAGGTACAGTTACCTCTTGAATAATATGAGTTACTTTCCTGATGGGTTGTGACATTTAAAATTGTTATTTACACTTTTTTTCCCATGAGAAACAATGATATTAATCCTTACAGGCCAGCCTATATATACTCATACATTAAAATCCCATGACCATGCAAACTTTAATTAAGGTATGCCCATTTTTTAAAAAAGGATATCAGTGGGAAAAGAAAGATAGGCAAATGGTCATTTTATAATAGAATAATTCTAAAAAAATTTGTGTACCTTCCACAGGAAGTTGAAAGTGAATAATTCCAATCCTGCACAGGGCCTCTTTTCCAAGACACTTGTAAAAATACTAGCTAATTATAACAAGATGTACATTGTTACGAACCAAGAGGAGGTCCGCTCCAAGTTCGATATTATGATAAACAAAAAGAATTCAACACCAACAGTTGAACTGGGGATACAAATATAGAAAGAAACACTAACAGAACAAAGGTTTATTTACAAGCTTACTAACAAAGATAAATGCAGAATGGTTTCTCCTATTTACATAAAAAAGTAAAATCTTACACTGCAAGAACTGGGGGAACAGTGAGTCAATGTTATTACTTGGTGGTAAGTTTCAGCTGACGGGAATTAATGCTCAAAGCGATGGCTTCACAAAAGGAGAACTGTAACTTCTGTCGTCTACTTGACTCCGTATTGCAGAAAACAATGTCTACTTTTGATACTTAAAGGGCAGGAACTCCTCAAAACCTCTTGTTGAACGTTTCTTCTCTGAAGTCTTGCCCTACTTCGAAATGACTCGGTCGTCCACTCCCGGACGACTTGACCAGATCCCGATTAGACTCTCGAGCAGCTTTTCCTCTCTGATCCTTCGTCTGTTCCTTCTTCTCTTATCCCTCTCTGATGATCTCTGATCTCTAACTGATGATCTGATCTGTGACTCTTATCTCTCCTACTTCGTCAGTCGTTTTTATATGGTGACCTGGGGGCGGGGCCTACGGGGGCGGAGCATGAATGTTACAGACTCCCGAGATGACCAGAACGTCTTAGAAGAATCTCGACGAAGTATTGCATCATATGTCATTGCATTTTCTGCTGATGTGACGCGTGTCGCTTTCCACAACACTCCTGCCGATTCTAGAACCATCATGAGAACAGGCACCTCCAACACATGCGCGAAAGCCTCCGTGCTGCAGAACTTCTTGAAAAAGATGCATTTTCCTTTCCCTTAACTTTGCTATAAAGCAATTACCATGACATACATCTGCTTTCTGGTATTTTTTTTTACTCTAGTGTGCAGAATTTCAATTACAACTCACGCAATATCATTAAAGATGAGAACTAAAACCAGTAACAATCCCTGAGTAAATCTATGGATAAATACTAATGTGATGTATCATATACTATCTTGGGATCATGTCCTTTGCTGCCTTGATGTGTGATGTTATGTGTTTGCCCCTTTCGATTTTGTTTTGTTTACATTTTTGTGTGATTGCACGATGTGGTCCGAGGGACTTGTGCAGGAGTTTTTCATGATGGGATAATGTTTGCTGTGTGGTGTGAAACCCTCAATTGTTCCTATATGGTGTACCAACCCTCAGTTCTTTACATTAGGTTTTACCTTCAGCAAAGCTGGAAACGGCTGCTAGAATTTTATAGCAAGGTAGTTCTGTATATATCACTTTGCTTCTGGCCACCATGGAGTTCAGGCACATATTGCATTACTCTCTGCCCAACTGTCACTAGCTTTACCTGTATATCTGCTTGTGCATTACAATGAGATTGTTCCTTTTTATGTGTTTTTCAGTGACTTGCCTATGTTTGCTGTTTTTGTGAATTACAACATGCAAGCCCCTGAATTCATTGAGCCAGCTTCTAAAGCCTCCCTCCCCAAGTACATGTGTCCAGGGGTAGGTGGCAAAAAGTACAATAACTGGAGGTCCTCAGTGGATGTCGATCCTCATGCTCTCTGCACATCTTGCAGGGGACAGGATTGCAACCCAAAGTTAACTTATGATAAACATGATTCATGGTCCTCCGAACAATTGGTGAAGTTTGCAGGGAGGAAACGTTACCAGAGGGAGGGCTACAGGATGCTGTCGGAGAGTCACACACCCTAGTGGATCCCTTGGTGCCTTACCCTTCATCCTCATCTCCATTACCTGCAAAACTTTCGCCTCTTGGTCCCTCTTCCACTAAGGATGCTTCCTCTTTGTCCTCCTCGCCCGATTCGTTGAGTGATGAGGATGGAGGAGAGGCAGAGATTCATGTTGCCTTCAGTACAGAGGTCTGTGCACCTCATGGAGAAACCCACTATCAACTCAGTCACCACTACAGCATTTGCAAAGGTTCCACATCTAGTGTAGGGTCATCATTCAATTACTACAACACCCTCAGTGGTGACAGGCACTGCAGTGACTATCCTGACACCTCAGATTGTGGCATCTCCCCATCTGGGATTCATGATGCCCCCGACCATCATCACTGTGTCCGGTGTTCCAGAGGAACCAATTGTTCATGCCAAGGTACCGACTAGCGTGGAGTCTCATAGAGCTCTGGCGCCGATACCTACACCTGCGGCCTCTCCGATTCTTATGGCCCTAGTGCCGCTGTTCCTGTGTCATAGCCCCCATCTTGGATAAAGGACTTCACGAACATCTTAAAGAAGGTAGTGGAGAAGTCAAAGAAGAGGTCCCACAAAAGGTTGTCATCATCATCTCCTTCCTTTTCGTCATTGTCAGCTCCTACCTCATCCTTCCAAGATGTCTCTCCTCACCTGCAGGAAGCAGTACTAGCCTGAAGGCCCTTGCTTTACCTTCAGTTTTTGGAGCCAAAGGAGTCGGTAACTTGCTAACTGCTCCCTCAACTAATTCAAAGGAGTACGCTTCTAAAACTAGTTCTGTGTTGAGGCCTCGGTCAGACTGTGGCACCCCGAATGTTCAAGCCTCCACAGAGGATTGTACATCCCAGCTTGCCAATGGAGGTTCTTCTCTCCGTACAGGGGAGGGCACAGCACGAGAGAAAGGGAAGAGGCACCAGGGTGCATCAACTCCCCTACCAGTAGGTATCTCCACTGGTGCTCTACCAGAGGCATGAAGCAGCACCGTGGTGCATAAACAAACACCTGAGAGGCAAAGGCGAGGTCCCCTGTTCAGACTCCTTCGACAATGGCTCCAGCCCCGAAGAATTCTGGGGCATGAGCAGAAAGGATCGAAGGCCCTCGCCAGCAGGCTGTTTCCCCAACCCCAACCAGCTCAATGGAGTTGAGCAGCAGCTTGAGCCGACGTATCGGCCCAACCTACCTAAGCAGGGGTATTGGCCCAGCGTAGCTGAATCGAATAACTGGCATGCTGGACAAGAAAAATTTTGTTACTCTCGGGATAGTGCCTCCCCTCAAATGCACTCTCCACATTTTGTATTGCAATCTTCATATGACAATCACATACAGGTTGTCTCTCCTCCCTGTCTGGTGGGTGGGAGGAATGACAGTGTGGGGTCCCCTTTGCCTGTTCCTTCAACCTCCTGGGGTTACACCAGGAGGGCATGACCCAAACAGGGAAGGCTCCATAGATCCTATAAATAGGAGTCCTGCTTCTCGAGCCTATACCCCTGGCTCGGTCCTCAGACCAACCAGAGCATATGCACAAGTAATAAAGAAGGGACCACAGGGGTCTGAGGAGGTTTCCCCCGTGAGAGAATTGGGTCAGGAAGATAGCTCCCTCAATGGACTCGAGGGTCCCCTGCTACAAGATGTGGATAATCCCTAAGATCTAGAGAACATTTGCAGAGATCATAGTGCTGATCCATCAGCACAGTGATCTAGGGAAAGGACCTATGGCTTCGTCTATGAAACACCCCTCACATCTGGAGTCTCTGTGGGACCCATAGAAGAAACCCAAGGCATTAGAGGTGCCACCATGGTCTTCTCTTGCTGATGGAATCCTTGACAAGGTGGATGATCTTGCCTTCAGACAAGAAAACTCCCTCAGGTGGAACCAATCGGACAAACTGCTTCCTCCTCCTCGCCCGAGGAGTTTTTATTAACCTTTGGAAAGGTCATTGGCAGCCAAACAGGTTGATCCAAGTCTAGTGCATCAAGTCCCTGGTCTTTTACTGTAACAGTTAACTGCAGGGCCAGTGTCCCTCTCACAGCAGTAGGTACTGACCCTGGAGGTTACTGCCTTGGCAACCTCCCAGGCAGTTTTGTGAATTGATCTGTGGTCCTTTACAGTGGCCAAGATTGCTTCCTCCACAGGGGCAATGGTCCCTGGGGAGAATTCCGCATTCGAGAGACTATGCCATTCTGGGGTAGGGCGATCTCCTACCTAGCCCACCAGACAGCAAACTTGTGGGCCAACCTAGTCCTGAAGAGGAGAGACTCTGGCTTGACTCACCTGACCAGGACTTTAGGATCCAAGTCTGAAATGACCCTAAGGAATGGATCACTGCTGGGTTCTTCTTCCCTCTTTCCTGAGATATGTGGATGCTGCAGTAGACAAATGAAAGGTCAGCGATAATGGTTGCCTCGTCTGCCAGGCAGTGACGAGGGGGGTCAGCCCCTTTGCCTGTCATTATGGCTAGACCTGTAATCCAAGCTCTTCCCTCCTCCAGCCCCAGGAAGTCCCAAGCTTCAAAAGTTGGCAGAGGAAAGACCCAGCATCTTTCATCTTCCTATTCTGCTCAGAATTGTCCCTTTCAGCCCTCCTCTTCCTCAGGATAGGTAGGTAAGGGCAGCAAAAAGGAGAAGAGAGGGAGGTGCTAGGGGAGGCATTCCCCCCAGCTGCTGCCACCAGTGGGGGGTGCCTGTCATGCCATCGGGCAACTTGGCAGTGATATGAAGCCAAGACCTGGGTAGTGGAGGTCATCAGGAATGGATACCTACTCCCCTTCAAGTTTCGGGTCCCCCTCACCAATCTCCTGGTCCATCTCCATACATATGTTCCCGGTTCCTGGGAACATATGTCTGGAGTGCCATGTCCCAGAAGGAAATGGCACTCAGGTTTCTATGGCCGCATTTTTCTGGTGGAAAAATTCTAGGGGGGGTTGAGACCAGTAATAGACCTCTCCACACTGAACCAACTCATTTGTCAGAGTCAGTTCACGATGAAGACAGCATGTTCAGTAATTGCCTCAGTCAGGGATAATGACTTCTTGCTGACAGTGGATCTAAAGGATGCATATTTTCAAATCCCCATCCATCAATCCTCTTGAAAGTACCTCCAATTTATCCTTGGGGAGAAGGTGTTCCAGTTCAAGGCACTTTACTTCGTCCTCCCAACTACCCCTCAAAGTGTTCACCCTTGTCTCGGCTTGGGCCCATTCACAGGGGATACGTCTATTGAGGTACCTTGATGACTGGCTAGTCCTGGCAGGTTCACAGCTCCACCGGTTGACAATGGAGGTACACAAGTGTGCAATTGCTCACTCAATGGAACTATTGGCCAGGTGCATTCCAGGCAAAAGGAATATAGTGGCAAACAAACTCAGTCGCCAAAATCTGGTGATAGGAACAGAGTGGTCCCTAATGGCACAACCAGCCACACGTAGAATGGTACCATCAGGCAGTGCACACCCTGACTCTTCATGAGCATGAAGCTTTTCACACCAAGCTGCAACAGAGATGTCTGGATACCCCAGGAAGTCCTCTGCAGCCATATAGCACGGTAAGTGGGCTGTCTTCTGTGGTTGGTGCCATTGGAGGGGTGTTTCTCCGATTGGAGCCACTCTTCAGCAGGTGGCAGACTTCTCAGTCTTCCTTTGCCATGAGAGACCTCTATCATTGTCAGCAATAAAAAGCTATCAAACTACCCTTGGCCTAGTCCTTCAGCTGAGAGGAGTTGATATCTCTTCATCCCTAGAGATATCCCTCTTATTGAGAAATTTCAAAAGATCTTGCCAACCCAGGGACCTCAGGCCACCTGCTTGGGACATGATTCTCGTTCTAAGGAGTCTGACACATGTGCCTTACGAAACCTTACGGGAGTCATCAGACAGAGATCTGACACTCAAGAACGTCTTTTTGCTTGTCCTAGCATCAGCAAAAAGAGTAGGTGAACTGCATGGCTTATCATTCTATGTTAAACACTCTAGTAGTTGGGAATCGGTTACGCTCAAATTTGTAGCAGAGTTCGTAGCAAAGACTCATAACCTGTCGGTCCATGACACCAAGTTCGATGCCTTTATGAACCCCTCCCTAGAGGATTTTGTAGACAATGATATGGATGAGATGCTGTTGTGCAGATAGGTCGCTGTGGCGCTATCTGAGGAAGACTCGACAGCTCCAGCCTGAATGACAATGACTCTTCATTAGCACTAGCTCGTCCAAGAAAGATGTGTCTAAGAACATGAATTATTTGTGGCTTTGTGAGATGATCAGAAAGGCATACTCGGCTACAGGAGTAGACGAAGCCGATACCCCCAGACCGAGAACCCATGACGTGAGGAAAATTGCTCCTATACTCGCATTCTGGGAGAATCTGTTGGTACACCAGGTATTGTAGGCAGGAGTGTGGACGAAACAGACCACCTTCACTTCCTTCTACCTACAGGATATTGCACACAAGTCCTTGGACACTTTTTCCTTGGGACCTGTGATGACTGATCAACAAGTTGTGTAAGCTTACCCAGTTGCGGATGAGAGTATACATGTGGATGACTGGTTCCCTTCTCTCCCATCACCCAATTCTTCGTCTCTTCCTTCGGGCGGAGAGCGGAAGGGCCATCACATACTGGAAAGGGCCATGATACAGGTAGGTGACACGAATGAAAGACCATTCTTTGTCATAGACAATAGAAGCATCGGCTTGATCTTGCAAGGGGAGTTAAGCAAGTCCTAGACAATAAGACAAACCCACTACTTGTATTTTGCCTTACTGTCATTACCAGTCAGCTTTCATCCGAGCTTCATTTATCCTATAAAAGGCCTCGCCCTCTATAGGAGGAATGCCACGAAGTCTGAGGAATTTCGCCAGAGGCACAATTCATCTCCCTAGCTCTTACGACCAAGGTCAGATCGAGGTGAGCAAACTCCAGTCAGTTACAGAACTTATATCAGAATCCTCCCACCTTATGTAAGTCTTCTTAATCTAAAGGACTAAGGGTTTGTATGTCATGTAGGAATAAATCACAATTTCTAAATAGTAAATTGTATTTTTCCTTACTATACAAACCTGAGGTCCTTTACACCTTAGGCCCACCTCATGCCACCCCTCATTCTGCCTTCCTGGGCCAAAAGCAAAGTGATGTGAGTATGCCCGGGTGGGAGGAATTGATTGATTGATTGATACTATAATAATCTAACATCACAACAATTAGGTCATTGATGCTGAACTATATATAAAAACCTTATAAATTTTAATAATAATCATTAAACAAAGAATTATTAAATAAATTAATAAAGATACAGGTAATTATAAAATAAACAATAAAAAGAAATATAGAAAAGCAGATTATTATTAAAGTAATAATATATATATATATATAATATATATATATATATATATATATATATATATATCATATATATATATATATATATATATGCTGTCCCCAAAGAGGTTGATGCATCAGCCAAAGCTGATGCTGCCCCAAGGAGGGTGGTGTACCAGCCAAAGCTGATGCTGTCTCCAGAGGCCAGTGCACCAGCCAAAGCTGATTTATTTATGTATATATATATATATCTATATATATATATATATATATATATATATAGATATCATAGAATATAATATTATTATATAAATGTATGTATGATATATATATATTATTATATATATATATATATATATATATATATATATATATATATATATTTTATTAACAATGAGGAGCGTCGCCTCCCGCTATTTTCATATTTGGTATGCGATTAGCCAGAGGTTTAGGTGAACTGGTAACACTCAGTCCCTCCCCCCACCCTCTCTCTCTCTCTCTCTCTCTCTCTCTCAAGACAATCACTGGCAATAGCCTTCTCTCTCTCTCTCTCTCTCTCTCTCTCTCTCTCTCTCTCTCTCTCTCCATCGTCTAAGGTCACCAAATCAGAGTCGGAGTTACCAAAATAAACTTTTATTCAAAGTAAAGTACTAACTGAATGATTCAGGTTCTTACAGGATAATTAATGGAACGGTAACTCACAGATCAATTGACTCAGATAACCCCCCAGTATTTATATAGTCTTAATCAGTAATTAGTCACACCAATTATCTCTTCTCCAAAACACAGTCCCATCACTAGAACCGCCTGCTTAAAAGACAGGAGAACACACTCGTGAGCGCACACAATTGTAAAGACAAAGTCAAAAGATTAAATGAAAAAGAACATCTTTACAAAATATCAAAACAAGCCATCCCTTTGGCTAAATCATAACGATTCTTACCCATTGCAGCCTGGAATGTTATACACAGAAACAAATATAACTTTCGCAGAGCTATCCCAGCATTTTGCCTTTTCTCCCTGTAACTGTCTCCCTAGTTCTTGGCTAAACCAAGCCATTAAGAACGGACATAGTTCGTACACGTACACATGAATTCACACTCTTCAGTAACTGGTCTCAGCCAGTTTTCAAAGGCACCTTGAACAAACCCTCATGGCACTCACATACCTACAGAATGAACATTGACCTGCTAAGTAAGCATCTTAATGTCACACCATCCCAGAAAAAGAGATATCAGCTTTCTTAAGCTGTCGCTCGGACTCTGTCTCCCTGGGAAGTTAAATATGATGAGTCTGCACATTCCTCCTTTCAACAGATTAGCTCGGCCACCCTCCTGGCTAGCCCCTGCCTAGCCACAGGCCACATAGAACAGCTCATTATATAAAAAAACATGGGCCGCCTCAAAACACAAAATATAGCAATAACTGCACGTCTCTGGCAACACAACGTAATGTTTATCACGCTTCATCTCCAAAAACAATTGGGTGTAGAAACTTTTTCTCATTTTGGATTCTTGAATATCCCTTTTTGTCTGCAACTGCCTGCGCAGACTTAGCACGCTGTAGGAAGGTGAAACGTCTTCCAGCGGAAGACATCCAACGGCTTCTGTAGACCCAAAAGCGCTGTAGAACTCTGTAGACTCGCAGAAACTATCGTAAGTACCCAGGGCAAACGACAGCAACATCTCTGCAACGGCCAGTGGGCGTCTTGCTAGCGTCGGGGAATGGCGATTATGGTGTGTTTAAGTATGTCAGAGTAGTCATCGGTCAATCAAAATAGAAAATTAACCCCAGACATACTACTTCTATCAAATAATGACTTCAAAAATTCCCAAAAGTACTAACTGAACATCTCCCAACTAACTCCATTTAATATGATCACTAAATCATAAGTCATTATCACAACTCCGCAAAGAAAACATTAAGTTCTCTAACTTAATACTCCAACAATTAAAAATAACTTCACCAAATTCACACACCAGCACACACAATCCAGAACTCACAGTAACTCCACGGACTTCTGCACTCACATTTCAAACTCTCAAATTCTCACAAGTAAAAAAAAAAAGAAAAAAGTAATGAGGCCCCCCCAAAAAAATCACGTAACAAAAGTCATCACTGAGAAATGTTCTCTCAAGCTCTGATATTTCAACAACCCACAAAATCAGTAAAAAAACTTTTCATCACTCACATAATCTCAAGACGCCCATTTATGTAAATCACAACCCCGATAAATTACATCTCCCGTCCAAAAAGAAATGCTATTTAAAGTTCAATCCCCAATTACATCTCTCATAGGAAAAGGAAAAAATAAAAATAAAAAAGAGATAACAAGAAGTGAACTTCCCCATCACAAAGCACATAATATACATCATATACATAACCCCCGCGTTTTCCCCAACAAATGCAATACAGGCAGTCCCCGGGTTACAACGGGGGTTCCGTTCTTGAGACGTGCCGTAAGCCAGAACATCATAAAAAATCCTAAGAAAACCTTACTTTTAATGCTTTGTGTGCATTCAAAACTATGTAAACTGCATTCTTATTGCATTTTTCATAAAAAAAACCTTTAAATATTGATAACTTTGCATTTTTTGTGTCATATTTCATCTGCCAGATCAGCGTTTGTAGGCGTCGTAACTCTGGAGCATGCATCGTAACCCTAGAAATAATTTTGAAGAATATAATTGAAAAGTGTCGTAACCTCGGAACGTCGTAAGCCAAGACTGTCGTAACCCGGGGACTGCCTGTATGAATAGTTATGAAATTTTTGCCATCGCAACTTTTCAAGCTATCGGACACGGCCAGAAAGCGACCCCTTACACATGCACTTTCATGAAATGCTATGGTCAACATTTCCAGATATTGCAAAAACTCTGAGCAATCACCACTAGAGGAAAAGAGTCATCACACCGGACTCATCACAGCATTTTCAGCAAAAAATTCACCTGCGGACACATCAGGTGCTCGAACTGCAGCATAAAAATGTCTAGTCAGACTTCCAACTTCAGAAACTCATGATCCTCTAAAAAACAGTTCTATACTGAAATCACATAAGCACATTTCACAAAATTATCTCCAGGATATGACTAAGGTGTTCAAAATTTGTCTCAAAGACATAACTCTCGCATGATACTGCCCAAAAAAATTATCACCTATCCGGGATAAAAAAAAACTACGGTAAACTCACAAGTCAGCAATTATATGCCTCCAAAAATAACATCTCCACAGGACCACAATGCAGTAATGCCACTCGCCTCCAATTAGTCATGAAACCAAAAAGAACCAGAGAACACTTCTCTTGGCTCAAAAAACTCCCAGAAATTCAACTAAAAAAAATCATAACCACAAAAAAGGTCACCCGCCAAAGATTAATGCCATCCACATATATATATAAATACATAAATCACCATCTTAATAATAACACGACCCCAGTGATGAAAATATTTCCTCCATTTAATTAATAATCACACCACCATATTCCCTCTTATTTTCACCAATAACCACATGTTAATAAAACCACCACTCCAGTAACAAAAAAATATTCACCTCTGTTTCGGCAAATAAAAAATACTTACCTCTATTTCACCAATAACTCCATGTGGAATAAAACAAGTCTCCAAAAAAGGATTATATCTCCAAGCAGGATAATCAAAAATGTAACTCCATCTCCAAAAAAATGCACTCAAAGCATCCAGCTGACACTCTTATAAATATTGCCACATGTCTCCTCAAAAGGTGCCTCCATTTGCAACAAAGATGGCTGCAAAATAATTGAACTAAAAATAGCTCTCACCACCATAGGCCTAAACTGTGGAAATTATATCTCCAACACAATAAAAAAAATATCAAATGGCCAAAATATTATATCTCCAATATATTATATCTCAAATTATATCTCCAAAATAATATACCTCCAATTCTCCAGAGAATAAATCAATGTTATAGTCAAAAACTATAAACTCTCTGCTTAGCATAACTGCTGAAAAAGGCAAAAATTCGGCAAATGAAATTGCTCAAGAAATTCCAGAAAAAATCACTAATGCGCCACAACTCATTATAACAAAACTCCAAATTCAAAGTGTCTAAGTAAAGACTTCTCCATATGCACTACGACAAAAGCCACTAGAAAATTAACAAAGTTTCCTATCTCTGGCAAAATTGTCACAAATGTAACAAAGGTATTGTGCAAGTAACCCACAACTTCTGGAACACAAATATCCAGAAAAAAATGTAGTGCCATTACGTATGCATTAAAAAAAAATACAAAAATTCTCTCATAAATCTCTCTGCAGCATCAAACAGCTGAAATCATAAACACATTCCCGCACAATGACTGCAAGTCAGGAAGCGAGATATTAAAAAAACATTCACACAAAGTGGAGAGAAAAGATAAATTCAAATTCACTCATGATAAAAAACTTGTGTCAGCGATGGCTAACTTCCAAAAAAGGAAAAAAGAAAAATCAACGGCACTGTTAACTATCCCCGTGACTCACGTAGATGTCAAGCTATTCTCTGCTGAACTCATAAAAAAAGGAAAAAAAATGTGTTGTTAGTTCCTCCCATATCCACAAAAAAACAACACCACCCTTGATAGCATTACAACACCCATGTTAGTATAAAAAAAATCACCAGTATTAGTATAAAAAACATTACCAATGTTAATGCTTGCCCATTGACCAAAAATTCAGCACAAAATCCACCAAAAGTTCAGCAAAAATCAGCTCAATTCACCCATGAACTACTGACAGATTCTCCAAAGTCACAGAAACTCAATAAATAATTAGCCACAAAACTTCTCCCATAATTCATTATAATAATTCTCCATAATATAATTATCTGTAATATTGATAAAATAATCTCCCATGAAATATCTCAAATAATGATAATTCTACTTAAGTACCTCCCTGTAAAATATCTCAAGTAATAATAATAATAATAATTCTCCATAGTAATAATTCTCCTGCAGATATCTCAAGTAAGGGCATTAATATTGCCGATCCCCCAGTATTCATCAATATTGCCACACTCCACAATCAACACCATTTCCCCAGTATACACCAAATACATCACGAGGTACCCATCCACCACCAATGGCGACACCACCTGACAACATCAGTCAGCAATCATCATCAGTCAGCACAACTAGGCATCACCATTCAGCACCACTCGGCAATCACCATCACTCAGCACCATTCCAAAGTAATCTCCCCAACACCAATCAAATCTCCATTAAAAACAAATAATCACTGTGTCCCCATTTATAATTATGCCTTCCAAAGCATAAGGAAAACTTACACACATCCCATATGTATATAATTTCATTTTCTCTTCACTCAAGAAAAAGAAAATCTCTTTCTAAAAAAAAACCCTACAGGCATGTCACATCATCAACCAATCGTTATCAGCTTATGTCCTTGGCATTGAAAATTCATTATCCAAAGGCCAGACTCTCCCCCCAATACCCCGACACAAAGAAAAAAAGAAGGAATTCACCCCCACTAAAAAAAGAGTTTCACTCTCCCGGTCAAGCAATGCCCCCCGAGGCAGACCAGTACTCGCCTTCCCTTGCAATACCGCTGTGGGTCGGTTCAGCAGAAATTACGCTGACCGCGTAAGAACAAGTGGGCGCTCTTTATCTCCAAGCAAAAAATGCAATTCAAGCAAGAGTTTTGAATGTATGAAAACCATTCATACACACGTATGTATCAACACAAAGACGAATGCGTCTCTTCTAAACATGCACCAATAAAGAAAAACATCACTTTCTGCTACTCCTATGGATAAAAATAAATGTGGTATCCCAAACCAATCCCATATCACAAAATGATTCAAACACCCCCCCCCCCCACCCCGGACTCAAAAAAACACATTGTAACACTCGCCGCTTCACAATAAAAGAAACCCGGAATCTGCATAATCATAAACACGCTAACACACAAACACGCAGACGTCTCGGGAACCGTACTCAAAGACTCTCATTTCCAACTGACTGACCAGCTCCCTCGAAGCATCACCATGGGCAAATTTGATGATTCTAGTTCAATTGTCTTTGCCCAGTGAACCAGCCAAAGCTGATGCTGCCGCCAAAGAGGCAAGTGCACCAACCAAAGCTGATGTTGCCTCCGAATAGCCAGTGCACCAGCCAAAGCTGATGCTGCCTCCGAAGCTGCCAGTGAACCAGCCAAAGCCGATGCTGCCTCCAAAGAGACCAGTGCACCAGCCAAAGCTGATGCTGCCTCCAAAGAGGCCAGTGCACCAGCCAAAGCTGATGCTGCCTCCGAAGAGGCCAGTGCACCAGCCAAAGATGATGCTGCCTCCAAAGAGGCCAGTGCATCAGCCAAAGCTGATGCTGCCTCCAAAGAGGCCAGTGCACCAGCCAAAGCTGATGCTGCCTCTAAAGAGGCCAGTGCACCAGCCAAAGCTGATGCTACTTCTGAAGAGTCCAGTGTACCAGCCAAATCTGATGTTGCCTCTGCAGAGGCCAGTGCACCAGCCAAAGCTGATGCTGCCTCCGAAGAGGCCAGTGCACACACTAAAACTGATACTGCTTCCGAAGCTGCCAGTGCACCAGCCAAAGCTGATGCTGCTTCCGAAGAGGCCAGTGGACCAGCCAAAGGTGATGCTGCCTCCAAAGAGGCCAGTGCACCAGCCAAAGCTGATGCTGCCTTCGAAGAGGCCAGTGCACCAGCCAAAGCTGATACTGCCTCTGAAGCTGCCAGTGAACAGGCCAAGCTGATGCTGCCTCCGAAGAGGCCAGTGCACCACCCAAAGCTGAGGCTGCCTCCAAAAAGGCCAGTGCACCAGCCAAAGCTGATACTGCCTCCGAAGAGGCCAGTGCACCAGCCAAAGCTGATGCTGCCTCCAAAGAGACAAGTGCACTAGCCAAAGCTGATACTGCCTCAGAAGCTGTCAGTGAACCAGCCACAGCTGATGCTGCCTCCGAAGAGGATAGTGCACCAGCCAAAGCTGATGCTGCATCCAAAGAGGCCAGTGCACCAGCCAAAGCTGATACTGCCTCCAAAGAGGCCAGTGCACCAGCCAAAGCTGATGCTGCCTCCAAAGAGACAAGTGCACCAGCCAAAGCTGATGCTGCTTCCGAAGAGGCCAGTGCACCAGACAAAGCTGATGCTGTTTCCAAAGAGGCCAGTGCAACAACCAAAGCTGATGCTGCCTCCGAAGCTGCCAGTGCACCAGCCTAAGTTAAAGCTGCCTCCGAAGAGGCCAGTGCCCGAGCCAAAGCTGATGCCACCTCCGAAGAGGCCAGTGCCCCAGCCAAAGCTGATGCTACCTCTGAAGAGGCCACTACACAAGTCAAAGCTGATGCTGCCTCCGAAGAGGCCAGTGCACCAGCCAAAGCTGATACTGCCTTCAAAGAGTTCCGTGTACCAACCAAAGCTGATGCTGCCTCCGAAGAGGCCAGTGCACCAGCCAAAGGTGATGCTGCCTCTGAAAGGGCCAGTGCACCAGCCAAAGCTGATGCTGCCTCCAAAGAGGCAAGTGCACCAGCAAAAACTGATGCTTCCTCGAAAGCTGCCAGTGCAAACGCCAAAACTGATGCTGCCTACGAAGATGCCAGTGAACCATCCAATGCTGATGATGCCTCCAAAGAGGCCAGTGCACCAGCCAAAGTTGATGTTGCCTCTGAAGAGTCTAGTGCACCAGCCGAAGCTGATGCTCCCTCCGAGGAGGCGAGTGAACCAGCCAAAGCTGATGCCACCTCCAAAGAGGCCAGTGCAACAACCAAAGCTGATGCTGCCTCCGAAGCTGCCAGTGCACCAGCCTAAGCTAATGCTGCCTCCGAAGAGGCAAGTGCACCAGCCGAAGCTGATGCGGCCTCTGAAGAGGCCAGTGAGCTAGCCGAAGCTGATGCTGCCTCAGAAGCTGCTTGTGAACCAGCCAAAGCTGATGCTGCCTCCAAAGAGGCCAGTGCACCAGCAAAAGCTGATGCTGCCTCTGAAGAGGCCAGTGAATCAGCCAAATCTGAAACTGCCTCCGAAGCTGCCACTCAACCGCCAAAGCTGATGCTGCCTCTGAAGAGGCCATTGCACCAGCCAAAGCTGATGCTGCCTCCAAAGCTGCCAGTTAACCAGCCAAAGCTGATGCTGCCTCCAAAGAGGCCAGTGCACCAGCCAAAGCTTATGCTGCCTCCTAAAAGGCCGGTGCACCAGTCAAACCTGATGCTGCCTCCAAAGAGGCCAGAGAATCAGCCAAAGCTGATGCTGCCTCCGAAGAGGCCAGTGCACCAGCCAAAGCTGATACTGCCTCCAAAGCTGCCAGTTAACCAGCCAAAGCTGATGCTGCCTCCAAAGAGGCCAGTGCACCAGCCAAAGCTTATGCTGCCTCCTAAAAGGCCGGTGCACCAGTCAAACCTGATGCTGCCTCCAAAGAGGCCAGAGAATCAGCCAAAGCTGATGCTGCTTCCGAAGAGGCCAGTGCACCAGCCAAAGCTGATACTGCCTCCAAAGCTGCCAGTTAACCAGCCAAAGCTGATGCTGCCTCCAAAGAGGCCAGTGCACCAGCCAAAGCTTATGCTGCCTCCTAAAAGGCCGGTGCACCAGTCAAACCTGATGCTGCCTCCAAAGAGGCCAGAGAATCAGCCAAAGCTGATGCTGCTTCCGAAGAGGCCAGTGCACCAGCCAAAGCTGATACTGCCTCCAAAGCTGCCAGTTAACCAGCCAAAGCTGATGCTGCCTCCAAAGAGGCCAGTGCACCAGCCAAAGCTGATACTGCCTCCAAAGCTGCCAGGGAACCATCCAAAGCTGATGCTGCTTCCGAAGAGGCCAGTGCACCAGCCAAAGCTGATACTGCCTCCAAAGCTGCCAGTTAACCAGCCAAAGCTGATGCTGCCTCCAAAGAGGCCAGTGCACCAGCCAAAGCTTATGCTGCCTCCTAAAAAGGCCGGGTGCACCAGTCAAACCTGATGCTGCTCCAAAGAGACCAGAGAATCAGCCAAAGCTGATGCTGTCTCCGAAGAGGCCAGTGCACCAGCCAAAGCTGATACTGCCTCCAAAGCTTCCAGTTAACCAGCCCAAAGCTGATGCTGCCTCCAAGAGGCCAGTGCACCAGCCAAAGCTTATGCTTGCCTCCTAAAAAGGCCGGTGCACCTGTCAAACCTGATGCTGCCCCCAAAGAGGCCAGAGAATCAGCCAAAGCTGATGCTGCTTCCGAAGAGGCCAGTGCACCAGCCAAAGCTGATACTGCCTCCAAAGCTGCCAGTTAACCAGCCAAAGCTGATGCTGCCTCCAAAGAGGCCAGTGCACCAGCCAAAGCTTATGCTGCCTCCTAAAAAGGCCGTGGGCACCAGTCAAACCTTATGCTGCTTCCAAAAGAGGCCAGAGAATCAGCCAAAGCAGATGCTGCCTCCGGAGAGGACAGTGCACCAGCCAAAGCTGATACTGGCCTCCCCAAAAGCTGCCAGTGAACCAGCCAAGCCGATGCTGCCTCTGGAAGAGGCCAGTGCAAACGCCAAAACTGATGCTGCCTACGCAGGGGCCGTGCACCAGCCAGGTTATGCTGCCTCTGAAGAGGCCAGGCACCAGCAAAGCTGAGCTACCTCCAAAGCGCAGTGAGCCAGGCCAAAGCTGATGCTGCCTCCGACGAGACAGCAAACCATCCAAAGCTGATGATGCGTCCAAAGAGGCCAGGTGACCAGCAAAGTTTAGCTGCATCTGAAGAGTCGTAGTTGCACCAGCGAGCTGATGCTCCCTCCGAGGCCAGTGCAACAACCAAAGCTGATGCTGCCTCCGAAGCTGCCAGTGCACCACCCTAAGTTAAAGCACCCTCCAAAGAGGCCAGTGCACCAGCAAAAGCTGATACTGCCTCTAAAGAGGACAGTAAATCAGCCAAATCTGATACTGCCTCCGAAGCTGCCAGTCAACCGCCAAAGCTGATGCTGCCTCCGCAGGGGCCAGTGCACCAGCCAAAAGTAGATGCTGCTCCCAAAGAGGCCAGTGCACCAGCCAATGCTGATGCTGCCTCCGAAGAGGCCAGTGCACCAGCCAAAACTGATGCTGGCCTCCGAAGAGGCCAGTTGCACCAGCCAAAGTAGATGCTGCTCCAAAGAGGCCAGTGCACCAGCCAAAGCTGATGCTGCCTCTGAAGAGGCCAGTGCACCAGCCAAAGTTGATGCTGCCTCTGAAGAGGCCAGTGCACCAGCAAAAGCTGATGCTGCTCCAAAGAGGCCAGTGCACCAGCCAAAGCTGATGCTGCCTCCGAAGAGGCCAGTGCACCAGCC
The DNA here is from genome assembly GCF_015104395.2 of Macrobrachium nipponense. Lineage (NCBI taxonomy): Eukaryota > Metazoa > Arthropoda > Malacostraca > Decapoda > Palaemonidae > Macrobrachium > Macrobrachium nipponense. The sequence continues at coordinate 53,062,911 of NC_087205.1, forward strand.
AAAACTGATGCTGCCTCCTAAAATGACAGTGAACCAGCCAAAAGATTGATGCCTGCCTGCCCCAGAAGGAGGCCAAGTGCACCCAGCCAAAAGCTGATACTGCCTCCAAAGCAGGCCAGTGAACCAGCCAAAGCCATGACGCAGCCTCCGAAAGAGGCCAGTGCCCCAGCCAAGCCAAAATGATGCTGCCTCCCTAAAATACCAGTGGAAGCAAAAGGCCAAAGATGATGGACTGCCCCGAAGAGGCCCAGTGCACCAGCCAAAGCTGGATACTGCCTCCCAAAGCCTGCCAAAGGAACCACGGCCAAGCTGAAGCAGCCTCCAAAGAGGCCAGTGCCCCAAAGCCAAAGCTGGATGCTGCAGGCCCCTAAAAGGACGGTTGCACCAGCAAAGCCTGAAATGCTGCCTCCAAAGAGGGCCCAGTGGGGACAGCCAAGCCTGAAACTGCTGCCTTCCAAAGTGGCCAGTGCACCAGCCAAAGCTGATACTGGCCTTCAAAGAGTTCCGTTTGTTACCAACCAAAGCTGATGCTTGGCCTCCGAAGAGGCCAGTTGCAACCAGCCCAAAGCTGATACTTGCCTCCAAAAGCTGCCAGTTGAAACCAGCCAAAGATGCAGGCTGCCTCCAAAGGGCCAGTGGCAACCAGCCAAAGCTGGATGCTGCCTCCTAAAAGGACCGGTTGCACCAGTCCAAAAGCCTGATGCTGCTCCTCCAAAGAGGCCAGTGAATCAGCAAAAGCTGATGCCTAGCCTCCAAAGTTGGCCAGGCACCAGCCAAAGCTGATACTGCCTTCAAAGAGTTTACCGGATGTACCTAACCAAAGCTGATGCTGCCTCCGAAGAGGCCAGTGCACCAGCCAAAGGTGATGCTGCCTCTGAAAGGGCCAGTGCACCAGCCAAAGCTGATGCTGCCTCCAAAGAGGCCAGTGTACCAGCCAAAGCTGATGCTGCCTCCAAAGAGGCAAGTGCACCAGCAAAAACTGATGCTTCCTCGAAAGCTGCCAGTGCAACAGCCAAAGCTGATGCTGCCTCTGAAGAGGCCAGTGCAAACGCCAAAACTGATGCTGCCTACGAAGATGCCAGTGAAACATCCAATGCTGATGATGCCTCCAAAGAGGCCAGTGCACCAGCCAAAGTTGATGCTGCCTCTGAAGAGTCTAGTGCACCAGCCGAGGCTGATACTCCCTCCAAGGAGGCCATTGCACCAGCCAAAGCTAATACTGCCTCCGAAGAGGCAAGTGCACTAGCCGAAGCTGATGCGGCCTCTGAAGAGGCCAGTGAGCTAGCCAAAGCTGATGCTGCCTCAGAAGCTGCATGTGAACCAGCCAAAGCTGATGCTGCCTCCAAAGAGGCCAGTGCACCAGCAAAAGCTGATGCTGCCTCTGAAGAGGCCAGTGAATCAGCCAAATCTGAAACTGCCTCCGAAGCTGCCACTCAACCGAAAAAGCTGATGCTGCCTCCGCAGAGGCCAGTGCACCCGCCAAAGCTGATGCTGCCTCTGAAGAGGCCAGTGCACTAGCCAAAGCTGATGCTGCCTCCAAAGCTGCCAGTGAACCAGCCAAAGCTGATGCTGCATCCGAAGAGGCCAGTGCACCATCCAAAGCTGATGCTGCCTCCGAAGAGGCCAGTGAAACAGCCAAAGCTGATGCTGCCTCTAAAGAGGCCAGTGCACCAGCCAAAGCTGATGCTGCCTCTAAAGAGGCCAGTGCACCTGCCAAAGGTGATGCTGCCTCTAAAGAGGCCAGTGCACCAGCCAAAGGTGATGCTGCCTCTAAAGAGGCCAGTTAACCAGCCAAAGCTGATGCTGCCTCCGAAGAGGCCAGTGCACCAGCCAAAGCTGATGCTGCCTCTGAAGAGGCCAGTGAAACAGCCAAAGCTTATGCTGCCTCCAAATCTGCCAGTGCACCATCCAAAGCTTATGCTGCCTCTGAAAAGGCCAGTGTACCTGCCAAACCTGATGCTGCCTCCAAAGAGGCCAGTGCACCAGCCAAAGCTGATGTGGCCTCCGAAGAGGCCAGTGCACCAGCCAAAGTTGACGCTGCCTCTGAAGCTGCCAGTGAACCAGCCAAAGCTGATGCCTCCTCCGAAGAGGCCAGTGCACCAGTCAAAGCTGATGCTGCCTCCGAAGCTGCCAATGAACCAGCCAAAGCTGAGGCTGATTCCAAAGAGGCAAGTGCACCTGCCAAATCTGATGCGGCCTCCGAAGAGGCCAGGGCACCAGCCAAAGCTGGTGCTGCCTCCGGAGCTGCCATTGAACCAGCCAAAGCTGATGCGGCCTCCGAAGAGGCCAGTGCACCAGCCAAAGCTGATGCTGCCTCCGAAGAGGCAAGTGCACCAGCCAAAGCCGATGCTGCTCCAAAAAGGCCAGTGCACCTGACAAAGCTAATGCTGCCTCCGAAGCTGCCTGCGCACAAGCCAAATTTGATGTTGACTCCGAAGAGGCCAGTGCACCAGACAAAGCTGATGCTGCCTCTGAAGAGGCTAGTGCACCAGCCAAAGCTGATGCTGCCTCCGAAGAGCCTAGGGTACCAGCCAAAGCTGATGCTGCCTCCGAAGCTAACAGTACACCAGCCAAAGCTGATGCTACCTCCTCTATGGCCAGTGCACCAGCGAAAGCTGATGCTCCTCTGAAGAGGCCAGTGAACCAGCCAAAGCTTATGCTGCCTCTGAAGAGGCCAGTGCACCAGCCAAAGCTGATGCTGCCTCCAAAGCTGCCAATGAACCATCCAAAGCTGATGCTGCCTCCAAAGAGGCCAGTGCACCAGCCAAAGCTGATGCTGCCTCCGAAGAGGCCACTGTACAAGCCAAAGCTGATGCTGCCTCCAAAGCTGCTAGTGCACCAGCCAAAGCTGATGCTGCATCTAAAGAGGCCAGTGCACCAGCCAAAGCTGTTACTGCCCCCGAAGAGGCCAGTGTACCAGCCAAAGCTGATACTGCCTCTGAAGAGGCCAGTGCACCAGCTAAAGCTGATACAGCGTCTAAAGAGGCCAGTGCACCAGCCAAAGCTGATGCTGCCTCCGTAGCTGCCAGTGAACCATCCAAAGCTGATGCTGCCTCCAAAGAGGCCAATGCACCAGCCAAAGCTGATGCTGCCTCAAAAGCTGCCAGTGAACCAGCCAAAGCTGATGCTGTTGTCGAAAAGTCCAGTGCACCAGCCAAAGGTGATGCTGCTTCCTAAGAGGACAGTGCACCAGGCAAAGCTGATGCTGCATCCTAAGAGGCCAGTGCACCAGCCAAAGCTGATGCTGCCTCCGAAGAGGCCACTCTACAAGCCAAAGCTGATGCTGCCTCCATAGCTCCTAGTGCACCAGCCAAAGCTGACGCTGCATCTGAAGAGGCCAGTGTACTAGCCAAAGGCGATGCTGCCTCCGAAGCTGCTAGTGCACTAGCCAAAGCTGATACTGCTCTCGAAGAGGCTAGTGTATCAGCCAAAGCTGATGCTGCCTCCGAAGAGGCCAGTGCTCCAGTTAAATCTGATACTGCCTCCAAAGAGGCCAATGCACCAGCCAAAGCGGATGCTGCTTCTGAAGCTGCCAGTGAACCATCCAAAGCTGATTATGCCTCCAAAGAGGCCAATGCACCAGCCAAAGCTGATGCTGCCTTCGAAGCTGCCAGTGCACCAGCCAAAGGTGATGCTGCCTCCGAAGAGGCCAATGCACCATCCAAAGCTGATTTTGCCTCCAAAGAGGCAAGTGAACCAGCCAAAGCTGATGCTGCCTCCGAAGCTGCTAGTGCACCATCCATAGCTGATGCTGCCTCTGAAGAGTCCATTGAACCATCCAAAGCTGATGCTGCCTCCTAAGAGGTCAGTGCACCAGGCAAATCTTATGCTGCCTCCTAAGAGATCAGTGCACCAGCCAAAGCAGATGCTGCCTCTGAAGAGTCCATTGAACCATCCAAAGCTGATGCTGCCTCCAAAGAGGAAATGGCACCAGCCAAAGCTGATGCTGCCTCTGAAGCTGCCAGTGCACCATCCATAGCTGATGCTGCCTCCTAAGAGGCCAGTGCACCTGCCAAAGCTGATGCTGCCTCTGAAGAAGTCAGTGAACAAGCCAAAGCTTATGCTGCCTCCGAAGAGGCCAGTGCACCAGCCAAAGCTGATGCTGCCTCCGAAGAGGCCAGTACACCAGCCAAAGCTTATTGCTACCTCCGAAGCTGGCAGTGTACCATCCAAAGCTGATGCTGCTTCCAAAGAGGCCAGTGCACCAGCCAAAGCTGATGCTGCCTCCGAAGAGGCCACTGTACAATCCAAAGCTAATGCAGCCTATGAAGCTGCCAGGGAACCATCCAAAGCTGATGCTGCCTCCAAAGAGGCCAATGCAACAGCCAAAGCTGATGCTGCCTGCGAAGCTGCCAGTGAACCATCCAAAGCTGATGCTGCCTCCGAAGAGGCCAGTGCACCAACCAAAGCTGATGCTGCCACCGAAGCTGCCAGTGCACCAGACAAAGCTGATGCTGCCTCCGAAGAGGCTAGTGCACCAGCCAAAGCTGATGCTACCTCCTCTGAGGCCAGTGCACCAGCCAAAGCTGATGCTGCCTCTGAAGAGGCCAGTTCACCAGCCAAAGCTAATGCTGCCTCGTAGAGGCCAGTGCACCAGCCAAAGCTTATTGCTGCCTCCAAAGCTGCCAGTGAACCATCCAAAGCTGATGCTGCCTCCAAAGAGGCCAGTGCACCAGCCAAAGCTGATGCTTCCTCCGAAGAGGCCACTGTACAACCCAAAGCTGATGCTGCCTCCAAAGAGGCAAATCTTATGCTGCCTCCTAAGAGGTCAGTGCACCAGCCAAAGCTGATGCTGCCTCCGAAGCTGCCAGTGCACCATCCATAGCTGATGCTGCCTCCTAAGAGGCCAGTGCACCTGCCAAAGCTTATGCTGCCTCTGAAGAGGTCAGTGAACCAGCCAAAGCTTATGCTGCCTCCGAAGAGGCCAGTGCACCAGCCAAAGCTGATGCTGCCTCCGAAGAGGCCAGTACACCAGCCAAAGCTTATTGCTGCCTCCGAAGCTGCCAGTGAACCATCCAAAGCTGATGCTGCCTCCAAAGAGGCCAATGCACCAGCCAAAGCTGATGCTGCCTCCGAAGAGGCCACTGTACAAGCCAAAGCTGATGCTGCCTCCGAAGCTGCCAGTGCACCAGCTAAAGCTGATGCTGCCTCCAAAGAGGCCAATGCACCAGCCAAAGCTGATGCTTCCTCCGAAGCTGCCAGTGAACCATCCAAAGCTGATACTGCCTCCGAAGAGGCCAGTGCACCAGCCAAAGCTGATGCTGCCACCTAAGCTGCCAGTGAACCAGCCAAAGCTGATGCTGCCTCCAAAGAGGCTAGTGCACCAGCCAAAGCTGATGCAGCCTCCGAAGAGGCCAGTGCACCAGCCAAAGCGGATGCTGCCTCCAAAGAGGCCAATGCACCAGCCAAAGCTGATGCTGCCTTCGAAGCTGCCATTGCACAGCCAAAGGTGATTCTGCCTCTGAAGAGGCCAGTGCACCAGCCAAAGCTGATGCTGCCTCCGAAGCAGCCAGTGAACCAGCCAATGCTGATGCTTCCTCCTAAGAGGCCAGTGCACCAGCCAAAGCTGATGCTGCCTCCGAAGAGGCCAGTGCGCCAGCCAAAGCTAATGCTGTCTCCAAAGCTGCCAGTGCACCAGGCAAAGCTGATGCTTCCTCCTAAGAGGCCAGTGCACCAGCCAAAGCTGATGTTGCCACCGAAGAGGGCACTGTACAAGCCAAAGCTGATGCTGCCTCCGAAGCTGCCAGTGCACCAGCCAAAGCTGACGCTGCATCTGAAGAGGCCAGTGCAACAGCCAAAGCTGATGCTGCGTCCGAAGCTGCTAGTGCACTAGCCAAAGCTGATACTGCCCCCGAAGAGGCCAGTGTACCAGCCAAAGCTGATGCTGCCTCCGAAGAGGCCAGTGCACCAGCTAAAGCTGATGCAACCTCCGAAGAGGCCAGTGCACTATCCAAAGCGGATGCTGCCTCCTAAAATGCCAGTGAACCATCCAAAGCTGATGCTGGTCTAGCCACAGGCAGACAAATACAAGTATTTATGCATGTATGCGTTACATAAAAGAGGGATATATGAACAATATGTTTAGATATCGTTGTAATGTGATATGCTGTGACATTTCTTAGAATGTAGGGAGTCATCATTTAACTTCCCTTGGAGACAGAGTGCCCGAACTGACGAGCTTTGGAAATGCTGATGTGTCTTTTTGGGTGGCGTGATATCAAAATTGCTGTCTTAGCAGATCAGTGCCTGTCCTGTCACTATGGGCGCTTGATACAGAGGTGAACAATGTGTGTGATTTCGTACGTGCGTGCAAGCTTCTTTTCCTACAAAATGAGAATGTAGGATTACCATGGTCAGAGATCCTTACAGAGGTGGCAGAAGCCAAGATGGCCTCTGCTAAAGTACATTTTGAAAAGTGTTTGTGCATGCTGTGTTGAATGGGTAAGCATACTTATTTTGGCCAAAAGTGTGGCTTGTCTGTATTTTGAATATTTATTTCAAAGATGTTCTATTTTATATAACCTTTTGATTTGATTTGTAATCTTATGCTTATCAAGGTGTTCTCCTGTCTTCTAAAAGGCGATTCTGAGAAAGGGGAACTGATCTGAGAAAGGGGAATTGAATATGGTGACTTAATTGGTGTACTGACTATGTTGAATGTTATGGCTAAACTATTATTAGTTATTTGATCAATTATCGAGGGTTATCTGAATTATTTGGACTTTGAGTTCAACCATCATTTAATTGTTCTGTTAAGAACCTGAGTTATTTAGTTATGCTTTGTTCTTAAATAAATGTATTTTTTGTAAGTTCTTGAGTCTGATTTAATGGCCTTAGGTAATGGAGAGGGGGGGGATGTGTTGTGGAGAGATAGAGAGAGTTATTTTGGAGAGAGAGAGAGAGAGAGAGAGAGAGAGAGAGAGAGAGAGAGAGAGAGAGAGAGGGGTGGTGTTAGTGTTGGAGTGAGAGGAAATGGATGTTGGATATTGCCAGTGTCTTAGATGCACGATCCATTGCTACCTTTTAAAATAGAGGAACTGAGATCTAGAACTGAGATTAATAGCAGCTTAGAGAGGCTGTTTTCAGAGATTCTGGTCGTGAAACTGTATTAGGATTTCCATTAATTGGTGACAGGTGATAAGAATTTTTCAGTCGTCGTTCTGGTACTGGGAGGGAGAAATTCAATTAGCGTCAGCATGTTCATCTGTCGCAAGAAATTGCAAACAATGAGTCGCTCAGTGAGTCTTGTGAGTGAGCGTTTGCCGAGTGCTCTCTTGTTCGAGTGCTGGGTCGTTACAAACGCGTGTATGTGTGTATTAGCGTGTTTTTACTAGAGCGAGTCGGCAATCTGATGTTCTCTCATTGACGACATGAGTGTTACATTTTTTTTTTAGGCCCTAGTGTTTTTTTCTCTCTTCCTAACTTTGTGTATGCATCACTTTTGGAGTTAAAGAGGCAGTTCAGATTACTATATTTTTTTCCATAGGAGCAGAACGTGATGAGTTTTTTTTCTTGGCACGTGTTTAGAGGCGACGCATTCGTCTTTGTTTTAGTACATATGTAAGTATATGAAGGTTTGCATACTTGCAACTTAGTTCTCGGGGGTGCTTGGATTGCATTTTTTTGGCCCTTGGAGGCAGCGCTCGTTCATGCATACGCACCCAGCGCATTTTTTTTGCTGAGCAACCAAGGGGTAGTGCCTGAGGGAGGCTAATGTCTTCTACATGGTAGTGCCAACGGGAGGGTGAACTTCTTTTTTTTTCTCTTCGTGCCGGGGTTAAGGGGGTGAGTTTGGCCTTAACAACATAGTTCAATGCCACATCAGCTGATAGTGACTGAAAGATGATGTGATATGCCCATAGGGTTTCTTTTAGAACTATTTTTGTTCTTTCTTTTGAGTAAAGAGAAAATAAATATGAATGTGGTGCAAATTTTCCTTATGCTTTGGAAAATGCCTTTATGCAATGGTAGAGGACATGGTTATAACTGGGGATACAGAGATCATTTTAGAATGGGGATGTGTTTGGGATATGGAGACTATTTTAAAATTGTGATGCTATAGGGGTTGTGTTTAGTGATGCAAATGGTGATGATACTGGTAAATGGCAAAATTAAGCCCTTACTGGTGATACTGGAAATATTTTACATGGAGATATTTTAGTGGAATTATTACGGGAGATATTTACAGGGATTCTATTGGAGTTCATGGTGGTAATAATTTTGGTGAATGTGACAATGATTTATGGGTGGTGAATTTGGTGAATTTGGTGATGCTGGTGATACTGATACTAACATGGGTGCTTGTAATGAATACTAAGGGTGATGATGTTTGTGAATATGGGAGGTACTTACCACAATTTTAATGGTGTTTTATCGGAGGATATTGTGTTAATGCCCTGTTCAAGATTATGGTTAAAGTCAAATTGAGGAAACTTACCGGTCTTCTTTTGCCCATGTGTGTTTTTTTTTCTGTGATAGCCCTGGAGTTTTTCTTTTTTTTATGGGTTCAGCAGATAATTGCTTGAAGTTTATGTTAGTCACAGATGTTACAGGTGTCACGGGAACAGTCGGCGGTGGCATTGGTTTTTCTTGTCACCTTTTGGACATTAGCCATTGCTGATGTAAGTTTTTTTTTATCGTTGGCGAGTTTGAATTTATTATTCTCTCCGAACAGTTTGTGTAGATTTTTACTATCTCAGTTCGTGACTTGGAATCATTGTTCGGGAATGAGTTTATAATTTCAGCTTTTTGATGCTGCAAAGATATTTAGGGGAGAATTTTTGCATTTTTAAATGTCTACATAACGGCATTACACTTTTTTTTTCTGGATATTTGTGTTCCGGGAATTGTTGGCCTCTTGCACAATTGTGTTTGTTGCAATTTTGCCAGAGATAGGAAACTTGATTAAGTTTCTTGGTGGCCTGTGCCAAGGTGAATATGGGAAAGTCTTTGTTTAGACACTTTGGATTTGTGGTTTTGTTTGGATGAGTTATGGCACACCGGCGATTTTTTCTAGAATTTCCTGGGCAATTTTATTTGTCAAGTTTTTGTCTTTTTCAGCAGTTATGCTAAACGGAGAGTTTATAGTTTTTTACTGTAACGTTGAGCTCCCTAAAGATGCTTTTCGAGGTTATTTTACCGGAGAATTGGAGATAAAATTGGAGATATAATATTTTGGTCATGTGATATTTCGTTTTGTTGGAGATAGTCCAGAGTTTAGGCCTATGGTGGTAAGAGCTATGTTTAGTTTAATTATTTTTTGTAGTCATTTTGGTGCAAATGGAAACCCTTGTGAGAGGAGATATGTGGCAACATTTTCGAGTGTATCAGCTAGATGCTTTGAATGCATTTTTCGGGGACAGAGTTTCTTTTTTTATTACCCTGCTTGGAGATATAACGCTTTTTTGGATACTTGGTTTTTATTCCATATGTGGTTATTAGTGAAATAGAAGGGAATATTGTGATGTATGGATGCTAGTGAAATGGAGGGGAGTATTTTTGTTGCCGGAGTGGTATTATTGTCAATATGGTGATATATTGGTGGCATTAATCTTTGGTGGTGACTTTTTTGTGGTTATGATTTTTGGAATTGAATTTCTGTGGCTTTGCGAGCCAAAAGAGGGGGTATTGTGGTTCCTTTGGTGTTGTGGCTAATGGAGGCGAGTGGCATTACTGCATTGCAGTTTTATGAGTCCCTATGGAGATGTTGCATTTTTTATATTCACTAATGGTTATTTTTGGCGGCATATAATTGTGGTTTTGTGGTTTACTGTGGTTTATCCCGAATAGGTGATAATTTGTTTTATATAATTCAGTAATATCATGTGGGAGTTATGTCTTTGAGACAATTTTTGAGCACCTTGGTGACATTCTGGAGATAATTTTGTGAAATGTGCTTATATGGTGTTAGTATAGTATTTTTAAAAAAAATATTTGGAGAATAATGGTTTTCTGAAGTTGGAAGTCTGTCTAGACAAATCTATAGTGCAGTTCGAAGCACCTGAGGTGTTCACAGGTGGATTTTTGCTGATAATGCTGTGATGAGTCAAGTTGCTGACTTTTTTCCTTTGGAGTTGATTACTTGGAGATTTGCACCATTCTCGATGTTGACTACGGCATTCTACGGAGATGTACTACGCAAGGGGGTTGTTTCCGGTCATTTCTGTTCGATGAAATTGTTGTGATAGTAAATTCCGTAAAGATACATACTGCATATAGTGGAGAAAACGTTGGATTATATATATTATGTGTGTTCTGTGATGGAAAAGTTCACTTTTTATTGTTGTTATTATCTTTTTTTCTGCTTTTTCTTTTCCTACGAGATTTGTTGTAATTGGGGTTGAGCTTACATAGCATTTCTGTTTTAGACAGGAGATATTATTTGTCGAGGTATGTGAGTTAGATAGAATGGGTGTTTGACATTATGTTTCTTGGATGTTAATCATATAAACAGTAAAAGGGGTTTTGCTGTTAGACAGTAAAAGAGTTCTTACTGATTTTGTGGGTTAATGTAATGTCAGAGCTTGAGAGAACATTTTTGGTGATAATTTGGGGCTGGGCTTGTTATGTTTTTTTTCTTGGGCTCATTATATTTTTTGTTCTTGTGAGAATTGGTGAGTTTAAAACGTGATGTCCGTAGGGTTTTTGTGAGTTTGGGGAGGTGTGTGTTAACGTATATATGGGGATTGGCAAGCTTTTTTTTTATATTATTGGAGAATTAAATTGGAGAATTTAATATTTAGCGATCTTGTGAAGTTCCTTTACGAATTTTAGTTAGAAATTAGTTCAGTGGCCATATTAGTGGTGATTAATGGGAAGATGTTCAGTTAGTATTTCTTAGAATTTTTGAGGACATTATTTGACAGATATATGTCTAGGGTTAATTCTTTTTTAATTGACCAATGACATGACTGAAACACCTTAAACATCGTTCCCCTTCGCCAGCAAGACGTCCGTCAACTACTACAGAGGTGTATGTTCCCACATGCAAGAGTTTCTATGAGTCTACAGGATTTTACGGCGCTTTTGGACTACGGAAGTCATCAGTTGTCTTCCACTGGGAGACATTTGCCTTTCTACAGCGTGTTTCACAAGTCTGTGCAGTTGCAGTTGCAGACCAATCACATACATGGGAGAATCGAGAATTCAAGATGAGATATTTCAACTGTTATTATAGCCCGGATACAGGCTGTTCAAGATAATATGTGATAGACATTGTACTGCCAGAGACGTGCAGTTATTTTTATTATGGTGTTTTTTGAGCCAGCCAAAATTTTTTTTTTTTTTTTGTTATGTATAAGCTGTTTTATGTGAGCTCTGGCTAGGCAGGTGCTAGCATTCCGGGGTGGCCAAGAATTTGTTACATAAAAGAGGGATATATTAACAATATGTTTAGGTACCGTTGTAATGTGATGTGCTGTGACATTTCTTAGAATGTAGGGAGTCATCATTTAACTTCCCTTGGAGACAGAGTGCCCGAAGTGACGAGCTTTGGAAATGCTGATGTGTCTTTTTGGGTGGCGTGATATCAAAATTGCTGTCTTAGCAGATCAGTGCCTGTCCTGTCACTATGGGCGCTTGATACAGAGGTGCTTTCTGAAACTGGTTCTAGGCAGTAACCTGGGGTGTGAACAATTTGTGTGAGTTCATACGTGCGTGCAAGCTTCTTTTCCTACAAAATGAGAATGTAGGATTACCATGGTCAGAGATCCTTACAGAGGTGGCAGGCCAAGATGGCTTCTGCCAAAGTACATTTTGAAAAGTGTTTGTGCATATTGTTTTGAATGGGTAAGCATACTTATTTTGGCCAAAAGTGTGGCTTGTCTGTATTTTGAATATTTATTTCAAAGATGTTCTATTTCATATGACCTTTTGATTTGATTTGTAATCTTGTGCTTATCAAGGTGTTCTCCTGCCTTCTAACAGGCGATTCTGAGAAAGGGGAACTGATCTGAGAAAGGGGAATTGAATATGGCGACTTAATTGGAGTACTGACTATGTTGAATGTTATGGCTAAACTAATATTAGTTATTTGATTACCTAAGGCCATTAAATCAGACTCGAGAACTCACAAAAAATACATTTATTTAAGAACAAGGCATAAACTAAATAACTCATGTTCTTAGCAGAACGATTAAATGAATGATTGAACTCAAAGTGCAAATAACTCAGATAACCCTCGATAATTATTCAAATAACTAGAATTAGTTTGTAACCATACATATATATATATATATATATATATATAATATATATATATATATATATATATATATATATATATATATATATATATATACAGTGGTACCTCGAGATACGAAATTAATCCATTCCGAGGCGGCCTTCGTATTATGAGTTTTTCGTATCTTGGAACACATTTTACATGTAAAATGGCTAATCCGTTCCAACCCCTACAAAAACACCCCAGTAAATTATATTTCCAGGCCTAAAACACATGTTCTAGGGTTACAACGCCGATCCGACAGAAGAAATATGACTC
>NC_087205.1:53387909-53397909 GCF_015104395.2 Macrobrachium nipponense
AATACATAGTGAACACATTATATAGGGAGAATAACATCTAAAGATTCACCTTAGCGAGTTAGTCTGACAGAGAAATGAAACAGTTCACTCTTCACTTACAATTCGTTCCACCTTCTGGGAACACAAAAAATGCTTACGGACATCAAGCAAAAACAAAAACTAATATGTATTCTGGACACATGGCTGCTGACTCAACTTCAGACTATTAATGAGTACCAAGTATGTTATTCCTCTTTGTGCACTTGGGCAGTTGGGCACGTCCGCCTACTCTGGTCATGTTTTATTCATTCTCTTATGTCCTTGAGGCTTGACATCCACACTCATGAAAAGGAACATGTTCTAGTTAAGCGGTCGCCAGCCGGTGGTCCACGGACCATTGGTGGTCCGTAAAAAAAAATGTTGATGGGCCGCAGAAAAATTTGGACGGTATTTCAATTTGTATGTCGTATTAATCCTCTCCAGGCAACCCTGATACAATTTGCACTGAACCCAGAAAGCCCAGTGTTACCAATTTAGCATTTCTAGTGCTAGATTTAGCATTGTAGGGCGATTTAGCATCAAAAATTTGGATCCAGCATTTAGCAGAAAAAAACAACACTATTAATTACAATAAATTGAACATTATAAATATGAATTTATCCTAATGCAGTGTAAATAAAACGCATATCAAACCTCAACATGTTCTATCTGTTTCATAACCATATCGAACACGTATTGTATTCCTATTGCTTCAAAGTAAAAATTACGTTTCAAAACGTTTGGGTTTGAGAATATCACAGTCAACGTCCCTGCTTCAGTAAGAACCAGACACCAGTGAACAAATACCAACACTAGTATGTGTAAAGTACGTGAGTAAACTTCAAATTTTCTTTAATTTTTCTTTTAATAATTCAACTATAACTTTGTTATTTCTGGTAAGTGCATTTCATATTATTAAAATAAAATAAAGGTTCTCTGATTATTGTTATATAAATGCATTTACCTTTGTTTAAAAAATTCATATTATTGGTCTGCCAATTTAGTGGTCCATGAAGTTCGAAAGGTTGGCGACCACTGTAGTCAGTGTTTCGACATAGAGCCATACCAGTGAACGTGATATCATATCAATAAGCGGTGGGTTACTTACTATTAAAGTATTCTTCATGAAAACTATGCACTTATGATAGATTCAACTCGTAAGCCTCTTACCCAATGTGGAGGCGGATCCAACCATTATGATCTTGGGAGAAAGGGGGATGGGGTGGGGGGGGGGGGGGGGGGGGGGGGGGGGGGGGGGGGGGGGGGGGGGGGGGGGGGGGGGGGGGGGGGGGGGGGGCAGGGGGAGGAGAGCATTGACAGTATCAAAAGTTGGCGCCCTCGTAACGGAGCTTGATCAAGAAACACTTTCTCATAAAAGTTCTAGTTAGGGATATAACGGTCAGAATAGTTTGTTACGAATCTGGTTAGGTAAGATCACGTTTTGCAAGCCTGTTTAGTATTCTAGTCCCAATTCTTTGTACACCATCACGAAAATACCGTAACATGTTTTTGGGAATTACACCACAGACGTTGTATACAGGATGCCTGATTGCTAAAGATAATGAGAGAGAGAGAGAGAGGAGAGAGAGACGAGAGAGAGAGAGAGAGAGAGAGAGAGAGCAATCATGTTAGGGACTTCAATAACAAAAATAAATTTTCTTGAAAAAGTATTAAATTCCCATTAACACTTCACTCTCTCCACAAGACTATTAATTAAAATTCTATAAGAAATTTTCACCCAGAACTGACCCTATTCTAGTCCTAAGGCTCTTTAACATCGATTCGTCTCAAAACTGAATTTATTCATAATCACATCCAAGTCTCCATCAGCTTCTGGGATGTGAGTCAGATTATCTACAGTATTTCTCTTATTTGTTACCTCGCAAAACTCTTCCACCTAGTGTTGTTCTTCCTTTTGACAGTTATTTTCCTCTTTTTCTTTTCAGCCTGTTTGTCAATTTGTTTACCTCTATCTCTTATCATTGAGCTGAGAACTGAGTACTTGGCACTTGGTACTTTGCATTCCTCATCGCCTTCTGGGCACATACGTCGGATGTACCAAGAGGCTGCTGAAGATCCGAATCTCCTCTCATCAGGGAGTCAGTTACGGGACGGTAAGCCGCCTATAAAATCCTGATCAGTCCAATATAAGAATCATAGCAAAACATGTATAACTCATATAGACACTAAAGACTTTAGTATAGTGGGAAGAGCACGAAGTACCGAGGAACTAACTACCCAAGAACCCATAATGATTAACCTAACTGATCCTACTCTCAACCACCAGTCATCTTCAACACAGCTGTTCATTGCATGATTTGTTTTTGTCCTTGTGTGCGTATCTTTTCCGATTTTTCGTCCTCCCTGTCAGTTTGCTTTGTGCTACCAATGTGGGTAGGAGTCTTTTGCTGTTTTAATTTTTCTTTTTTAGTCTTTTTAATTTTTTTATTTTTATTATTTCTTTATTTTTTTCTCTCACGTTTAGATGTAATTATGGTGTTAATAAGTAAATGTTGTTTATTATCCTTACATTATGTATACAAGCATTATTTATTTTAACAATTTTTCAGCCTGGAAAATGTATCAAGCGATACGAAACGTCAGCCTTTAAATAAAACGGATATAAACAGAACGCCTTTCCATGAACTTCAAATTGCCTACCAGAAATTTGTTTGCCCTTTTCTTTTGGCTGTTCTTTATCGTAGCCAAAAGGTCTCGCCTGATATTCAAGGTTTCCTTCCATCTTGTTGCCTCATATCCCAGAACTTCTTTTCCCGCAGATTTATATATAGTTTTTGAACTTGAATAAAATGCTCTTCAAACCCCACAGAGTTTTTTTTTTTCTGCCTTGATTGAAAGCGGTGATCTTCCAGTGTTTTTTTATGAAAGTCCTTTTGTTTAGAAAAAAAAAAACTAAATCTAGTTACCAAATCATTTGCAGCAAAAGAAAGAACTATTAAATTAAACACCATTTTCGTCTTGTCTCTCCTAGCCCCTCCTCACCAACTGCATCCACCATAACTTCATAGTCCATGCCCAATTTTACATTCATAATGCCAACAACAACTCTCAGCTTTATTCCTTGTATTTCATCTATAGCATTCTGCAGCTCTATATCAATTTCATCTTTTTTCCCTCAGAGATATCATTCGTTGATGCATAGCACACTACAATACCCATATTGCACCTTCTTTATACAAATCTTGCCAGCAGTAATGTATTACACACTGGTCTTCTGTCAGTCAGTCTTTTATGCATTAATAGCGCGCCGTTGCCTTTCCTACCAGTTTCTTCTGCTCTTGCCTATTGTGTATAAACATCACTCTCTTTCAGTCTTTCGTTTCCCATTCATTCATTGCAGCTGATCCACAATCAGCTAAGATGTCCAGTCCATTTCTACCAAATTCCCTCTTGGTCTATCTTTCTGATTTGATTCTTGCTTCTTACATTTCGATCTCGTATTTTCAATTGATCCTAAGAAGTATATATAAACCTGGAGATTCTTAGCAGCCCCTTATACCCGGAACCGGAGGCCATTGCTAAATTATGACTATCCATTTAAATTGGTAGTATCTATAGGGGATTCATAGGCTAAATTACGCCAAATGATAGCCTGGTCCTTGTAGCATGCATGCAGCTCCTTATTGAAAAATCACAAAAGTGCTCAAGGGTAAATAATCCTTTTCTTGAGGAAATCTCGATGTCCAGCTTCCAATGTTTCTCAAAAAGAGGGTAGCGGGAATATTTTCGAATGTTTCATGATCTCTTCTTCCCTGTTTAGAGTACTGTTCTCCAGTGAGGTCTTCGGGTGCTAACGCGCATCTCATGTCTATTTTGTCGACTCTTAATGTGGTATTGATGTAAAGTGAATTGATGTTTGTTGCATAGAATTTGCTGCAATGACAAACATTTTGCTTTGCCTGACTTGGCTGTTTTTGCCTGCAACACTAGGCAAGGCGCCACTACAAACAATGTGCCGTTTTCTAGTTCAGGTTCAATACTACCTAGTTGTGGAACCCCAAATGTTTATTCGAGGAGCAAATTCATTTCTGGTTTCTGTTGACGTCTGAATTTAATTGCATCGGTTATCTTTTTTGTTCCTTTATATTTAATTCCTCACGCGGTGCACTGTAGGCATTACTTAAGGTTCTTTGCAGCGTCCCTTCGGCCCCTACCTGCAACTCCTTTCATTACTTTTATGTACCTCCATTCATATTCTCTCTTTTCCATCTCGCTATCCACCCTGTCCTAACAATTGTTTCAGAGTGCAACTGCTTTGAGGTTTTCCTCCTTTAACAACTTTCGAACCTTCTTATTGTAAATTTCCCTCAAAGCTGAATGAAATAATAGGTCCCAGTGCTTGTCCTTTGGCCTAAATTCTACATCTCATTCATATTTAACTATTTATCACCTTTTCATATAATCTAGTTTTCTTTGCGGGCGGAATTTTTCTCTGGGATCCTCTTGCGTTTATAGTCTGTTCATGAGGGTCTCTCAGCTTAAGATCTGAAGGAAGAAAATGATGCAAGTTCATTTTGTGATAAGCTTGGACTATTTAATATAAGTAATAAAAAAGAAACTGGTAGGCGATGAAAGTGGCCCAAATCTCTTCTTAGAAAATCAGATGCAAAACTGTCTTGATCATCCCTATTTCAAAAAATAAGTGTAATCACTTTTGGGAAATCTGACAGCAGCTGAGCTTGAGGAGACAAATTTTAAATTAGGTCCAAGGCCTAATTATTACATCATAAAAAATTAGATGTAACGTGTAATACAGGGAAGATGTGTGTTCCGGAGTTTTAAGGTGATGGACTCGAATAACCCGTATCGAATATGTTGCTAAATTCAGCCGGATCGTTTGCCCTTAGAGCAGTCTGTAAAGTAAGGAAGCTTTCTATAGGATAGTGATCTACAATTTAGCAGTTAAATGTATGAATGTGACTTTGGCCACTTTTTTTTTCTTTCTTTTTTTACCCTGGAACCACATACGTTCTATATATACATTATATGCAATTGTAAATACACAAACCAACACATGCTTATACATACAAATAATAGCTTATGAAGACAGAATTATTACCTATTATTAGCATACTGTGAAAAACATGCAACAAAATTTTCAACGTGAAATATATATTACACCATGATCTTGCTTTAGTATATTCTCCAGTATCAAGAATACATGCTAGCGTAAAGCCTGCTTATTCTACAGCGACATTTCCTGATATTTGTGACTGGACATCGTTTCTGAAATCTGTGATGATTTTTTTCTTTTCTTTATCGTGTGCGAGCAAAACCTTTAAGGGCTTCCCTACGTATTACTTCCCCGAGGATGTTTGTGGCGCTCCTTAGCTGCACCACTTTTTAGCTTTTTACTGTACCTCCATTCCTGTTTCCGCTCTCCAGTCTTGCTGTCAAACCTGTAGCTATTACTTATTAGTGCAGCCGAGTGGTTTTCTCCCAGTTCTGCTATCCAACGGCTCCAAATTCGTATTTTCACAGCCCTAAACACCGAATGAACTAAAATTCCTGTGTTTGGCTTCCCAGTCATTAATTTCATAAAATAAAGTCGTCTACGTCTTTCGTAGTGAACCCTCCCTTTCAGATATCAATTTTGCGTCTGACAAACCGTGTTTTTATTGGTATTAAAAAGTAGAAACGCAGGACCATGCCTGAATGAATAATTACGTGATTGCCTACAAGAACTAGAAAACTAAACTGGCTTCCATTTGATCTCTTCCTAATAGCAGTAGTATATTTGTACTTTGATACCAAACCCACTCCTGGGAGCAACGTGCTTTTAGTAACAGTTCCTTGGGACTGACAGTTCAATGAGACTAAATATTCGATAACAGTATTTTATAAAAGATTTTTTTTCATGAAGCACATAAAAGAGACTTCAAAGTACAATAGTATCAGATTCACAAGTAAGACTCGTCCTCAAATGTTGGCATAGGAACTGGAAAAATAATAAACAAGTGTGATTGCACAATCCTTCTTCACTTTGTCAGAAAACTACAATTTTAGCTCTTCATGGATTGTTTGTGGAAAATATCATTAATAATAATAACCAAGCTACATAATTTCACTTGTAGACGTTCTAACCAACCTTGCATAATAACAATTGGTTACGTAGTTTAGAACACCAAATATATAGCAGTGTTGTTAACTTGCCATGCTACACACGTAAACACTGGGTGTGTTAACGATTATTCTGAGCTCAAACTGCACTCGCCTTGATTGCCGAAGGCAAACCCTCTGATTATCAGCGATCTTTCTTCACCTTCCCTCGACACGCGTTAAGCTGACACTGGAGATATTGAACTCGAACCTTTGGGACCGCTGACTGCCACTGCCATGCCATGAGTCACGACTCGCTGAAATTACGGCAGTGTTGCCAAGTCCAATCGCTATCTCCAGGCAATTTGTCCCTACGTGGAATGTGAAAAGTCCCTACGTTTCTCACACTTATTAATTAATTGAAGAAAGATGGTAGTGTAAGAGACTTTTTTAAATTAGTTTTTCTTAAGGAACTCATACATTTGCTGACTGTGAGATGCTAGGTAAGATTCATCTCTACATTTTGCTTTCAAAAGTTGAGTTTACAAATATAATTGAAGCAAGCCATTCTAGTGCTATTTTACTTCTCTTATCATTTCAATTATACACATTTTATTATGATATGGTAAGTATCACCCATCTTAGAAAAAAAATCTCTGTTTCTCTGCATTTGAGTGTGGCAATGTTAAAACAAGCTTAGCCATCGAAGCCAGTTTCCTAAATACATCTAATAATTTCGCAGTCGTGGGAGATATTCCCAAAACTCTTCAATGGCCATTTCTTTTCTCTTTTTTTTTTCGTTGTTTTTCCACGCATTTCACTTTCATCTAAGTTGCAGTCATCTTTGACTAATTCTTGTTCCGGACAAGATTACTCAATGAAATAGTGTCATTCCGTTTTTACATTAATGATTTTCTGTAGAAACGTACAACGGAATAGATTCAGATACATATTTATATTTTTTAGTGATAAAACATTGCATTTGTTGTAATATCATATTTACATTTAGTTTGCACAAAACAGTGGTTATTAATCTGTAACAATAAACTCATTTCACCAATACATTATAAAACATTTTTTTCCATTAAAAGGAATATAGTCTCATTCATAATATCTAGGTACTAATCATACATCACAACAAGTGGTATAATTTAGATTTCTAAATTCTGCCTCTTTGATCTTGCCCACGGACATTCAATTAAAACGCGCTTCTTCACTCTGCACTCTCTGTGAATCACAATTACAAACTCGCAGCTCCCTTGGCATTCTACTCCACCTTCCTGTCTCTCTCTATCCGTAGATCCTGAGACATTATATGTACTCTTGTGAAGGCAGTTCGTACATAGTCTGGTATGTAAATATTCTCACTATACCTACACTATGAATTTGCAATGATCTATTTAAAATTTCTCGATATGCATAATATTTTGTTGCTGTTTCCAGTTTATTGATCCCATAATGTCATTAGTCACACAAGAATCCAAAAATCCGTAACCTGGAGTATTTTCCGTTCTGCAAATATCATAAATATAGCGGAAAGGTTCTCCAGTTTCAATGTCCGCCAATTTCATTTCTAAGAGACGTTTTCTTCTAGTACTTCATGAGTAAAAGTCTCAAGACCACTCTCCACAAGTACAGTTTCATAGGTGTATTATTTCGGACTCCTAATAAGCATCCAACAGTGTGATTATATAACCTTTCAATGCGTATTAAGTTGGTTGTGGGCCAACTCTCTGCGCTATATAGGAGTGAGGCTCCTAACGCTGTTTTAAGAACCTTTACTTTATATGCATATGGTATAGTTATATTGTTATTACAGAATATTGAGAATTTGTTAATGGTGTTTGCATTCTCAGTTTCATGTTGGTTAAGCACTGATTGCATTTTGGCATCACCTGTAAACCATGCACCAAGATACAGATATTTCTCACAATGGCCTATCTTGATATTATTGATGACTAAATACTATTTATCTCTTGTATTTCCATAAACTACAAAAAACTTCGTCTTTTTTTCATTAACAACCATCCCATACGAGTTACACTAATCCAACATAATCCCTATTTTCTCCACTCAATTTTCTCTTGATGTACTTAAAATAACTGTTATCCATCATTAATAGTGTATGCATTGTCCCTAAATTCCAATCTCTGCCAATTCCCTCCTTAATCATTTTAACCATTTTATCTAGATAAATTACAAATAACGACAGCTGGTTGGGGCACCCTGACGTATTCCAACAGTTGATATATCATAGCTGATTTCAACATGCTTTTGTATGGCCATTAACATAATCATTCCACCACCTTTCTCTTTGAGACACTCAATTAACTTATCTCTTGGCACAGAGTGTCGCGAAAAACTCGTGCACAAGGTTTTCATGACGTAATCTCGCCCGTCTACCTCCATTTACCCGCCCTTTGCTGATGAGGCAAAGCATTTATTGGTAGGCGAATTGCCACGTATACAACAATTTGGCGGCACAAGCGGAATGGTTCCTTTATAATATTTTGATTTTATTGTTCCTCACCGCATTCTCCCCATGCAAAAATGACATTTGTTAAAGTAACATAAACTGTATACAAAAGGAGAAATGATTCCTTTCACAGAATTAAAATTACGTAAAATTCACTATCCTGTGAGGACTGAGTCAGACAAGGAGAGAGCTCTAACTAACTTGATTCCGCAGAGAGGCTGTACATAAGGCGGCGTGCGGACGGAAAGTGGAGTCCGTCATGCACACACAAACAAACATAAACAAAAAGGGATGGAGCCCGCGCTATGCTTGTGTTTCT
Source organism: Macrobrachium nipponense (assembly GCF_015104395.2). Classification (NCBI taxonomy): domain Eukaryota; kingdom Metazoa; phylum Arthropoda; class Malacostraca; order Decapoda; family Palaemonidae; genus Macrobrachium; species Macrobrachium nipponense. Next base: position 53,396,783 of record NC_087205.1, read on the forward strand.
TCACGGCCAAAAATAGACATATATTTTGGTGTAGAGGAAACGTAGTCACATGATGTGTCCACTGGCAGAAAGACCGTGAATCGTTCTACATTTTAGCATATAATAAGAAAAGGACATATACAGAGATAAAAAGGTATTTACAAGGAAGGGCAGACATTCGGTATGAATGTTGCCCTTACAAATACTCCCCCCTCCAAGACAATGATTGAGTGGTAATCGTTGGCTGATGTTCAACGGAATCTTGCAGGGGGCTGGAGGAGTCCACGGGTCCGTGATGACATTGGTCGGGGAATGTCTTCCATTTCCTCGTCGTCTGTTGAGTCGGGAAACAGGATACCATCCTTGGTGGTGGACCTGGGGGGCTCGGCTGCTTTCCTTGGGTGACGTCTAGGGGCGCTGGAGGGCTCCAGCAACGCTGCATTCTGAGGTGGAGTTCTGCAAGGGCCTTCTGCGGGGTCATCTTCGTCGGGAATGACGGCTGGTTTGAGGTCAATTGAGACCCAGTCCTCATGGACGCCAATCGAAACGAGGAACACCTCCTCCCAATGAGCAACTTGATGTGGTGCGTGCCGGTACGGCAACGTCAAGGGCGGGAGAGTGGTGTCGTTTCTAGTCAAGACGAATTTGCAGGAGTCCAAGGCACTCAGGCGGTACTGCTTCCTCCTGTCAGTATAGGTCTCCCGGCAGGGGACGAACTTCTGGGCGGCTGCCCGGAGTCTTGCCAGGGGAATGTCAGGGTCGTCGCTGTCGGCGGGAAAGAATTCGCCTGGCACTGTCAGGGCCTCGCCATACACTTTCTCTGCCGGAGACAGGTCGCCATTGGCTCTTGGGGTGGTGCGGAGGCCGAGGAGGACCCACAGTAGTTGTGCCTTCCAGTCGGGGACTAGGCAGCATGCCATCAGGGAGGCCTTGAGGGAGTGGTGGATTCTCTCCACCATGCCGTTGGCTGCGGAGTTGTAGGACGTGGTGGTGTGGTGCTTAGTCCCCATCAGGTGTGCCAGGGTGGTCCAGAGTTCTGAGGTGAAGGCGGGTGCCCGGTCTGTCATGATATCGTCTCTCACTCCAAAGCAGCTGATCCAGCTGGACAAGATGGCTTCAGTGCAGGCGTCTGCAGTGGCTTCTGACAT
>NC_087205.1:53402909-53442978 GCF_015104395.2 Macrobrachium nipponense
TCCTGGAGGTGGTAAGGAGTTCGTTACCGTAGCGGCCTCTGATCAGTGCATGGAATCCATCGTAACCCTGCAGTCTCACCCGGAAGAGGAAAAGGAGAGCGAAGACGAAACAAAGGGCAGCCATAATGAACGGTCCAACGGAGAGTCATAGGTCTTCACCTAGTTGAAGGCGGTTGCTTGAAACCAGATAAGCAGTATCGGAGTGTGAAGATACCAAAATCCTTAAATGTAATTTATTTTGCTGACGTTTCAGGACCATGTGTCCCATTTTCGAAGCTAAAAATTAAAAGAACAACAGAATTAAAAACAGACTCAGATTATATATATATATATATATATATATATATATATATATATATATAAATATATATATATAACACACACCCATAGAGGGGCATGCAGAGGAGCGATCAGAGGGGCAAACAACTATCGTTTCTTTCCCCTGCCGATACCTTGACCTCTCCTAATGGCTTCTCTGGCGAGAGGTAGCTACAAACAAGACCTAATATCACATTCAAGTCAAGTCTTACCATACGTGATATGCGCAATACATTCATCAAGAGTTTCAACTTCATATAATATATATATATATATATATATATATATATACTATATATTTATTATATATATATAATATAAGGATAAATGAATTATCATAACTAAAACAGTACTTATACTTTGTTACTAAAACATCTACTGACGTTTATGTCGAAGGAACTTCGTTTTTGTGTAAAACCATCTTTCGATGCTAACTGCACCACAGATACATGCTAGTGTGAGGACCAGAGAATAAGACAGGTAGCTGGGTACTGATAATTTATTACAGGCAAACACTGGCTATAAAGGAGGCTGCGGGCGGATATGTAGTATCCTACCCAGACAGAGAGAAACTAGTCTGGGCCAGAAGGATTTGTGTTTTCTCAGAGACATATATTTAAAGATAATGAGATATACAAATAATGAAATTACACGAGTTATACATCGGCGGAAAGGCCATGGAACACACTATAGGATGGTTAAAGGAACAACGCGGCTTGATGATTAGATACAATAAAAAGTAGGGAAAAGTGTTATCCTTACAAATACTCTTCCCCCCAAGGCAATTATTACGGAATAATGATTGGATGAAAAATATCTTGGAGGCAGGAGGCGAGGCCGTGTCCTTATGACATTTATTGTGGGGCATCATCACGTGTCAAGTCCTTTGGCGTTGCTGGCTGACAGGATGTCTCCCCGGCAGTTGCCTGGGGGTTTCTACTGTCGACTGAGGGCGACCATGACTTCGGAGGGAGCTGCATTGTGTGTGTGTGTGTGTGTGGTGGCAGCGTAGGACGGGCAGTGGGGACCCCCAGGTGCGGCGGCAGCGGTGTGGGTTGGGCTGAGGAAGTCCCCAGCGCAGCAGCGGCGGCATCCAGCGGGCAGAGAGGAACACAGGTGAGGCAGTGGTGTCGGCAGGTCGAGGAAACCCACAGGTGGCGGCGTCAGAAGGCAGAGGAGGCCTACAGGTGTAGCAGCAATGTCGGTGGGTCGAGGATGATTACAGGTGAAGGCGTCGGAAAGGTGAGCAGGGCAGGTCCACAGGTGTGGCAGCGATGTCAGGCAGGCCAAGTGAGCCCCCGGAGTGACGGCAGTGTCGGGGGGTTGAGGAGGCCCACAGGCAGCAACGTCATGTGGGTAAAGCAGGACCTGGGTGCAGCAGCGGCGTTGGGAGGTTGCCTGGAGACTTGCAGGTGCGGCAATGGCGCTGGGGGAAGAACTGAGGCAGTCTGCTTTGTTTGGTGGGTCGAAACGATATCTGGCGTCTCCCGGTTGAGTCAAGGAGGCTGCGATGTCGGATGGATGTTTCTGGACCGCCACCTGATTTTGTGTTGGCTGAGCAGTACCCAGCTACCCGTCCTCGAAAAATGCCAAAACACGTTTGGAAGCTGTGCCGCAATGGATCCGTTAATGGCGTCGGTGTCGTCCTCGGGATGGAGCTTTCAGAGACCTAAACTGTGGCGCCATATTGAGTTTACTAAAGGTTCTATGTAGGTGACTGGCCATAATTAGTCCGTTAAAAGCTGGGCCTAAACTGCTGTGTCACCGACTCTGGGAGGTCAGCAGTTGTGAGGACCAGGGAGTAAGAAAGGTAGTTGGGTACTGATAATTTATTACAGGTAAACACAGGCTATAAAGGAGGCTGTGGACGGATATGTAGTATTCTACCTGTACAGAGAGAAACTGGGTCTGGGCCAGAAGGATTTGTTTTCTCAGAGACATATTTAAAGATAGTGAGATATACAAATAGTGAAATATACAAATAATGAAATTACATGAGTTATATACACAGGCGGAAAGGACGCGGGACGCTCTATAGATTCGTTAAAGGAACAACACGGCTTGATGATTAGATACAATGAAAAATAGGGAAAAGCATTATCCTACACTAGAACATAGCAAAAATCGGATAAAATAAAGAAAGCGTCATTCTCGAGTAGATGAGGTTCTTTCACCCTTATTATGACATGCAATATAGGCGTAAATAGTTTAACAATATACATAGGCATGCAAATATATTTAGTTTTTACAAGAATAGAAGTACATTAACATAGTTCCTGTCTGTCAATTACCTGACAGACGTCAATTCACAATGAAAAATCAATCAATAATTTCTTATGAAACAGATGCTAATAACTATAGTAAGAGATAGATAGCACAAGTGATTACACAAAAACATTAAAAAAATCGTTGTGAGAGGAATTTCTCACACCTATTATCAAGAATAACATGTTATTTTTTCAGACGTTTTTTATCCTTCTTTCATATAGTTTCAAAGATAATAAATGTTTTTAATATTGTGGAAACCGTTTCCAGAAATAACCACAAAAGTTTTCTAATATGAAAAATAACTAAAGTTAACGTTCAGAAATGGGGGCCACACCTAAAGCTCGCAGTGTAGCAACACGAGATGGCCATGGTAGTAATCGATAGGCCCGTAATGATCCAAAGTTGCCAGGCGTATGGATATTTGGCTAAAATTTAGGAGCGTAGGGACGCCCTTGCAAAAATGTAAAAAAACGTAGTGACACTAGCCTTCATTATATATATATATATATATATATATCATATATATATTATATATAATGTATGTATATATATGTATATATATATATATATATAGTATAGATATATATATATAAATGTGTATATAAATGTATAATATACTATATATATATATATATATATATATATATATATATATATATATATATGTAGGCGGAAAAAACGAGCGGTAGTAATAATCTATTGTCCCACACTCAAGGAACTCAAGGTTAAAGGGATAGTTAAGAAATTACTTAATTATGATCATAAAAATCCGAACACAATCAAAATTTATTTAACATTTCAGTAATTTAATTTTGTATAAAGTTACATTTATACACGGGTGTGAAAACCCCTAACCCAAAAAAGACACAAGGAGATTAAAACCTAAGTCAGAAAATACAAGCTAAAGTTAATTTACAATTAGGCCATTTATAAATTTTCAGTAGCTTTAATCCCCATTAACACAAGAAGGTTCCGAAGGGACCGGGCTCATTCTAATGTGCAGAGGAGCAGCTATGGATGCGGCTTTCCATTTCAACATAGCGCCAGAGGATGTTAAAGAGGTCCTCACAACGCCGCTGTGAGAGGACTTGACCTCGCCACTACACAAGTTCCCGCTAAAAGTAAAAATCAGGGACGTGAATAACTAAAAATCTCAACCTATTCTGACCTACACCCGCCATAAAATCTAAATATCAATTAAATGCAGGCCAGAAGTGAAAATTCACTTATCCAATCAATAATCAAACTATGTGAAAAACTGTATAACCTAAATAGTAACAGGTTCATATATCTCGTACACTGCATATTATATAATAAAAGTTAGTGTTTACTTCATTTGGACAAATGGGTTTAGACTTTTCAGCGACACTAGAGCAAGGACAAGTCCCGTACGCTTACCCTTAAATATGTCGACTGGTCTGACGAGTATTCAGAAGAAAAATTTCATGGGTGGTTACGTCCCGGGACGGCATCCGTTTGGAGAATTAGTGCTTCATGATGATCTGGTGAACCTTACAAGACTTGGACGACATCGATGGCAAATTCGTAATGATAATTAATCTTGATGTACGAATAAGGTTCAACGGTGATAACTTCACTTCAGGTACAACGGAATCCTCAAACAAAAATACATTCATCTGAAAGAATTTCAGATTAACATAAAATTACAATGTTCGTTATTTCACTCTTTCGGCCATGGCAGAGGACAGTTGGTTCAGCACGAGTGATGGACTCGGACTGGCTGTACATTTCTCCAACGTGTGAAAAAACTTTTCACTTGGGTTTGTAACTACCCGATGGGCAATTAGCGCGAGGACCTTCCCCGCAATAGTGCCGCTGTTACTAAAAAATGTAAAAGTTTTTTCATTTACTATATATATATATATATATATATATATATATATATATATATATATATATAATTCTATATTGTGTGTGTGTGTGTGTGTGTGTGTGTGTGTGTGTGTATATGTGTGCGTGTATATATAATATATATATATATCTATATAATATAATATTATATTATATAATATATTATATATATTATATATATATAACTATATAATAGATACTATATATTGTATAATATTATGTGTGTTAGCTATATAATATACATATTATCATATTATATCTTTTATTTTTAATTAAATAAATATAATGTATTATAATATATGGCATGATATATGTAATACAATAAATTTGATATATATATTATAGTAAATAAATGTATATAAATATCAAATATAAATATGTAATATAATATATATGTCTATATATATATATATAAATTATTGTGTGTGTGTGTGTGTGTGGTGGGGTGTGTTTGTATGATATATAGATATATATATTTAGATTATATATAATATAATATATATATATATATATTTATTATGTATATCTATATAACATATATAATTTTATATATATATAATTATATTAGATATATATATATATATATATATAGCATAAATAAATAAATTATAATTACATATAAATATTTTTATTATTATATTAATATATATGTATCTATATATATATTTAATATATATAATAACTATATTTATATATATATATAAATAAATAAATATATATTATAATATAAGTAATATTAGACATATATATATATATCTATATATAATGATATTATTATAATATATATCTATAGAAAATAAATATTATATAATCTCTCGCTCTATCTCTATCTATCTTTTATATATATAGCTATATCATATATCTCCTATATATACTTTATATAAATAATTATAAAGATTATCTATATACATATACTATCTATATCTCATAATATATATATATCTCTATATATATTCATTCTTAGATATATACTGTAGCTCTTATATAAATATAATAATAAGATTATTATATATATTCTACTATCTATTTATAATAGATTATCTATAATTCGATATAAATTATCTGTATATATATCTATATCTATTATAGAAATATTATATATATATAATAAATCTCTATATATCTATAAGATATATATTTATAAGATATATATCTATATATTTCGTAATACAATATATATAATCTATATCTAGTAATATATATAATATAAATATAGATATATATATAAATAAAATCTAGATATATATATATCGAGATGTATATCTATCTATATAGATATATCATAAATATATATAATAGATATATATATATATATATATATATATATATATATATATGATATATCTATATATAACATATATATATATATCTCTCTATATATATCTATATATATATATCTATATATATCTATATATATATATAGATATATATGATATATATATCTATATATATATATATATATATATATATATATATATAGTGTGTGTGTGTGTGTGTGTGTGTGCGCGCACGCACGCATACACGGAAGGGGCGTGACTTCGGCCAGATTTGTATTGCCACACACACCACCAATTAATTCATTACATTTAACAAATATGTTGAAATTCCACTCTATTATTGTCGCAAATTCTTTGACGACAGTACTTAACGGTTGTGCCACGTGTTATTAAGCCTACCTGAAGGGACAGCTCCCAGCCCTTACACAAGAACAACTGAATTAGGCTCAATGGTGATTTACAATTTTTATTTAAAAATTCAAACCTACTCTCATGTCTACACTTTAACACTTAATATTAACCTCCCAAAGGGGCCCTTAAGCTCATGCAAGGCTACCACGTGGTCATGAGAAACTTCTAGAATAATAACAGATAATTTACCAAACGACAACATCGTTCTGGCACTGAGATTACTAACAGTGCTGAAACAATATGTACATTACTCCTAACTGTTACTGTAATAAACTCAGATAAACATAGTTGCCTCATGGTGGTAATGAAATTTGTACTACACAGGTCCACTTCGCTTCAAGTCTCGACAGGGAAGGACTTGTTGGGCTCCAGCGGGAAGCAAGCTCCCTCACTAGTTAGTCATTTACATATTTTTTATTTCCCCAATAACGTCTTAATTCCTTTCAATGAATTATAATTTTGACAAATCAATATGTGAATAAATGTTGTAAAGGCTTTTGAAGATACAACATAACAATCTCAATGCAGATACTTTATCTTGACACAGAACCATCGCGTTTTTACTGCCAATTGGTTTATGTGGAAGATTTTACGTAGGGCCCAGGCAGATTTAAGTCATGGAAAAATTGTGCACTAACTTCACGATAATAGTGCTCGACCCCAAGTCTCGCAACCCCCACACAGACAGGAGAATTTGTGCTTCTTGGCAGTTGATAAAATAAAAATAGCAAAGGACATAATGGACATACATTGGTGAATTATATATTGGCAAAAATGCCAGGAAATTCTACATACAATTATATACATGTGGTTCTTGCTGCTTTGCTAGATGAGATACATGATCGGGATTAATGGGTATAGGTCTTTACAAGTCTTTCCTCCCCAAGGCAATTATAAATAGTTAATAATGAATAATTAATATTAAACAATTGGAAGATTTGTACAATGTTAATCACGCTATCTTGTTAGGATCAGGAGCTGTCCCCAAGTTCTTGATATCTTGTCTCGGGATGTCGATTTCTTTACTTGAGGTCTTGTTTTGTGGAGGAATTCTCGGATGTATACTGGTCTCCTCCCAGGTTTCATTTCCATCAGGAAGGCTGGCTTTAACCTGTCAACGGATACCCAGTTTTCCCTCCCTTGGATGTCAACGAGGTAGGCCTTAGAATTTCTTGTGATGACGCAGTATGGGCCTTTGTATGGTCTGGACAGGGGTGGGCGGTGGGTGTCATCCCTCAGGTTCCCAGGCCTTCTGGGCTGTAGTTGTGTGTCCTGTCCATGAAAGTCTTCCGGCAGGGTGCGAACTCCTTCACTATTTCCCTAAGTCTTCTAAGGGGCATATCTTGGTTGTTTGGTTCCATAGGGAAGAATTCCCCTGGTAGTGCTAGTGCTTCCCCATGGATTTTTTTCTGTAGGAGATTCTTTGCTGTTCACTTTTGGTGCTGTTCCGAGACCTAGCAGGAACCAGGGCAGCTGCGCCTTCCAATTCCATCGGTGCATCATGCCATCAGTGCTGCTTTTAATGAACGGTGGGCCCTTTCCCCCCACTCTGTTGGCAGTGGGGTTGTATGAAGTCATGCTGTGGAGTGTTGTCCCCATCAGGCATGCCAGAGAGACCCAGAGTTCTGACAGGAATGCCGAGCCCCTGTCTGTAGTTATGTCACCCGGCACACTGAGATGGCTTATCCAACTTGATAGTAGGGCTTCCTCACAGGCGCTTGTTGATGTTTCTGCCATCGGGGTTGCCTCTGATCAGCTTGTAGAATAGTCTATGACTTTTAGGAGGTATCTGACAACCCCCAATTATGGCGGGGTCCTATGACGTTCACGTGAATATGCCCAAACCGTCTTTGTGGTTAAGGGACGTCTCTGTTGCCTGATGCCTGATTCCATGTGCTAGGTGATCTTGCTTGTTTGGCACTGTATGCAGTTTTTTGCCCATCTCCGCACGTCCTTTTTTATCCCGTGCCACATAAACTTCTTGGTTTTCAGGTGCGTTGTTGTACATCCTGATGGATGGGAGAGGCAATAGATGATGTCGAATACCTGCTTCCTTTGTGATGCGGGTAGAAGGGGGTGGGGGCAGCCTGTGCTGGTGTCACAGAGAAGTGTCAATCCCTGCTCCCCTACTAGCACATCTTACCACTTCAGTGCAGTGAGTGCCATGCAGTAAGCTGGCGTTTCAGGGTCTGCGGCTTGTTCCTTTGCCAGGTCCTCATAGTCAATGCCCAGGTGAACTGAATTTATTTCAATCCTTGACAGGGCATCGGCTACCGGGTTCTTCTTTCCATGTACATTGTTGATGGTACACCCGAATTGGTACATGGCAGCCAAGTGCCACTGCTGTCTTGCCAACCACAAGTCTCCTGTCTTCGTGAAAGCATTTACCAAAGGCTTGTGGTCCGTCAGGATGGTCTAAGGGCTGCTGTCTAGGAGGTACTTGAAGTGTCACACGGCTTGGTAGATTGCCAGTAGTTCCTGTCGAATGCACTGTAGTGGGTCTCCAGCGGCTTCAATTTGCGGCTGAAGAACGTAAGCAGGCGGGGGGACCCATCTACTATCTGCTCTATTACGGCTCCACAGGTGACATTGCTAGCATCGTTGGTAAGTCTCAGGGGGGTGGTGGGGTCCTAATATGGTAAAGTGGTGGCTCTGGCGAGGGCTGCATTCATCTGCTCGAACACCCTCTGGTGCGGTGTGTCCCACGTCAGTGTTTTTAGATTCCCCTTCAGCATCTTAGTCAGGGGATACATGATACAAGCGATGTCTGGCACAAATCGTCGGTGGTATTTGACTTTGCCAAGGAACTCCTGCAGGGACTTGATTGTCTTCACTGTAGGGAAGTTGTTTACTACATCTACCTTGGAGGCCATGGGGCGGACACCCGTTGGGAGACCTCGTGTCCCAGGAAGTCCACATTCTCTACACCGAAGGAACATTTGTCAAATCTGATGATCAATCCAATCTCCTGAAGGAGTTTCAGCACAGCCCGGATGTGTCCCAGGTGCTCTTCTGGGGATCTGGAGAAGATCAGGATATTGTCCATGGAGCAGACCCAGAAGGATAGGTCCCCAGGATGCTGTCCATCAGGCGTTGGAATGTGGCCCCAGCATTCCTGAGGCCGAAGGTGGAGTAGAAGAAGGTGTAGTCCCCACAGGGCCTCCAGGAACCGTCTGTCTTCTTCACCATGTGCAGGGGGAATGCCCATGGACTTGATGCCTTTTTGCAAATACCCATCCTCTTCATTTCTGCAAATGCTTGTTTAGCATCCAGGAGCTTCTTGGGTGGCAGGCGGCAAAATTTGGCATGTGTCAGCAGGCCTGTGGTGGTGGATGCCATGCTTGGCCTGGCACCTGGCATAGTTCCGGCTTGAAGACATCTGGGAATTCGTGCAGGAGGGTGCTGTATTTGGACAACATAGCAGCACATGCAGCGGGCATTCCTGGGCCAGTGGCGAGTTGGCGGAAGCGGCACATTCCAGTGTCTAGAAGGCATTTACACCCGACATCCACCAGCAGACCATGTTGTGCGAGAAAATCAGCGCCCAGCAGGGTGAACCTGACATCCACGATGATGAAGGGCCACTCATACTTATGACCCAGAATGGATATTCTGTGGGCCTGTGTTCCGAAGAAGCAGATGGGGCTTCTGTTTGCAGCTACTGGTGTGGCTGCGGTATTGGGCGGGCAGTTGCATCCTTCCTTGATGGCAGAAAGACTGACTGCATGACTCCCATGTCTACCAGCATTCTGCGCCCCGAGATCACGTTGTGGATGAAGAATTCCACTGGTTGGGATTCCCTGTTGTTCACAGCCACTGCTGTTATGGGTGGCCACCCTCTAAGATTTTTGGGAACGCACAGGGATCTCTGCAGTTTCTGGTGTTCTTTTCAAATCTTCAGTGGAAATAACACCTGGCTGGATTTGTCCATGTCCTCTGTTGCTGTACCTGTGCCTTTTTCCTGTATATTTTGTGTCCCCCTCTTTGACCTTCTTTTCTATCAGGCTGCAGGTGCTGAGGCGTGCTTGGAGGCTTTGGTGGCCTCGTGGAGTTTGTGCATGATGCTCACCAATTTCTCCATCGGAAGTGTGTCTGCCTCCATAATATGCACCCTCACTTCCTGAGGAAGGCACTGCAAGAATATTTATTGCAATAGGCTGATCTCCCTTCTTTTTCCATTTTCTTCACAGTCCGCCAGCATCAGGTCCAGGGCGTGTTCGGCTCTCTCTAGGACGAGCATGGAGAATTAGGCTCTCTCTGGGACAAGCATGGAGTATATCTCAATGAGCTTTTTGCAGAGGTCTTCATATTTGGTTTTTCCATCTGCGCGTCTAGCCAAGGGGTAATTTTATTAAACACTTCCTCCCGCAGCTTCATCATGGTGATATCTGCTTTGGTTTCTTCGTCCATGACCTTGGCTACACGGAAGTGTACGTTGGCCTGCTGGAACCATGACGCAGTATTTTGCCTCTAAGATGGCAGCAGTTTTATCGCCTGAGATACTGCGGTTTTTGAAGGCAAGAGGGAGATGCAGAGGATCTGTGAGTCCTTGGATTGACTTTCAAGTTCAGTGTCTGGCATTTTGACACTCCCACCAAAACGCAAATTAAGAGCTGTATTTAGTCCATTAGTGGTGTTCGGGGTTCATCAGAAGTCAAAACTATACACAGTGGTTCCATTAATGACTTTCTGAATACGGTTGATGTGAATCGTAAATAGCAGAGCCGTTCAAACACGCCAGTGGTGGGGGTGGTTTCCCGAGGAAGGACCTTTCAGAAACCTAAACTTTGTCGCCGTAAGGTTCCATTAAAGGCTTCTGAAAGTAAGCACAGCCACAGTGAGTCCATCAATAATGAAGCCAAAACCACTGTTTCCCTCACTCCTTGGGTCACCAGTTGTGAGGTTGGAATGAGGCAGAACTGAGTACTAACTGATTTATTACCTGGGCATGAAGTATACATAGCAGTGTGCAGACAGCAATGGAGTGCCCGACCCCAAGTCTCATGACCTGCACAAAGACAGAGGATAATTTGTATTTCTTAGCAGTTAATAAAATAGCAATAGTAAAAGAAATAATGGACATACATTGATTAATTACATATCAGCAAAAATGCCAGGAAATTCTATATACACACATATACATGTGGGTCTTGCTGCTTTACTAGATGAGATATATGATAGTGATTAATGGGTAAAAAAGGTCTTTACACTCTGACATGTTTAACCTTTAGTTATTAAATTAATTTTAACTTTAAAATCAACAAATAAACTTGAATATCACTCCGTTTTATTTCACTTTTTTTATGTTTCAGTTTTTATGAATGGTGAATATAAATTGATCTGATAAACTGTTATTGTGTTCATAATTTAAAGTTACGCAAGTAACTTATAGAAACGAGGTAACACAGTGGTCCTCTATAGTCTGAAAACCAACCAGTAAGTACTCACAAGATTTTGAGAGGGAAGCCCCTACCTCTCATTATATCCCTTAGCAACTTCTGATCTGAGTTCATGTCTCCAGGGACTGCTCATTAACTGAAAGTACTTAATTGTGGTACTATTCATTAATTATATTGGTGTGTTATCATCGTTAACAATGAATTAGGCTGAGAGATATCTCCCCGTAATTTAGAAACTGCAAAAGGATTGGGTGTTGTTAAGTAAGGCTTTTAGCAGTTTTTGACCAAGTGCAACATTAAGCATACAGTCCACTAAGTCCATCCAATTACTCTTTTTTGCCACAATAGGCATCGTTGGCTGAATAATTTAAATTATAATTTAGACAGCTAAGAGTATGAAAAGAGTACACATATTGTGCATATTTCATGCATGCTTTATAATCATCCACATATGAGGCCGTCACTCGAACAACCGTCTGTCTGCAAATTTTCGGATTTTGAGTTATACATACTTTCGAATACAGCAACTATTCTTCTATATACTAGTGTTTAGAAATGTAAAAAAATATGTTTTTCGCATTCAAAATCGGTTTTTTGCAGTTATGGTGTTGTTTGAGGTACAGTTTGGATAGACAGATAATATCTACACACATATTTGTAAAAAGTATGTTTTTAGCTTCATTTTGAAAAAAAGAATGTCATAGCATAAATATTAACGGAAATATGATTATGTAAACGTTGCACAACTTCAATCGCGTTTTTCTCCGATTTCTGTTTTGTGCAGATAGACGGTTGTTCGAGTGACGGCCTCATATTATCATCACTATTATCTCAGAGACATGAAAGATAACAGGGTAACACAGAAACCAAAACTTAAGCATAATGGCAATTCGGAAATCACTTGGGACAGCAAGGCAGAGATACATCACAATTTCAGGTATTCCAGAAATATGTAGTACAAGAGGAGAAATGGCTTTTTGCCAACCAGCAGTGTTATTGTTTGTAAAGGACATGTTGATGACGTCACATTGATGACTCCTATAGGAACCAACTCTTAAGACTCCTATCTAACATTGGTCAAATACTTGCAAAATACTAATGCTCTTGTACAAAATAATTTCTTACGTGATCTTGTAACTCAAAACCATGAAAAGTCAAAATAAACCCGTAATCCTGGAATTCTGACATAAATCAAGTCAGTAATGTACAAAATGGTAAAGAAAAAAAAACTTGTGTAAATGCTAAAGTAGTGTATAATAAGCCTTCAGCTGATTTGCTGGCCACGTTGCTTCCCACATCAACAGTCATTTTGTTTGAACAAAATCAGGTTGGGGATATTGTGAATTGGAATGTGGGCATGTTTCAAAATGTAGAGATGGTGAATGGCAAGTTGTAGATACAACGTAAAACTTTCTCGAGTTGTGGGTATTTCCTCACTGGTACTCCTTTCTCTGCTTTCTGACAGCAAAGTTCATTTAATGAGCCACACTTATTATCCCCATACAATCTGCAAATAAACTTTGTAGCTGTTGAGATCTGGGACTCATGAAGGGTGAGGCTGTCTCCTAGTGTGGCACAAGGTTCAAACTGAGCTGCATCCTTCATCATGAGTTTGAAGTCCTTCTTCTTGCTTTTGTCAAAGAAGGCACTGACTGTATCACAACCAGTGATACAGTTAAGTGGGAGAAATTAACTGTATTGAAGCTTGGGAGACAGTCATACAATGTGTGAACAGGAATGTATCTAGTGACTGTAGTGTACTTTCCTCCTTTGCCAGTCAGGAAGTACACTTCTGTGTTGATTGTTGGCCAGTGGTGTAGAAGTGTTATGAACCGAGAGAGGTCCGCTCCAAGTTCGATATGAAAATAAACAAAAAGAATTCAACACCAACCGTTGAAACTGGGGATACGAATATAGTGTGAGGACCAGATATTAAGACAGGTAGCTGGAATATTGATGATTTATTTACAGACGAACTGGGTTGACATAGACAGGTGCGGACGGATAAGTAGTACAGTCTTGCATCGAGAGCAGAAATGACTCTGAGGTAGGAGATTTGTGTTTACTTACAATCATACACGTAAGGATAATATGGCATACAAATAATGAAATTACATGTGTTATACATCGGCGGAAAGGCCGCGGAATGCTCTATCGGATGGAAGTAAGAACAGCGCGACTTGATGATTGGATACAATGAAAATAGGGAAAAAGTGTTATCCCTACAAATACTCCCCCCCAAGAAAATGGTTATGGAATAAATTATTGGATGACAATCTTGGAGGCAGGGGACAACCCCGTGTCCTTGTGACACTTGCTGTGTGGCGTCATCGAGTGTAGAGTCCTTCGGTTTTGCTGACTGACAGGATGCCTCCCCTTTCGGTAGCCTGGGGTGTTCTACTGTACGCCGGGGAGACCAAGACTGCGAGAGAGAGAGCTGCATTGTGTGTGGTGGTGGAGTGGGACGGACCGTGAGGATCCCTAGGTGCGGCAGCGGCATAGGTTGGGCTGAAGAAGTCCCCAGCACGGCAGTGGCGTCCCACGGGCAGAGCGGGTCGAGGAAACCCACAGGTAGCGGCGTCGGCAGGCAGGGGAGGCCCACAGGCGTGGCAGTGGTGTCGGTGGGCTGAGGAGGACTACAGGCGGTGGCGTCAGAAAGGGTGAGCAGGTCCACGGGCGTGGCATTGACGTCAGGAAGGCCGAGCGAGCCCCAGGAGCAACGGCAGTGACGTCAGGGGGCCGAGCAGGCCCACATGTGCGGCAGCGACGTCAGGGGGCTGAGCAGGTCCCTCGGTGTAGCAATGGCGTCAGCTGGCAGAGGAGGCCCACAGGCAGCGACGTCGGGGGGGCCGAGCAGGCCCACATGTGCGGCAGCAACGTCAGGTGGTAAAAAAAGCATGTCCCTGGGTGTAGCAGCGGCGTTGGCAGGCAGGGGAGGCCCACAGTCAGCGATGTCGGGGGGGCGAGCAGGTCCACATGTGCAGCAGCGACGTCGGGTGGGTAAAGCACGTCCCTGTAGCAGTGGCGTCGGTAGGCAGGGGAGGTCGTCTGGGGACTCGCAGGTGCAGCAATGGCGCCAGGGGAAGAACCGAGGAGGCCCGCAGGTTCGGCGGGTCGAGAAGATATCTGGCGTCCCCTGGGTGAGGCAAAGGAGGCCGCGACTTCGGATGGATGTTTCTGAACCTCTGCCTGAATTTTGTGTTGGCTGACCAGCACCCAGCTACCCGTCCTCGAAAATAAACGCCAAAACATGCTGGGAAGCAGTGCCGTGATTAGTCCATTAATTGCGTTGGTGCCATCCTCGCAATGGAGTTTTTTCAGAGACCTAAACTGTGGCGTCGTATTGAGTCCGTTAAAGGTTCTCTGAAGGTGAGCAGCCGTATTTAGTCCGTTAAAGGCTGGGTCTAAACCGCTGTGTCACCAACTCCGGGAGGTCACCAGTTGTGAGGACCAGAGATTAAGACAGGTAGCTGGGATACTGATGATCTATTTACAGACGAACTGGGCTGACATAGAAAGGTGTGGACAGATAAGTAGTACAGTCTCGCATCGAGACCAGAAATGACTCTGAGACAGGAGATTTGTGTTTTCTCACAATCATACACATAAGGATAATATGGCATACAAATAATGAAATTACGTGTTATACATCGGCGGAAAGGCCGCAGAATGCTCTATCGGATGGAAGTAAGAACAACACGACTTGATGATTGGATACAATGAAAATACGGAAAAAGCGTTGTCCTTACAATAGAAAGATACACAAACACAGCAAAGGTTTATTTACAAGCTTACTAACAAAGATAAATCCAGAATGGTGTCTCCTATTTACATAAAAAAGTAAAATCTTACAATGCGTGAACTGGGGAAACGGTGGGGTAATGAAAGTACTTGCTGGCCAGTTTTGCGCTGTCGGAGATCTATGCTCGAAGCGGTGGCTTCACACAAGGAGAACTGTAACTTCTGTCGTCTACTTGACTCCGTATTGCAGAAAACAATGTATACTCTTGATGCTTGAAGGGCAGGAACTCCTCAAAACCTCTTGTATAACGTTTCTTCTCTGAAGTCTTGCTCTACGTCTAAATGCCTAGGTCGTCCACTCCTGGACAACTTGACCAGATCCCGATTAAACTCTTGAGCGCCTTTTCCTCTCTGATCCTTCATCTGTTCCTTCTTCTTTTATCTCTCTCTGATTATCTCTGATCTCTGCTGCTGAGCTCTCACTGATAATTTGATCTGTGACTCTAACTGATGATCTGCTCCCTCCTACTTCGTCAGTCGTATTTATAAGGCATTTTGGGGGCGGGGCTTACCAGCGAACGTAACAGACTCCCGAGACGACGGGAACGATTTAGAAGAATCTCGACGGAATATTGCATCATATTTTGCTACATTTCTCACGACACTTCGGTGCGTGCTGTACTCCACAGCATGCCCGACGATTCCTGAATAACCGTGAGAACAGGTGCCTCCAACACGGGCGCGAATGCCTCTTTGCTGCAGAACTTCTCGAAGATGTGTTTTCCCCCAAAAAACGAGAAATAAATGAAATCAATTGATTTTATTTTTTCCTAAAGAGAAACAAGAATTAAACAGCAGGGGAACAATTCTGCATAAAGCTTTGATACTTCTCCATTCACTCAACCACTCATGCCAAAATAGAAAACGGTCATTAGGCTACTCTCTGAAAACTCTAGAGAGGCTATTACCTATCACATTATCCTTCCCTCTTAATTTCTCCGTTTCCTGAACTCCAATAAAAACTTGGAAATACTAAAACACCTCTTGTGTTTTTCTCAAAACTAATTTCTCTCAGTAATACCATTACACGGGTGGAGGCCACAGCACGGGGCTTCTTTATCATTCTGAAGCAAGTTTACATTCATTGACTTTGCTCTACTCTTACCCATATCAATTCCATAATGTATATTTCCCCTCTCCTCTAACACTGAAAAAGCACCTTCGAACTTATAAAGTAAAGAGGTACCTTCTTTCTGGACTAGTACTAAAACTTCAGCTCTTACACAGAAATTTGTCTCTTGCCAAGCACTTCCGTTCTCCTCCTCTAGTTGCCAAGCATCTCCTAAATCATTTTTATAATACTCTAGATTAGTTATGTAATCTTCTCTACCCTTACTTCTAGGCAAAGGTCCGACCATATCAATACTTACATTCTCAAAAGTTTCGCCTACCGAAGGAATATTACACAACGGAGCTCTGGGAATTACTTGATTCGGTTTCCCGGCAATTTGGCATTCATGACAGCTTAAAACATACCTCTTTACGTCACTTTTTATTTTAGGCTAAAAGTACGCCCTACTAATACACCAGAAAGTTTTATTTACTCTTAAATGTCCTTGCTTATCATGTGCTAACTTCAAGACTAGCTCACGAAGCTTCCTAGGAACCACTAATTGTTCTGTGATTTCCCCTTTACTACCTGACTTAGGACGAACATAACGACACAAAACTTTGTCCTCTAAACAAAAAGTTTCCTTACACACATCATCGAGATCATCATCCAGCTCACATTCAAAAATTCGGGTTAGTGTCTCATCCTCTCTCTGCAACTTGACTAGTTCATCCTTATTCAAAGGG
Source organism: Macrobrachium nipponense (assembly GCF_015104395.2). Classification (NCBI taxonomy): domain Eukaryota; kingdom Metazoa; phylum Arthropoda; class Malacostraca; order Decapoda; family Palaemonidae; genus Macrobrachium; species Macrobrachium nipponense. The sequence continues at coordinate 53,420,053 of NC_087205.1, forward strand.
TTAGTGCTTAATTCATCACCGTAACTAGTACTAGATACCAGTACATTTGCTACGTTACTCTCAAGAGCTACACCTTCCCCTTGGCTATCACTGTCAACGATAGAGTTAGGTTTCTCAGCCACACTCATGCCAAGATCAACCTCGCCACCAGTGATGCTGTTTTTCCTGCACAATATTGGCTTTTAGCAGTGTCACCATATGCAGTTCATCTGATTTTTTACTTTATTTATGATTTAATGGTTAGAATGCGTATTTTCCGATGTAGAATTATTTTCTGTGATGTTAAAAAACTACACATCACTAGCTTAATATGAAGTATTTTTGACGAAGAAAAATACAGAATTTCAATAAAATTCATTTGTATAAATAAGCAGGATATGTTTTATATCATTATTTTCATAATAAAACATAAAAAAGGCAAAGTGAAGAATTTTTCCTTCAGTGCCGTGGCCTGTGGTCGGAAAAGCCACGGAGAGTTGCCAGATGTCACCAGAAAGCCACACTAATTCCTCAAAACAGCAACCCTGCTCACCACCTCTTATCACACTCATTCGAATCCACGAACTCACTCTCGTTCAAATCCACGAACAAATTATGACCGTAGTCTATGTCTTAGTCTCTTCGCTTTTGCGAAAGACTTTTTGTTTCTCCTTACGACTGTCATTCGTAAGTATTTCTGGTTCCTTCCATCTCCTATGTGATATCTTAGTAGAGTGGTTCTTCTTAAACTAAAGGAGAGGATTCAAACAGATAAGTTGAAAAAAGGTATAACAACTTTATTCTGTAACTCCATACTAAGAGATGCAGTTCGGTCGGGAGACCGATATGTTTGAATGCTGGCACGGAACTGCCATTCTAAAGCATCACGTTGATAGCGGAACATTAGCTATCTCAGCGATTCATATAAAAACTTACGTAGTCCGCCGGCTCGGAAGTTACAAGTTTCCGGCGCAGGTTAACAGGTCAACCGCTTCCCATGGAAGTTGTTGTGCAAAGTTATCAGTAATGCAAAATGATGACAAGGTAACAGATTTAAACCAGGCTACAGCAGACAGCGCATAGCGTAATCTAGATCTGCATTGGTCACGTAGGACCCTCCTAATGCCATGACCTCAGGTCATGGGTTTTTATTTACAGATACTGTAATTTAATAATGTATTTATTACATATGTCTGTATCTAAACCTGACCTAGGTACTACCATTTCAGGCACTGGAATATCCCTCACAACAGGATTCACATTCTTGGATAAAGCCAAGTCATTACCGACAATAATGTCAATGCCATCAACGAGCAAACTGTCTCTACCAAGTTGGGTCCTGAAAGGAAGCAGTCATTTAAGGACAAGTTATCTTTCGATTTGGCTGAAGCATTGAATATTATTCACAAGGGGGTAGTTCAGCTGTCTTTCTTTACCCCAAAATGAGGCATATAATCCCCCTCGATCTTGGGGTTTTCTACCCTTTCAGTGAATCCTGCTTCCAGATAGGTTGGGAGCACCCTTTCATATCTGCACGGTACTGGGGTTCCTGGTCAAATTTAGCATTGAGAGCTTCTGTTGCACTACAGCATTTTGATAGCTCACATTAGGCATTTCTTCCAAATGAAAGGGAAAACTCAATTGATAGCCCTGACTAATTTTAATGACACTCTTACTCATTCTATCTATTGCTTCAGTTTCTTGCATGGTATATTGTTCTGAAGGAGCAATCCCAATTCGAGCTAACCTCCAACATTCATCAACATCCATCTAAAGTGGGCCTACCCTACAGATGCGTAGCGTCCGGGTGGTACTTTGTATGGTGCCTTCGAGCTCCCACTGTGTAACTCTACCAAATGGTGACATCCCGCTGTGAGTAAAGAAAATATTGACTCCATATATTTTGTCTGATCCACCCATGAAATGACTAATACAGTCAGCCCTACGAGTATGTCTATCCCTTCAACTTGATTACATCTGGCTTCTTGATCTGCGACATTACAGCGTTTGCTAACAAGATGTTTTCTGCTCTTGGTGTAGCCTACATTGTGGATGGGAACGTCCACATTATCGTTAACAACCAACTTTACGCATACTACTCTACTACCCCATTTCTATATGGCATGCTACCACATCAAATTCTCACTTGATTACCGCAGACCCGAAGAGGGCAAGCTTTGATGCCACCTACCAACAACTGGAGATTTAGGCATCATGCTAATAGCTTGGAGATGAAACTCCTCTGACTCCCCATATCGAGGAACAACTTGATGCAGTGGTTCTTATTTCAGACACGCAGCTTAGCAGTGGCCGTTGGCAACAGTGAACAAGGCAACTCTAGTGTAGGATTCTTCTCTGTAACTTTGGCGTTTACTCAAGGTTTCGCATCTTTGTCTTGCGTTTTGGGGTTTGTAGCGATCTTGTGGCTAGTATTCGAGCTTGTGGTTTTCACCAGGCGAGAAGTGACATGTGAATTGCTAGATATATTAAATGATAGAGCAACAGGATTATAAGATGAAGATTTGGGGATTTCTGTTATCGCAGATCAAACTATGGTGCCTAGCACTGCACAACTTACAGGTTACTTTACTGTGACACTGTTTGCTCCTGTGACATACATTTAAACATTTAAAGCACCTGCTCGCTCGGATCAACTGACGTCGTTTTCACTACAAGATGGACAACCTTTTACTTATGGATTAGAGTCAGTAGTTACTTTAGTGTCTGTTACTGGGGGTTCGCCCTTTTGTAATGCATCTTCTCTGAGCATGCAGATGATGAAGTCAATTGCTTCAAAAAATTCATTGAGACTGTAAGCGCATTTACAGAGATGTTCTACTACTTTTTCTTTAGATTTTACATTCTGATAACTTTTGATTGATCAGGCTCATAATCATGCCCTTTACTCAGTTTCTTACTTTGTTCTACTAAAATAGTTAAAATCTGAATTTCTTTAGTACAACATGATTCATTGAAGGCACAAAAATGTTTGCCAGCCGCCGGTGTAGTATGACTAAGGTTTGTGCTTGTTCCTATACTTCTTATCGAGTAGGTCTAAAGCAATGCGATAGTTAGCTGCAGTTACACTCAGAGACTTAATGACTCTGAGCAGATCCTTTCTCAAGGTACCCAAGAGGTAAGTGAACTTGGTCACCTCATCAAAGTCACTTCTACAATTCACAAGAACTTCAAATAACTCTCTAAAAGAGGCATACTCACTTACTTCTCCCTCGAACACAGGGAGAGGTAAGGGTTTCAGCTTTGGCAAATGCATTCATCTATTTTAGACATTTAACATATTGTTCTGAACTGCTCATTCACTCCTAGAAAATGTAATCTAACACAAAAAAAATTGGCCTCGAATGGAGGAACAAGAGATCACAACAAAGAAAAGAGAAAAAAAAACTATGGCAGAAGGCCGATATTACTGATAATGGAGGAATTTGCACAAAAGCTTGACTTTAGTTTAAATGCACTATATTTACATTAATTTACAGAGATCCAGCGACTAATAAGGTGGTTGATTGTCGATCCACGGGAAACACTTGGTCGGGCAACCAGACACAGAGATCAGAATTTTTTTTTTTGCGCAGACGTTATTGTAATGCAAGACTTATTCCAAGGGGATCCCAATGTCTCCCACAATCAGGCACAGTGTTTGTCTGCATCCTAGCATGAGTACTGAGGCGAGGGAACACATGGGGGAGCATTACACACTACTTTCTTTCAATCAAAAAATTTACAACCCACTCAGAGGGAATGGAAATGACTGGGAGTTTACAGAAGGAACTATTATATTGCTTGAATTAACTAGGGAATGTTTACTAGCATCACAAGGGGAGTAATCACAGCATTGAACCAAGATTGGGGGAGTGAGAAGCAAGTTGCCTTGGAAGAATAGAAATGAAATACAGACAAAAGGCAAAACAATTCCCTGGCTGAACTGGAATTTACTCTCACAGTACCTGGAAATCCTGGGCTTGGTAGTCTTCTTATCTGCTGATATTGATGTGCACTATGGAAGTATAAAAATATTTGGGATTTCCCCAGAGGAGGCAGGGGGAGCAGAAGGGGCGAGGTAGCAGGAGCTTCTGAGCTCTCCTAGTTCTGAGGTGCTTCTGAGGAAGGAATGGCTGTGTCCCTGTCCTTTTAAAACTTCTCCTGGTAAACGCTGCCCAAATCTGGATTTTCCCGATGTGGGGTAAATTCAGGACAGCCAATGGGAGCAAAGAGAGTTTGTCTAGAGAACGGAGGCTTTCAGTTCAAAGGGGCAACTTGCATATAGACAAGGATGAATGAATCTCGTTATAAGAAATCTTAACTTTCCTTTGTTCTGGCTTAAAATCTTGAATACCTCCCCATTCTAGAGGACATTTCAACCCTAGATGGGTTGGAATGGACAAGACAAGCCAGAGACAAGGACAAATGACAAATATGAATTACTGAGCCTTCCATACTCCTTTGAGTGGACTTATAATATAAGCAATATTCAAACTCTGGCGATGATAATATTCATGAAGGCTTACCCGACAGGCAGAGGATTAATCATTAATTAGAAAATAAAGTGTGACGTAACTAAAGACTAACAACTTGCTATATTAATAAAGAGTACTCTTAAAACATAACGTCACACTGAGAATGACAAGGAATAGCAAATAATGATTAGATAAAACTTAACCTACAGGGTAAATTATATCATATATAATACTGCTAGCTTAATTTTTAAGGCAACACACACTATTAGTTTACTCTGATGGGGCGATATGATGTGTTCAGGTGTGTTAATAGCCCTACAATTTCATTAAGTGACTTTGTCTTGTAACAAGAAGATGCCTAACAGTATTAATTACATCATAGTAAACATTAGTGCAAACTAACAATGGTAGAATTAATGAAATAATTCTCCATACAGAGGAAATAAGATTACACAAAATGTAAGTCTCACCAAAGACAATGGCAATTTCACAAAATATAGACTAGGAAGTAACACTGAATCAGAAATCAAATCAAAACTATGTATAAATGAGCCAGGCTTCGAAAGTATTTCTAAAGCTATGTAAATTTTTGCTGGCTAAAATTTTCCCTAGTTGGGAATGCTAAGTGAAGCACATGATGAGAACAATACCAGGGGTGACGTCACTCAGGTAGAAGCCAATCAAGAGGCTCCCAGTGATATCCCCGACCTGAGAAGGTCTGCAAGACTCGTAAATGCTCACCGTATGAGTCACCTTCCCAGGAACCAATGAAAACTCAACCTGCCGGAGAGGTTCTCTAGACCGTATTTGAGAGCCCGCATCATCACGTTATAAGAAGAACTCGCCACTCGAATTCAGTCCCTCAGTAGTCATCGCTTGATAATGTCCTGCGGATCAGGAAGAAACGTCGCATTGGAGAGAGAGAGAGAAATAGAGAGAGAGAATTGTATAAGAAATAATAAACCAAATGACTCAACCAAATTTTACCATGCCCTTTGGTGGTTGCTCACCAGTCTAAGCAACAATGAGAAAGCCGTCATCAGAAAATAGAGAAGACTCTCTACAAGATTAATAGTGCTGAAGCAGCAATCATTTTTAACGAAACATGTCTATGAAAGGGTCTCCTTCCGAAATGATAATAATAATAATAATAATAATAATAATAATAATAATAATAATAATAATAATAATAATAATAATAATAATAATTATAATAATAATAATAACTGTGATTACAAAAATCATATGTGAAAGTATTTTACAGAAATATTACTATAATCTTTCCATTTCTCTCTCTCTCTCTCTCTCTCTCTCTCTCTCTCTCTCTCTCTCTCTCTCTCTCTCTCTTACAGAGATGCATGGTTTTTGTATAATAAATAAATGATTTACTAATTTTCAAATATCAATATTAATGTAAAAAGCAATATCAATTCATTAAAGAAAATACTAAAGTGAATTAGAAAGATTTTAGCTTATGAAAAAAAATTATGTAACAATGAAAAAATATCCATTTTTACCCCACATCTTGTCTTTGAACTCCAGGTAGCCAAGCTGAGATGGCTGGGGTCCAACAGCTATCAAATATATCAAGTAATGTGACAGGAGGGGAGTGTGTTGCCATCTCAGGATCATGTAAATTCTCTCTCTCTTACTGAGATGAGAGAATTTCTATGGTATATGTGTATGTTTATTTATATTTTGCATAATAATAATAGTAATATAACTCATTTCAAAATTCATATGTGATAGTATTTTAAAGAAATACAATCTATCCATTTTACTCTTTTAAATAAGGATATCTCTTTCTCTCTCTCTCCCTCTCTTTCCACAGAGATACGTATCTCATAGTGTTAACTCTCGACCTCTGTTTGGGCTGGAAGTGTATCTATAAGTATATCTTTAAAGATATTTCTACATTTTATGGTAAAATAATAATATAAGATTCAGGGCCTCAGTAATACGTTTTTTCGCAATAATTTTTTATCTATACATTACATAAATATAACGCTTATTCAGAATGCACTTTATATCTACACATAAATTTTGACTGTATTCTGCATTACGTAAGTTGAATAAATTTGGTACTTATAATGTAAAAGTGACTTTTTTTGAAGGCGTGCCAACTTACTCAGAGAGAAGGTTTCGAATGCACTCGTTACATAACTTATGACAGCATTTCTTCCCTCTTTCTCGATGGATGATTGGCTGTACGTAACGAAGGCTAGACCTCTGGTAACAATGACACAAAAATTTAAATACAAGCAAAGTAGTACACCTTTATGAACTCCGAAACCTCTCCACTGATAATTGTCATAATGAACAAACCAACAAAATATGTTAATAATACAAAAACACTTCGATTATTAGTCTAAATACCAAAATAAGTGTCCTAAGAAATTACAGTCTACTTTATAGGTCACAATCAGATTGACAAGATGTGGGGAATAGTTGGTAATTTTCAAAAACATAGTAGACAAGCTTGGTTTGATAACTGCTATATCCAGTGTCAAGCAATTTTTATTTATTGGCTATCTACCTATTTACTTATAAACAAAAAATGCCGGTACCGTATTTTGGCTTTAAACCTTCACCAATAATTATCATCAGGATGATGACTTCATGAGGCTCCACCCACTTTGGCCTCGTTATAATTCAGGATAACACTGAAGGCTATCATGGCCATTGTTGGATTAGAAAATTTAACTTCTGGCCAAGGATCCCAGCAGTTGGCCTAAACATTTAATTCATGTATATTACTGCTATTACTACTGGCACTCCTGTTACAGTAGTATTACTACGCTAGCACAGATAAGCCACCCACATCTATGTATCGTTCCGCTATTCATAAAGTCTTTATATTCAACACGGTCGTACGGCCTAAAGAAGAGGGAAAAACATTATATTGGATGATCCGTTGGTCTGCTGGAGATTTTAGCACATATAAGCTTGTATTTACTTTGGATAAAAATCTTATTTTAACCAAAATAGTAATATAAAGACTGTTTACATACAATCTTTCTCTTTCTCTCTCTCTTGGTGGCATAGTGAATAGTTAATGGAAATGTTCAAAATCCTGAATGACATTACAAGTATTATAATCCATTACGCTAAACACAAATCAGACCATAAACATTGGATTTAAACTAGAAACTGAATAATTACCTATTCAGGCTATAGTGGCCATGAGCTTTCTCTTGGCTGTATAAAGTTGCAAGTAGTAAGACAAATGCAGTTTTGCAACCACGGGGACAATTCCGAATCCTGTTAGGCATTCTTGACTGCTATGGGTTTCAGAGCCGATGGAACAAGGTGAATGAGTTTCTGTCTGGTGGATGGGCAGGACAACATTTCGTAAAACGGTGTTTACCTTGCTTACGTAATGAATGTTTTTCGACTCTTTGGCCATGGCATCGGCTAGATAATTTTTACTCTATAAAAATTAAAACTATCGGGTTTAGGTTATTGATAATGCTGACAAGATTTGTGTGGTTGTAAAATATATAAATGTCAACTTTCAACTACATCCGATGTTTTGATAAGGAGCAAAGTCCAAAAAACCGTGTTACAGTGGCCCTGAATCTCATAGTAGTTTACAAATAATATTAAGTTTAAAGAGATTAAACAGTAACAATAACATTTCTCTCTCTCTCTCTCTCTTACTTACGTATGTTTATTTGTTTTGTAGTATAAATACATTATTTACCTTATAACTAATTTTCTAATATTAATAAGATTAATTAAAAATAGTGATTCCCTGTCTATTTATCCACTTGGGGGAAGGTGGGGGGGGGGGGGAGTGAATGACAGTTTGATATACGAATTGGGAATTGGCGGAGGGGAAGGAGTCGGAGTCTAGAAGTTATTCTCTCTCTCTCTCTCCATTATTATTCTCATTGTCTCAGAAATAATTCATAATTTCACTCTTGATGGTCAGATATATGATGTTGCCATTCAATGCTCTCTCTCTCTCTCTCTCTGTTATTGGCTGTAGGTATATATTTTTAATGTTAAAATGTTTAAGATGACTTTGAAATGATATTACTAATATAACCTCAAAGATTAATACAGTAATAGGTTAGTAATTTTAGGTACATTTGAAGTGGGATGTTATTTAAGGTATACATTTGATATCTGAACTTTCAAGATAGGCAGTTATAAGCATTTTTAGAGGTGGTTTTAACTATTCGTGGGTTTTAACTATTCAAGGGGGTGTCTGGTACACATCCCCCGCGAATACGGGGGGGAACACTGTGTGTGTGTGTGTGTGTGTGTGTGTGTGGTATATATATATATATATATATATATATATATATATATATATATATATATATATATCACATATATATATACATATATATATATATATATATATATATATATATATATATATATATATATATAATACTACAGTATATGTATGACAGTATGTGTAAGTGGGTGCACATGTCTGTGCATTAACTAAATATGTACATATTCTTACTTATTTTATTATGTATGTAAGGCCAGAGATGTCAATCACCAACACCTGTCAGAACTGGTTCAGTTTGCACTCTGCCTTCCCGGAACAAATGCTTCTACTGAACGTGCATTCTCTCACATGCATAAGATATGAACATCTGAAAAAACTCAACTGAAAGCCCCATTTCTTAAAGCATTGCTGATTACTAAGATTAATTTTAAGCTTACATGTATGGACTTCTACGGTGTGCTAAAATCAACTCCAGAATTGTTAAAGAAGAGTTCATCCAGTGAAAAGTATGAATATTAAAGGTAAGTAGAAAAATGTTTTGGATTGATTCTTGGATTCTCTTATATATATATATATATAATATATATAGTATATATATATATATATATATATAGTATATATATATATATATATATATATATATATATATATATACATATATATATATATATACACACACATATATATATATATATATATATATATATATATATATATATATGTATATATATATATATATATATATATATAATATATATATATATATATATATATATATATATATTATATGTGTGTGGTGTGTGTGTGTGTATATATACATATATATATATATATATATATATATATATATATATATATATATATATATATATATGTGTGTGTGTGTGTGTGTAGATATATATATATATATATATATATATATATATATATATATATATATATGTAAACGAGATATTAATCTCGTTTTTATTTGGTAAACGTGGAACCCCGAGCATCAGGCAAACTGATACACTCAATCTCCCTCTCTCTCTCTCTCCAAGCAACCTCTCTCTCCTCTCTCTCTCTCTCTCTCTCTCTCCAAGCGACCTCTCTCTCTCTCTCTCTCTCCAAGTGACCTCTCTCTCTCTCTCTCTCTCTCCAAGCGACCTCTCTCTCTCTCGACAACCCCTCTCTCTCCATTCTGACAGGTAATCAAAATGAGAGTCAAAGTTATATAGAAAATAAATGTTTATTCAACAATGGAAAGATAATAATCCAAGTCTCACAGACTAACTAACTTATCTAAATCCCCAACATTTAAAATGTCTAAATCAGTAATTTGTCACACCAATCTCTCCACTCATACGGGACTCTCGGTCCCCCCTTGCCAGAACACTTAATTCCCTCGCCAGAATCGTCTGTTACAAAGACAGGAGAAACACACTCGTAAGTACACATAAGTTTAAAGACAAAGTTAAAGATTAAACATTCTTACAAATGTCAAACAGACAACAAGCCACCCCTTTGGCTAAAGTAAGGTAACACTTACCCATTTCCAACTCAGAATATTACGTACAGAAACAAATAAACTTTCGAAGAGTTATCCCCAGCATCTTGCCTTTCTCACACAGACGTCTCTGAAAGTCTCCCCATAGACTTGGCTGATGATACCATTATCAATGGAAGAGGCGCACATGTACATATGAATGCACATTTTGTCAACGCCCCTTGTTACTGGCTACAACCAGTTTCTCAAAGGCACTTGGAAAAGACCCACAAACTCGTGAACATTGACCCGCTTAAACTATGCACTTTACATATCATGCCACCCAGAAATCATTTATCAGCTTTTCTTGGGTCGTTGCTTCGGCTCTGTCTCTATGCATTCCAAAAAGGTCACAGCACATCACATTGGCAATTAAATATATAGCTCGGCCACGCAAAATTGCTAGCTCCCTCCTAGCAAATGGTTAAACAAAAGAGATCATACATAAAAGAAAACATTGGCCGGCTCAAAACATAAATAATAATAACTGCATGTCTCTGGCATTATAAAGTAAAGTCTTATCACGCTTCATGTCAAATAACACTAGAATTTTCTCTCATTTTGGATTCTTGAATATCCCTCTTTGTCTGCAACTGGCTGCTCAAACTGTAGCAGGCTGTAGGAAGGCGAACGGCCTCCCTCCTTGTAGAAGACTTCTAACGGCTTCTGTAGATGAAAAACTGCTGTAGAACTCTGTAGACTCGTAGAAACTCTCGTAATCACCTTGGATAAACGACAGCAACCTCTGCACGGCTGATGGATGTCTTGCTAGTGTCGGGGAACGACACGACGATTATGGTTTGTATGTATGTCAGTCAAGTCATCGGTCAATCAAAAAAGAGTTAACCCCAGACATACTACTTCTATCAAACAATGACCTCAAAAATTCAGAAATACTAACTGAACGTCTCCCAATTAACTCCACTTAATATGACCACTAAATCACAAATCATTATCACAACTCGCAAAGAAAAAAAAAATACCAAGTTCTCTAACTCAATTCTCCAAACTCATACATCAGCACACACAATCCAGAACTCACAGTAACTCCACGGACTTCTGCACTCACATTTCAAACTCGAATGTTCTCATAAGTAAAAAAAAAAAGAAAAAAAAAAACAAAGAGCCCAAGAAGAAAAAAAAATCACGTAACAAGCCCAGACCCAAAAAATCAAAAAATGTTCTCTCAAGCTCTGATATTACAGCAACTCACAAAATCAGTAAAAATCTCCAACTTTTAACAGCAAAAACCCTTACTGCTCACATAATTAATTACAATGAGACTTAATGTCAAACTCCCATTTATGTAAATTACAATCCCCGATAAATTACATCTCCCATCCCCAAAAAAATGCTATTTAAAGCTCAACCCCCAATTACATCTCTCATAGGAAAAGGAAGAAAATTTAAAAAAAAGATTATCACAAGTAAACTTCCCAATCACAAAACACATAATATATGCATTATTATACATAACCCCACGTTTTTCCCAAGAAATGCCACATGTAGCCTATATCTACGGAATTTTCGACATTGCAACTTTTATCGACCGACACGGCCAGAAAGCAAACTCTTACACGTGCATTTTCGTGAAATGCTATTGTCAACATTTCCAGATATAGCCCAAACTCTGAGCAATCACCACTAAAGGAAAGGAATCAGCACACAGCGGACTCATCGCAGCGCTTGTCAGCAGAAAATCCGCCTGTGGACGTGTGCTCTAACAGAGGCACAAAAAAATGTCTAGTCAGACTCGCAAGTTCGGAAACTCATGATTCTCAAGAAAAAGGTCTATACTGACACGAAGTAAGCACATTTCACAAAATTGACTCCAGGATAGGAATAAGCTGTTCAAAGACGTAGCTCTCACATGACACTGCCCAATTATATAAAAAAATTATCGCCTATTCGGGACAAAAAAGCTACGATAAACTCGTAATGCAGCAATTATATGCCTCCAAAAAATAATATCTCCATAGGACCACAATGCAGTAATGCCACTCGCCTCCAAATAGTCATGAAACCAAAAATAAAGAACCACAGAACTCTTCTCTTGGCTCGAAAAAACTCCATAACCACAAAAAAGGGTCACCCGCCAAAGATCAATTCCACCTCCATATATATAAATAAGTGACACCATATTAATAATAACACCACTCCGGTGATAAAAATATTTCCTCCATGTAATTAGTAACCACACCCACCATATTCCCTCGTATTTCTCCGACAGCCACATGTTAATAAAAATCCACCACTCTAGGAATAAAAAATATTCACCTCTATTTTGGCAAATAAAAAAAATATTTACCTCTATTACACCAATAATTCCATGTCGAATAAAACAAGGCTCCAAAAGATATATCTCCCAGCAGGAACATCAAAAATGAAATCCCATCTCCAAATAAATATGCGCTCAAAGCATCCAGCTGACCCACTCACAAACACTGCTTATATATCTCCTCAAAAATGTGTCTCCATTTGCAACAAAGATGACTGCAAAATAATAGAACTAAACATAGCTCTCACCACCATATGCAAATATCAAATGGCCAAAATATATCTCCAATATATTATATCTCAAATTATAACTCCAAAATAATATAACTCCAATTCTCCAGAGAATAACTCAATGTTATAGTCAAAAACTATAAACTCTCTCCTTAGCATAACTGCTGAAAAAGGGCAAAAACTCGGCAAATAAAATTGTCTAGGAAATTCTAGAAAAAATCAACAACATGCCACAACTCATTATAACAGAACTCCAAATTCAAAGTGTCTAAGCAAAGACTTCTCCATATGCACTACGACATAGGCCATTAGAAACTCAACCAAGTTTCTTATCTCTGGCAAAGTTGTCACAAATACACAAAGATATTGTGCAAGAAAACTCACAATTTCTGGAACACAAATATCCAGAGAGAAAAAAATGTAGTGCCATTACGTATGCATTAAAAAAAATGCAGAAATTCTCCCATATATCTCTCTGCACCATCAAACAGCTGAAAACACAAACACGTTCCCGAATAATGACTCTAAATCACGAACTAAGATAATGAAAAATTCATACAAACTGGAGAGAAAAAATAAATTCAAATTCACCCATGATAAATAAAACTTGTGTCTGCGATGGCTATCTTCCAAAAAAGGAAAAGAAAAATCAACGGCATTGTTAATTATCCCCCATAACTCACGTATGTCAAGCAATTATCTGCTGAACTCATAAAAACAGGAAAAACAAAAAAAATGTGTTGTTAGTTCCTCCCAAATTAAAAAAAAACACCACCACCCTTGATAGCATTACAGCTGCACCCACGTATTAGTAAATAAAAAAAACAGTATCAGAAGTATCATTATCAGCAAAATCACCAAAATTGCTATCATCAAAATCACTAGTATTAGTACAAAAAAAAACATCACCAATGTCAATGCTTGTCCATTCTCCAAAGATTCAGCAAAAAATTCACAAAAAGATTCAGCCAGATTCATCAAGATTCATCACCCATGAACGACTGAATATTCTCTAAAGTCATAAAACTCGATAAATAATTAACCACAAAACCTCTCCCATAATTCATTGTAATAATTCTCCATAGTATAATTATCTGTAATAATTATAAAATAATCTCCCATGAAATATCCCAAACTTCTCTCGTAAAATATGTCTCAAGTAATGATAATTCTACTTAAGTAACCCTCTCGTAAAATATCTAATACAATAATAACAATTATTAATAATAATAATGATAATAATTCTCTTGCAAAGATCTCAAGTAAGGGTGCAATTCCCCTAGCATACACTAGTATTGCCGAACCCCATGATACTTACCAACACCATTGCCACACCCAAAATCAACACCATTCGACACCACTCATCGGCATATTAAAGTAATCCCTCTAACACAATAAAAAAAATAATAATCTCTGTGTCACCATTATATTTGTGCATTCCAAAGCATAAGGAAAACTTATACACATTCAATGCATTTCATTTCCTTTTCTCTTCATTCAAGAGAAAGAAAATCTCTTTTTATTCCTTTTCTCTCCATCCAAGAGAAAGAAAATCTCTTTTCGAAAAAAAAACCCTACGGGTATCTCACTTCATCAACTAATCAATCAGCTGATATCCTGGCATTGAAAATTCATTGTCAAGGGCGAATTCATCTCCCAACGCCCCGACAAGGAGGAAAAAAAAGTAGTAGTTCACCCCCAATGAGAAAAAAAAAAGTTTCACCCTCCACTGAGCGATAGACCACCCCCCTGAACAGTGTCTGAGTACCCCTGAGGTATACACCAGTACCCTCCCGGTAAGCAATGCCCTCGAGGCAGGCAGTACTCCCCTTGCAATACCCCCGAAGCAGGCCACTACCCTCCCCTGCAATGTCCTTCTGCGTTCATTAGCAGAAATTTGCTGAGCCCGCAAGAACAAGTGGGCGCTCTCTGTATCAAGCAACAAGTGCAATTCAAGCACGGTTTCGTATGCATGAATACTTTTTACACACACTTATATGTTAAACAAAGACGAATGTGTCTATTCTAAACCTGCGCCAATAAAGAAAACACGTCACTTTCTGCTACTATGGGAAAAAAATGTGGTATTTTAAACCAGTCCCATGACACTGCATAATCTCGAGAAAAAAAACCCTCCCCAAGACCAAAAAAAGGTTCTTTAACACTTACCACTTCATAATGAGAAAAAAAAACCTGGAATATGCGCAAAACACACTAATAACACACGCAGATTGTCTCGGGAACCACACTCACAAACATCTCATTACTAACTGACTGTTCCCGGCCCCTTGAGGCATCTCGGTCAGAGCAAAATGCTGAGTCCAGTTCAATTTCTCTCCCATCATTGCCACAGTTAACGGACGGATATTTTTCATTATCTCTCACTTAGTAACTGAAATCTAACACATTTCCACAACCAGACACTCTGCAAATGGCATTTAATCTCACAAAAGGCATAACAACGGTTCAATATCCGCTGCCACAACTGTAAACGAGATATTAATCTCGTTTTTATTTGGTAAACGTGAACCCCGAGCGTCAAGCAAACTGATACACTCAATCTCTCTCTCTCTCTCTCTCTCTCTCTCTCTCTCTCTCTCTCTCTCTCTCTTGACAACCCCTCTCTCTCCATTCTGACAGGTAATCAAAATGAGAGTCAAAGTTATATAGAAAATAAATGTTTATTCAACAATAGAAAGATAATAATCCAAGTCTCACAGACTAACTAACTTATCTAAATCCCCAACATTTAAAATGTCTAAATCAGTAATTTGTCACACCAATCTCTCCACTCATACAGGACTCTCGGTCCCCCCTTGCCAGAATACTTACTCACCAGAATCGTCTGTTACAAAGACAGGAGAAACACACTCGTAAGTACACATAAGTTTAAAGACAAAGTTAAAGATTAAACATTCTTACAAATGTCAAACAGACAACAAGCCACCCCTTTGGCTAAAGTAAGGTAACACTTACCCATTTCCAACTCAGAATATTACGCACAGAAACAAATAAACTTTCGAAGAGCTATCCCCAGCATCTTGCCTTTCTCCCACAGACGTCTCTGAAAGTCTCCCCATAGACTTGGCTGATGATACCATTATCAATGGAAGAGGCGCACATGTATACATAAAACTGAAGAAAAATGCTATAACAAAAATACCACTAAACCAGACATTACAGTGGGAACTCAAATTTATGTTAAGAATCATGTACCAGAAGGTCCAAATGTAAAAGTTTCTCCCAAAGTCACTGGGCCATATAGAGTAATAGAAGTGTTAAAATTACACAAATACAGAGTAATAAATAAAAGTGATATGAAGGAAAAGGTAGTTCACTGGAATCATGTAAAGGTAGTGAAAACAGATCCATGGTCTACTGAAGATATAGATAACATAAGAAAGAAAAATACTGTAGAAAATCCAATTTCAATGAGGTATGACCTAAGAAACTGAAAGAGCTAAAAATGTGTATATAGTAATATGTAAATAATGTTGGACTGAAAATATCATAACTGTGATTTATGCAGTGCAATTAATGTGTCTATATGTAAAGAAAATCTAGTTAAGTCTAATTTTTGCAGAGGCAAACATGCGGCTCATCATTGCACTAGTTTTAATTAGACTCATATCTTCAGAAGTGGAGATAAGAAAAGGTGCCCTGTTAAGAAGACATGGAAAGTCAAAATGATCAAGGACCTTGGAATAGTCATTATAAGTAGATATTTCCACAGTCCTCAAACGTGAAAGTGAACTAAGAGATATCCAAAATGGTATGAAAGCAATCCTATAGAAGGGTGATAATAACAGTGTCATGTCATTATTGGAAAAGCTGAGCATGAACATAGATAACACACTGAGATCAAGGTCCAAAAGATCCCCCTTACCCTTCATTGGAACTGCTGTAAATCAGTTGTTTGGAGTTGCTACCGAAACAAGTGTAGAACAAGAAAAGGAAATAATTGACAGACTGGTAAAAGTGGCAGCCGCAACTCTGGTACAGTGAAAAATAAAGTGATTACCTCTCACAATCAAAATGCAGAACAATAGAAAAATTGAAAGCCTTCATAAGTCAAGTAAATCTGAATGCAACAAAAGAACCCAATAAGATAGAAAATCTAAAGTTTTTAAATACCTTTCCACTGGAAAGTGAAGTGGTGTTACAAGAACATAAAGACATGCTCAATGCTGTCTTACTTGCTTACAAAGGTATTTTGAGCCCAACACTAATCACTCCAAAAGAATTAGAAGACATTAATAAGTTTTATATAATTGAGGAACATTGCGCACCTTTAGTAGAAGATATTCTCATGTACTGTAATTTGATTAGTGCCAAAGTAATTCATGACAGAATTATTTTAGTTCTACCTTTAAATACGAAAATTTCAAATGTGCTAGTTTCTGTTTATCCCTTTCCTATGTATATTGAAAATCAGATCATTATTAGAAAGGGCCTTAGTACTCATTTTGCATTGGAAGAACATGGATTAATATTAGCCTTTTTAACTGATGAACAATTCAATGAATGTGTAATTTTGAAGGAAAAAGAGTATATATGTGATAGTGATAACTTACATAAGACTACCAATGATCATCCCTGCATCCAAGAGTTTATTTGAAAATAAAATCAAGAAAAGGATGTGTGTACACAGTCATTTATTAAGTCATTTGAATCAACTATAGTTAATGAATACTTTTTTGTATTTTCATTAGATACTGTTATAGCCACAGTCACTTGTCCTAATGTCACCACCCAACTGAAATTTAAGAATATCAAGTCTCTTGCAACATCATGTAAGTTAGTTTTACAAAATCACATATACTATGAACCACACCTTTTCTTTAAATACCATATCAACAAACATGTGCCATATAAGAATTACACATTTGCAATAGATGAGTTTAAATTGTGTCAGTTAGAATTAAAGGAACTTGAGAACTTGAATTATGTGGATGAATATTACTTGTATACGAAACAGATAGCACCATTTCTTTCACTTGTAAATCTGCTGGTAATAATAGTCACTATTGTTTTGTTTGTCATCACAGTGAGGCATTTGATTATCAGAAAGATACAAGGGATACTGATAGAAATGAAAAGAAATTATCTTTAATTGACATTTAATATCCACATCATTTCTCTAATTTTTTTTTTTCAGATATTTTATTCTGAGTTTTCATTTATTATGCTTATGATTTAATGCATTTTAAATTTTTGATATGTTTAACATTTGCTATGATTTTTTTTTACGATTTTATTACACTTATCCTTTCTTCCAGAGTTGGGAGAGCAATTTTGATGCGTATTTTGTTGTACTCTTTAATAATTTTCTTGTATATCCATTTTTTTTTCATTTAGATATATAGATATTAAACATTGAAGACAATGTTTGGTAGGTGACCGAGTGATGTAATGATAGTTTTAAGAAATAATAGTAGATAGGGTAGCGTAATAACAGAGAGAGAGAATAATCAAAGTACAGTGAAAATAATGAGAAAGGGAAAGAGAAGCAGAAGGAGAGAGAATAATCAGAGCATGTATAGTGAAACCAACGAGAGAGAGAAAGAGGAAGAGAGAGAGAGAATTGAGCTTTGTCTGTCTGAGCCAGAATTTGATCAACAAAACCTTAGTCACAGGAAGTTGAATCATATCACCATCGCAATTACAATCTTAAGACGGTCATAAAATCTTTGACCGGTGACCTCGCACCAAATTCTAGCAAGAATGCAGCTCCGCTTCCAGTAGGAGGTATTAACATGTTAAATTATTGACTCCGCCTGGAAAAGGAGGAATTAACATGTTAACCCCACCTAAAATGGGATGGGGAAAAGATAAGGAAAGACTGCTCCACGAATCAAGAATCCAGTTGGGCGGAGAACCAGATCCTACACGGCCTAAGAGGTGGTGCCGAATTCGAACCGAGGGTGGCTCAATTTGCTAAGGAGAGAAAAAGCCAGAGAGGACTGGCAGCCATCGTTCAGAAAAGAAGTAGAAATATTGCTAGGGTCCAAAAGAGATTTATAAGCTTTATAGTTGTAACTTGTACTTGTACTCTTTACTACAGTAAAGAAAGAAACTCTGCCGTTTGTCTCATTCAAACTTCTCCTGAGAGACTAAGACTACAAAGATTACTAATCCAGAACTAACATTAAGAAGAAGCATAAATTTAAACATAGAACCAGACTGCAGAACTAATTATCAAGGAGAAGAAGCAGGTAAGCGATCATATAACTCGAACACTCTACCTTACAAAAACCCACTACATTACAACATAACTTAGCTCTGAAAGCCATCGAACAAAATAAAGTTCTGATTAGAGCAAATCCGAGGCTAGTAGTGCTAAACGAAAACTCACCCACTAATTAAATGGCTTGAATTTACCTTTTAATGAATTCTGTTTACAGAAATGAAAACAAACATTAAATTAACTTACGGCTAATCTGGGATAAAGCTTTGTAAAATTTACAATGCCTGGCATTGACCACAATACAAACTAGTTCCAGGGAAGTACAGGCGACTTCCTCTCCCCAGATTGCACTTTTAATTTAAAATTTAAATGCTTAACTAAAATAGAAGTTGACTTTAATAGAAAGCTAAAAATAATATTGCTCTCATACATTCAGTTTGTGATACTGAAATTAACTAATAGGGAAATTAACTTTCAACTCACAGTGTAGGCCTAACGACAACTTCGTAAAATCTACAAAGAATATACAAAGAAATAAATAACTATAAGAACTTTGTAAAATCTACAAAGACCAAGTAAAAAAAATATTAAAAACTTCCCGAGCAACCATTATTTGTAAACTATTTTCCCAAGCAACCATCATTTGCCAGTCAAATAAATTTTCAAGGAAGCTATGCATGCATATTATATCCCCTGCACCGACTCAATTTACTCATGGTAAGTTTGACATACCCTTGAATAGTCATAGTTTTAGCATAAACTAATTACTTCCCCCAGTTGCTGGAGTCCTTTCCCAAAAACAAAATCCTCTTAACAGTTTCTTTTGCTAGTGATCGATTTATAGGTGTAACAAACTACCGTTTTCAAAGAGTTTAAACCCTTAAACCTTAAGAGCTTGAAAGCAATTGTTAGAAGAGCAGTGCAGAAGTCTGTAGGAATAGTTATGTAGGAAATATTAGATAGGCAAAATCTTGCTAGTAGAGTTATAGTAGATGAAGGAGAGAGAGAGGTAGAAACGGAACACAAAACAGGATGTTTGAAATGCGACACTCGTAAAACACAGAAAAGGAACCGAGCGAAATAACAAAAATCAATGATGCAAGCAATCTCTGACCTGAACAACGATAACCAGTGCGTGGTAACGACTGCTCTCAGCATACACCCTGATTCGTTAAAATGTCGTCGCCGGAAGTGGTAGGCGTTGAAGATTAACCAATTATGAAGAACTAGGGTGGTCTTGAAAGGAATCCAGAAGAAAAAAAGGGTGGAGCTTGTAAAGGAAATTTAGAAATTTTCTTATAAAATAAAATTTAGTATGTAACTCTAGTCGCTAGAGGGCAGAGCATTTTGGAATCCTTGGAATTTTGTTATTTCTTGATTCCTTGGGTTTTCTTTATTCAAAATTTTACTTCGTGTGGTGGTTTTTCTACTTCAACCAGTCTGCTTTTGAGCAACACAACAAACGTAAGATTGTAAAATCAACCATCAGTGCAGTGAAAAAATTTGTTTTAACATTAATTATAGCTTAACGTGCCACAGTTGGGTAATTGCTTCTTTTCCGTGTCTTTTCAGCCGTATTGACAGGTGTGGTTCAGCCGTGTTGACAGGTGTGGGACCCTAGTCAAGCGAGGTTTAATGATTCTCATGTAAATAATTCACGCCCAAGTCATGCTGAAAATAATGGACAGTGCCTAGACGGATATTTGGACAGTGCTTAGAAGGATATATGAGATAGCATAAGTACCTTGAAGTCCAGCTACGTCGTACGTTCTCCTCTTGGATATGCTATTCCTCTCCTGGTAAATGTTCAGTGTTCTTGATCTTCGGTTTGACCTTCAAGATTAGATGCCATTCACCATTCTCATATCATACTGCAAGAGTGGTTCGATTTTCAAATAATTTGAAGACCCCTGCTTGGAACACTGGCAACGAATGTACTTATTGTCTCTTATACACCATTTAATGTTGAGTATCGTATGTATTTAGTTGATAATTATATATAATTACTTTTTATATGTTGGCTTTTTATCCCATTCATTGTTTTCTTCTATGTTTGCCATTTATTGTGATCCCTTCTTCCTGTTGAACCTCAGATTTCTAGCTTTCTCTCTCCCTTACATATTCCCTTCTCCCTTACATTTGGTGCCCAGACCCGGGATTGCATGTTGGCATTCATGGGGAAACATTGTTTGGCATAAACAAGACTGAAATAGAACATATATTATCCAATTTGGGCACTTAAGTTTAGCACTTATTTTTTGGTTATGATTTGGAATTTTGTTTGTGTGTTCTCACGAGTATAGGTACTTGTGAAGTGGAATAGGCTTTCAGAGTTCTGGCGGGTTCACGTATCCCAGGTTCCCTAGTACAAGTGCTGTTTGCCGAGGATTTCCTGTTAGGTTAGGTAAGATATACCCCTTACCTGAGTGAGGTTAGTAGAGCTGTTTTAGTCAGTTATAGGATAGATACTGTTAGATATTTTCTTGTATATGTCTTGGTGTAAGCTAATCAATCCATCGAAGCTTTAAACTGTGGATAAGAATGAACTTATCTTTTACTGAATTTAGGTGGTAGTTCTATCTGAATAATCAGTGCTTTAGTGTAGATGAGTGAATAGATTGAGATTGGGCGTGAGTCTTAATTATAATCTTAATATTTTTTTTTTTTTTTTCTTATACAATTTTTTTTTTTTTCACCATTATTAAACAATGGCTAGTTTCCCTGAGTGAATTAACTTTTGAGTTTTGGATTAGATAGGTAAAGACTTACAGTTGAGTGGCAAGGAATTAATGACTTTTGCTGATACCAAATTTAAGGAAAGACTGAGCATAGAAAATAAAAGGATAGAACGAGAAGAGATGAAAGAAAAGGAGAACCGTGAAAGAGAGGATAGATTATTAGATAGAAACAGTAAGAAAGAAGAGGAGGACAGGAAACTAGAATATGAAAGACTTGAATTAGAAAATAAAAAGTTAAGTAGCCTCCATAGTGTTAGTCCACAGTCTACTAATGCTCAGGATAGTTTCTCCGTTACTATTCCTAAATTGAAACTGTATGAAAGTGGTGAAGACATTACAGCTTATCTGATAAGGTTTGAAAATTTAGCAAATCTGAGTGGATGGCCTAAGGAATTATGGGCACCTAGGTTAGCTCTTTTATTTTCGGGTGATGCACTTAATGTTTACTCTACTCTACCTGATGAGGTTTGCAAGGATTATGATAAATTAAAAGATGCTATTTTGAAAGCATTTCGTAAAACTACAGAACAGTATCGTAGAGAATTTAGGTATGCTAAATTTAAGATGATTTTATGCAGTTCTTACTAACCTTTACCGCCTCTTTGACTTTTGGATAGATAGTGCTAAAATTGACAAGAACTATGACAGTCTGAGAGATTTCATTGTAACCAACCAATTTATGTCTGCCATTCCTAAATATATTAGGTTATTCCTTATGGAACAAGGTTTTACTAATGCTACAGAAATGGCAAGAAAGGCTGATTTATATTGTGGAGCTCATGATTGCTATCCTAACAGAACTAGAGAAAAAAATAGCAATAAATCTTTGAGTAAGAAAGTCCAAATGGAACAAAAACCAGAAACTAAAGCTACCTTCATTCCAACTAAAGATAAAATTCAAATGAAGAATCCAATTTGCTTCACTTGTGGTGACCGTGGACATTATGCAAAAAATTGTCCCAAGTCCCTCCAAAGCAGAGGAGGTAATTGAAGAGGTAAAGTTTAACAGGTAATGATCGTAATCTTGGCCCCTTCTGTGCAGGTAAAGTTAATGGACTTAATGTTCCACAATTTTGAGAGATACAGGTTGTACTTGCATCATGGTGTCAGACAAAATTTTTCCAAATATCCAACCTGATAAACTACTAAATGTACAGTTTCTGATTACCTACGGGAAAAGAAAAAATTATTTTTCCTGTTACTCGAGCGTTTCTTGATTGTCAATTTTTTAAGGGGTGGACAGATGTAGTAGTTGCACCTATTGA
>NC_087205.1:53443478-53553351 GCF_015104395.2 Macrobrachium nipponense
CAGTCAAGTTTTTGGTCAATAACACTGTAATGAAGAATGGTATCAGTACGGGATTTTGCTATAATTTTTCGTATAATCAAGGCTTTAACACAAATGAATGTCCGGTAAAAAATGCCTCAATTTTATTTGTACATAGAGCAACTGTAACCAGTTACCTATTCAAACCAATCTGTAGGCAATTGGCGGCTCTCTCTTTGCTAAAAATAAAAAAAAGTTTAAAGGTTGCGTGACAAACGGATTTCTGCTACCATGCCGACAGTTATGTTCCTAGGCGGCCATCTCTTCTTCACCTACGTAATACAAGTATGGCTGATGCCCTGAGTCCAAATGAAGATTGCGAAGGAGGTAACCAAACACAAGTATAACAGTAGCTTTACCATCAATCACAGTATCTATCGTTCTACTACTCCACCATACATGCAGATATCTCTCAATCTAATAGTTATAATCATTTACTCCTTACCCAAGTCAATAGTCACTAAAGAAAGAAAAAACAATTTGACCTTAAGATAAAAATAGTAATAGCTACTACTACTGCTGCTGCTGATGATGCTAAGAATAATAGTTAAAAAACTGGTTATTATCATCAATAATTAATTAATATTGTTCCCTTGATTTTTGCACATTTTTTCCGTACCTGAACCATACCGTACCGTACTTTGGTAAAATTGTCGTTGCGTAATTCCGTACCGTACACATAGGCTAAATATCAACCGTGCCGTACCGTACCGTAATGCCAGCCTTGCTGGCAGGTAACAACCAAGTGAATCGTTAGATATAAACAAAATTGTAAATTATTATTATTAGATAAGATAGATGGATAGATAAAAAAAATCGTACAAAATATACTTAAACTGAAGTAACATTCAGAGAGAGAGAGAGAGAGAGAGAGAGAGAGAGAGAGAGAGAGAGAGAGAGAGAGAGAGAGAGAGATGTGAGGAAGGAAGAGGAAGGGGGTGGAAGTGGGGGTGGAGGGAGAGGGTAGGCGAATTTTTTTTTATACTGTTGTGTCATATCCATTTCTGGCTAATCGAGCCTTTTGCCTTTTCGTACAGGACAAGTGTCTGTTCTTTATAATTTGTGATTCATGATACTGTATAAATTACGGTACCGGTGTAGTACACGATAGCAAAATCTCGTACTTATACGAAACTTAGTTACAGAGAAATAGGTTAGAGAATTCGCGAACACTTTTACCGAGCTCATTTTACGAAGCAGTGCTCAACGAGTATTCAGTTCTCAATGTAATTATTAACAGGAACAATAATCATGTGAGCATATTATATTTAACAGTAGTATCTTTATTTCATACCATGGTGATTATGATCCCTATTGGCTAATCCTACAATCAAGGAATGATATAATGATATATGAATCATGGTATTGTTTTACTCGACTCGAAACAGAGTCTGAATCCCAACGGAGGTAAGGTCGTCAGCAGGATTTTTAAATGGGTTAGACTTCATAACCACTCACCATGAATCGAAGGGACACAAATCTGGCGCTGCGAGGACGAATTGTCACTTTACGCGACAATTGTTTCTCGATACGAGCCATTGCACGTGATGTTGGTGTGTTTCCCACCACGGTACAGTTGTGGATAAGAAGGTGGAAGGAGAGTGGGAACTTGAACGACTTGCGTTAGTTGTTTATGCTGAATGATTGGTGGATATGTTACATTGTTCATGGTTATTTAATCTTGCTTATTTGATATGAAAGTTTCTTTCTTAAAAGTATTTCGTCTTGCTATTATAATTTTGGTTAGACTACAGATATCCACAGCCATTCCAACACCACAGTAATATTTCAGGTGCACCTCCATAATTCCACACCAGTGGGTGGTTGGCCCTTGCCGACCTCTACCATGAACAAAGTTAGATAGTCGATTGAGTTGTCTCGGTAAAATTAAGCCTATAAGAGCATTTTATTTGTGCCCACCCCGTCACAGTCATTGTGTGTCTTTTGATAGCTATAGTTTATTTATTAAATGTCATTTCAGTGATGGCTCAGGAATGATTTACAGTTTTAATAACCACCAACCAAATTGAGAATATTATGGATATATGTAATCTCGTTCTATTTGATATGCTTTTGAAACCAAAAATATACAGCCATGTTTACTAAATTATGATCAATCCATCGAGTACAAAATTAGAAGAATCTAGAATTGATTTCGATGTTATATAAATTATAAGTTAAACATTTAAGGTAATATGTTCTCTTAGCTAGGCCAGGTGGTCCACGGAAAACCACCCCAGCTGAGGATGACGCCATTATCAGGGCCGCTCGAGAGCAACCCTTAACCAACGCCGAGGCCATTCATGAAGACCTTGGATTAGAAGTGTCATCGATGACAGTACGACACAGACTCCACACTGCTGGGATTCATCACAGAACTTCAGCGACGAAGGAGCTCTTGACGGAGCGACATAAGGCGGGAAGGCTTGATTTTGCCCAACGTCATGCTGATAAGGGTTTGGACTTTAGGGGCAGGGTCATCTTTACTAACGAGAAGTGCTTCTCGTCCACATCTCATGGGAAGCTGCATTGTTGGCGAACAAATAGAACTAGGTATGACAAGGAAAATCGTTACTTGCATCAATTATCAATTGCCTTCTTCTTTATATTAATTATTAATCTTCAGATTTTGTTCCACGGAAGTGGACTGTCAAAATATACAAAGGGAGTTAACATAAATAAGAGTGCTATTTCTGAGATAAATATTAGGTAAGGGACAGTGGCATCATTTGCTCTTTTTCCTCAAATAAATAATAATATAAATAAATAAAATTAATTACACAATAGAATTCTTTCAGTGTTGTTCATCACTGAGAATTTAAATTTTCCAAAGGTATACACACACACACACACACAACACACACACACACATATATATATATATATATATATATATATATATATATATATATATATATATATATATATATATATATATATATATATATATATATATATATATATGATTTATATTATACACCCCCATTTTTTTCTCTCATTCAGATATGAACCCCGTAACATCGTTGAGGTGGTTCGATCTGGCCATGTCACCTGCAACGTATGGGGCTGGGGGTGTGTGCATGTTATGGGTGATGTGTTCCGTATCGAGGGACGATTTACAGCAGCTAAGTATGTTGAGCTGCTGCAAACCACCTTCTTACCTTCATTACGAGAAAGGAATTTTCCCTTCCCACCAGGGCCCATCCTGTTCACACTGCTCACGAAGTTCAAGAGTGGTTTGCCAGACAGGATAACCTGCTTCTTCTTGAATGGCCGAGCAAAGGAGCAGATATGAATGTGATTGAACACTTGTGGGCCCAGATGGTGAAAACATGGAAAATGGAACATGAGAGAACAACACGGCACTCATGGCTCACATCAACTCTCAGTGGGAAATTTGTAGACGGAGACCGCAGCAAATTTTCAACCTTGTTCATTCGATGCCCGACAGATTGAGGGAAGTGACTGAGAGAGAGGGTGGATGGTCAAGGTATTAGATTGGATAATATAAATGTTATATTTTTTGTAATAGGACATAAAATGTTCTCATTTTGTTCTCACTAGTTATTTGATTATAATTTTTAATAAACATAATTCACAACAAGTTTTATTATAACCATGATATTCTTTATATAATATTCAAAGTATCTGTAAAAAAAAATGGCATAATGCCTCCATACAATATTGAGAGTATTGCAGTAAACTTTCCTACTTACTCAGGCCCCACATGTTTTTGATGTCTTCCTAATCACCGTTTCTTGTTAACAGCATTGAATTATAGAACTGAATGACTCACCAAGCACTGTTTGCATACAGTTAGGTCCGTAACAGTATTGGCAAATTGCCTTACCTGTATACTTGGTTCACTGTGGTGTGGCCTATACAGATAAGATAATTCGCCACTTATTTTCGCTTATTATCTTCTTGGAGTATATTAAAATAGTTTCCATTATTTGAAATGTAATGCTTTATATCCTACTGATATTTTCAATGTATCTTTGGTTAAAACCTAAGTTTTATGAACAAGAGTAATAACTTAACATATTCTTTGGCCGTCGTTGTCGTTTCTGAGTATAGGGGTCATTTGCTCTGTAAGATATTTTAAAAGGTAACTGTCAATTCAGTAGATGATACTCTCTTTATGTCGGCCACTATAAGGAAAGCCCAAATGACCTCACCTATCACCCGAGGTTAACGAAATATATAGTCTATAATATATCAGCGCATTCATAATTTTAGAAAAAAACAACAATTAACCCTTAAAAGGTCAACCACGTCATATGACGTGTTGCAGAAGTCGTCCCTCACATGTTGTTTACGTCATGTGACGTTCTTAAGTTTTTAATTTTGTGCGCCTTCATAGCTTATTGTATTGATATTGGTTCTGTACTACTTAGTGCCTTATTAGAGGTCTTGCTGGCCGTTTGCACTGCTCGTCTTCCATTTGTACGAAGTGCGCGGGGGAGGGGAGGTAAGGGTGGCCTAGGAGGTTGTCAGAAACGTCAAACCAGCTAATTTTATGTGGCAAAGGATTGGTGGCGATAATTTTTTGCCACACGCCTTCGATTTTGATGATAGTATATCAAGAATAAAGTTTTTTTATTCTATTTTTAATGATTCTATAATGGAACTGACTGCAGAGAGATCTAATCGTTGATTTCATGTTATGAAATGGGGTAATTTATCAAGCGAACACTCAAGGGAACAAGAGTTTATGGCATTACAGTATCAGAGATGAGAAATTTCTTTGCTTTGGTTATGCTTATGGGTATTGTCAGGAAGGGCAATCTTCGATATTATTGGATCACTGATCCTCTCATGAATACACTAATGACATATCAGAACTGCATACTGAGCAGTTGTCTTGTCACCAAGTTAGCTAGTATAGCTGAGAGAGAGAGAGATAAGTTAGCTAGTATAAGAGAGAGAGAGAGAGAGAGAGGAGCTAATTGTCAGAGACTCAACAAATTCATTGAGTTTTTGGGTATATTCAATCAAGTGCTGCTGCGCTTCTCTTTATAGCTTCTTATTGTAGAATTTGTAGGAAACGCACTGCAACCGATACTGTAAACTTGGCTTACGTGATAAGGTTAAAATATCCTGTTATGATGTTCGTGATTTTCGGCAATACCAATATAACTTTAAAATGTTGATCAATTTTAAGTATTGTGTAATGAATATGACCGATATATAATAATAGACACGGTTGTAAGATAACGCCTTGGCCGAAAGTTAAATGGAACCTTAATAAACAAACTTATATTACAAGCGAGACAACAAACTTCATTACAACGATATAAACTGCTCAGACGTTTTTTTTACTCCGCGTGTGTGTGTGTGTGTGTGTGTGTGTTTTTTTCTCCAACCATACCTAATAACTCCGCCCACCAAACGAACTCCAAAACTTATTGGTGGAACTCTTGTTAGCAGAGAAGGGGTTCTCCCCACCATCCCCCTCAGTAAACACTGTTACCATGTGATTTTTCGAAGTCTCGCAAGACGGTGTACCAGGGAAACCTGTGTCCAACTGTACATATGAATGACTATTTTGTCAATGCCCCTTGTTACTGGCTACAACCAGTTTCTCAAAGGCACTTGGAAAAGACCCACGAACTCGTGAACATTGACCCTCTTAAACTATGCACTTTTCATATCACGCCACCCAGAAATCATTTATCAGCTTTTCTCGGGTCGTTGCTTCGGCTCTGTCTCTATGCATTCCAAAAAGGTCACAGCACATCACATTGGCAATTAAATATATCATTAATTATAACCCCTGTACACACACACACACACACACACACACACACACATATATATATATATATATATATATATATATATATATATATATATATATATATATATATATATATACATATCATATATGAAATGTCCTGCTTTTATAGAAAAGAAATCTGGTCACATTATGTTTGGCACGCTATTCAGTTCCTTGCCCATCTCCGCATGTCCTTTTTTATGCCGTGCCAAACAAACTTCTTGATCAACAAGTATGTTACTGTATGTCCCAATGGATGGGAGAGGCTGTGGATGATGTCGAATACCTGTTTCCTTTGTGATGCAGGTATCAGTGGGTGGAGGTGCCATGTGCTAGTGTAGCAGAGAAGTGTCGATCCTTGCTCTCCTACTGACACATCTTTCCACTTCAGTGCAGTAAGCTGGTGTTTCAGGGTCTGCAGCTTGTTCCTTCACCAGGTCCTCTTACTCAATGTCCAGGTGGACTGAATTTATTTCAAGTATAGCAGCCAAGTGCCGCTGCTATCTTGCTTACCACACGTCTCCCACCTTTGTGAAAGCATGTACCAAAGGCTGGTGTTCCATCAGGATGGTAAAGGGGCAGCCATCTAGGAGGTACTTGAAGTGCCGCATGGCCTGGTAGATTGCCAACAGTTCCCTGTTGAATGCACTGTAGCGGGTCTCTGACAGCTTCAATTTGCAACTGAAAAATGCAAGCAGGTGGGGGACCCGTCTACTATCTGCTCCAGTATGGTTCAACAGACGACATTGCTACCATCAGTGGTAAGTCTCAGGGGGGTGATGGGGTTCTGGTAGGCTAAGGTGGTGGCTCTGGCGATGGCCACCTTCATTTGCTCAAGCGCCCTCTGCTGCAGCGTTTCGAACTTCAGTGTTTTCAGTTTCCCTTCACCACCTTGATCAGAGGATACATGATACAGGCGATGTCTGGCACAAATTGTCGGTAGTAGTTGACCATACTGAGGAACTTCTGCAAGGACTTGATCGTCTTTGGTGTAGGTAAGTTGTTCACTGCATCTACCTTGGAAGCCATGATGCGGACGCCCGTCGGGGAGATCTCGTGTCCCAGAAAGTCCACATTTTCTAAACCTAAGGAACGCTTGTCGATTGATCTGATGATCAATCCATTTTCCTGAAGGCATTTCAGCACAGCACAGACATGTCCCCATTGCTCTTCTGGGGATCTGGAGAAGATCAGGATATCGTCCACGTAGCAGATGCAGAAAGGTAGGTCCCCCAGGATGCTGTCCATTAGGCATTGGAATGTGGCCCCGGTGTCCTGGGCTGAAGGTGGAGTAGGAGGTGTATGTTCTGAACGGGGTAATGATGGCCATGTTCAGGATGTCGTCAGGATGTACCAGCACCTGAAATAAGATTTAAGTAGATCCATTTTAGTAAATATTTTTGCACCATGTAGGGCTCCTATCAGGTCCTGCATGTTTTGCAAGGGGTAATGGTGAGGCGTTGTCACCAGGTTTAACCGACGATAGTCCCCACAGGGCCTCCAGGAACCATCCAGCTTCTCAACCATGTGGAGGGGGGATGCTTATGGGTTTGATGCCTTTTTGCAAATATCCATCCTCTCCATTTCTGCGAATGATTGTTTAGCATTCTGGAGCTTCTTGGGTGGCAGACGGCAAAATTTGGCATGTGTTGGCGGGCCTGTGGTGGTGGTGATGTGGTGATAGATGCCGTGCTTGGCCTGTGTTCCCGGTACCTGGTGTAGTTCTAGCTTGATGATGTCTGGGAATTTGTGCAGAAGGATGTTGTATTTAGACGATGCAGCAGCACATATGGTGGCCATTCCCGGGCCAGCGGCAAGTGGGCTGGAGCAGCAGGTTCTGGTGTCTAGAAGGTATTTACATCCGACATCCACCAGCAGACCATGCCTTTTGAGAAAATCGGTGTCCAGTAGGCAGAACCTGATGACTACAATGATGAAGAGCCACTCATACTTATGACCCAGAATGGATATTTTGCAGGTCTGGGTACCGCCGCAGCAGATGGAGCTTCTGTTTGTTGCTGCTAGAATAGCCATGGCATTGGGCGGGTGGTTGCGGTCCTCCCTCAACAGCAGAAAGACCTACTGCTTGGCTCCTGTGTCTACCAGCATTCGGCACCCCGAGATCGCATTGTGGATGAAGAATCCCATTGGTTGGGATTCCCTGTTGTTTGCAGCCACTGTTGTTATGGGTGGCCGCCCTCTGCATTTTTTGGGGAATGCACAGGGAGCTCTGCAGTTTCTGGCATTCTTTCTGAATCGACAATGGAAATAACACCAGGCTGGATTCGTCCACATCCTCTGCTGCTGCTGTGGCACCTTTTTTCTGCATATTGCGTGTGTAGCCTCCTCCTCGACCATCTCTTCTATCAGGTTGCGGGTGCTGGGGCGTGCTTGGAGGCCTTGGTGCCTTCATGGAGTTTATGCGTGATGCTCACCAATTTCTCCATTGGAAGTGTGTCTGCCTCCATAATTTGCGTCTTCCTGAGGAAGGCGCCACAGGAATATTTTTGTGATAGGCTGATCTCCCTTCTTTTTCTGAATTCGTTGCAGTCCGGCAGCATCAAGAGACTTCGTGGCTCATCCCAGGTGTCCTTGTGCAACAAGTCCCCCAGGGACTGGTTCAACAGGTCCAGTGCGCATTGGGCTCTCTCTGGGATGGGCATGGAGTATATCTCGATGAGCTTCCTGCAGGGGTCTTCGTGTTTGATCTTTTCCATCTGCACGTCTAGCCAAGGGGTAATTTTATTTAACACTTCCTCCTGCAGCGTCATCATATTGATATCTGCTTTGATTCCTCTGTCTGTGACCTTGGCTACACAGAAATGTATGTTCGCCTACAGGAACCAATGCAGTATTTTGCAGCGTAAATGGTGGCAGCTTTATCGCCTGAGATATCGCAGTTTTCGAAGCGAAGGTGAGAGGGGGATGCAGAGGACCTTTGAGTCCTCGGATTGACTTTCGAGTTCCGTGTCTGGAATTTTGACTCTTGCACCAAAATGCGAATTAAACCCTGTATTAAGTCTGTTAATGGTGTTTGGGGTTCATCAGAAGTCAAAACTATATGCTGTGTGGTTCCGTTAATGACTTTTTGGATACGGTCGATGTGAATCATAAATAGCAGAGCCAAACCATTCAAACACGCCAAAACATACCTGGAGAGGTACGCCGTGATTAGTCCATTAGTGGCGTGGGTGGTTTTCCGAGGAAGGAGCTTTCAGAAGCCTAAACTTTTTCGCAGTATGGTTCCATTAAAGGCTTCTGAAGATAAGCATGTGGCAGCTGTAGTGAGTCCATCAATGGCGAAGCCAAAACTGCTGTTTACCATCACTCCTCAGGTCACCAGTTGTGAGGTCGGAATAAGACAGAACTGAGTACTAACTGATTTATTACCTGGGCACGCGGTATACATAGCAGTGTGCAGACAGGAACGGAGTGTCCGATCCCTGAGTCTCACGACCCGCACACAGACAGAGGAGAATTTGTGTTTCTTAGTAGTTAATAAAATGACGATGGCAAAAGACATAATGGACATACATTGATGAATTATATGTCGGTGGAAAGGCCAGGAAATTCTACATACAAATGTATACATGTGATTCTTGCTGCTTTGCTAGATGAGATACAAGATCGTGATTAATGGGTAAAGAAGGTCTTTAAACGAAGATCTCTGAAAACAGCATTTTTTAAACAAATACCTTCGAGGCTTGACTACTGCAGTTATATACTACTGTCTTCTTAACTACCCATTAAGAAAATTACAAGAAGTACAAAATAGAGCTGCCAGATTAATAAAAGGATTGTAAGGACAATGCTTTTCCCTATTTCTTATTGTATTTAATCATCAAACCGCGTTGTTCCTTTAACCATTCTATAGAGCATTCCGCAGCCTTACCGCTGATGTATAACTCATGTAATTTCATTATTTGTATGTTTTGTCATCTTTTAAAGTATGTTTGTAAGAAAACACAAATTTACTGTCTAAGAGTCATTTCTGCTCTTGGTGCGAGTCAGTACTACTTATCCGTCCGCACCTGTCTATGTCAACCCAGTTCATCTGTAATAAATTATTAGTACCCAGCCACCTGTCTCTCTCTCCTGTCCTCACAACTGGTGACCTCCCGAAGTCAGTGACACAGCGCTTCAAACCCAGCCTTTACCGGACCCACCTTCAGAGAACCGTTAGCAGACTCAGTGTGGTGCCACAGTTTAGGTCTCTGAAAGCTCCATTCTGAGGGCAACACCGATGCCATTAACGGACCCATCACAGCACAGCTTCCAAGCGTGTTTTGGCATTTTTCAAGGATGGGTGGCTGGATGCTGGTTAGCCAACACAAATTCAGACAGCGGTCTAGAAACATCCAACTGACGTCGTGGCCTCCTTTGCCTCAACCAGGGGACGCCAGATATCTTCTTGACCCACCAAACCTGCACGTCTCCTCGGTTCTTCCCCTAGCGCCATTGCTGCACATGCGAGTCCTCAGGCAACCTCCCAACACTGCTGCTGCACCCAGGGTCCTGCTATACCCACCCTACGTCGCTGCCTGTGGGCTTCCTCAACCCCCGCCCCCGATGCTGCCATCGCTCCTGGGGCTTGCTTGGCCTGCCTGACGTTGCTGCCACACCTGTGGACCTGCTCACCTTTCCGATGCTGTCGCCTGTTGTCCTCCTCAGCCCACCAACACCCACCTGCTGATGCCACTACCTGTGGGCTTCCTCGACCTGCTGACGCCACTGCTCACCTGTGATTCTGCTCTGCCCGCCAGACGCCGCTGCAGTGCTGGGGACTTCCTCAGCCCAACCTACGTCGCCGCCGCACATGGGGGTCCCCACGGCCCATTTCATACCACCACCGCACACAATGCAGCTCCCTCCTCAGTCTTGGTCACCCTCAGCCGACAGTAGAATTCCCCTGGCAACCGCCAGGGGAGGCATCCTGTCAGCCAGCAATGCTGAAGGACTCAAAATCGATAACGCCCCACAACAAGTGTCACAAGGACATGGGGTCGCCTCCTGCCTCCAAGAGATTTTTCATCCAATCATTATTCCATAATCATTGTCTTGAGGGGGGATTATTTGTAAGGACAACACTTTTCCCTATTTTTTATTCTATCTAATTATCAAGGTGTCTGGTAATTTCATCGCAGTAATGACATCGTGGTAATTTCATCGCATAGTAATTACATTCATACATTTTCACCGCATTGTAATTATATTGCAATATGTACATCACATCGTCAGTAATTTCATCGTAAGGTTTCTTTCATCACGCAATACCAAAGAATAAATGAACAATGACATATAATTCACTTTATCTTCTATAAAACGTCGAAGTATTGCTGTTATAGTTGTTGTTGAGATCAAGGTATCTAATTATCTAACTATTAGCAAATGGCTTGCTTGTTATCTTTTCATATATAAGAAATTATTCATAAAAATTTCCGGTTTTGTAATTAACTTATTTTCTGAGTTGTAAACATTTTCGGTTTTTGTAAATAACTAAAACTAAATCCATCAAGATGCCTCTGTAGTACGTCGTAAGCATAAGGAATAAGAAAAAGTTCATTGATAATAGTCATCTATTTGTGAAAGAATGAACAAGTAGCGAAAAAAACTATTTGGAAATGTGACCAGTTTTATAAAACAAAGTGCCATGCAAGTGTTCATACAAATGAAGATTCCAATACAAAACGACTGGGAGAACACAATCATGCAGGAGATATTGCTCATGTTGAAGCGGCCAAGGTGATTAACTTAACCAGAGACAAAGCAATCACAACTCAAGATTCAACACATTGCATTGCATAAAAACAAGTAAAAATCATTAATCTATGAAAAATCAAGACTATGAAATTACTTATGTAGGAAAAGTCAACAAACAGGCTACTTGCAATCAACAACTATAAGAGTAATACGAGGAACATTTTACAGGAAAACAAGATCATTATATTTTATTGTTCATTAATTTTTTTCCCTTGTGCAGTTTACTTAGCTTGCGGTAAAAGAAACCTTACGATGAAATCACTGATGATGTGATATATTACCATGTGATTACAATGCAGTGAAAATGTATGAGATGTAATTACTATGCGATGAAATTACCACAATATAATTACTGCGATGAAATTACAGTGAATCAAGCATCAAGCCGTGTTATTCCTTTGACCATTCTATAGAACATTACGCGGCCTTTCCACCGATGTATAATTCATGTAATTTCATTATTTGTATGTTTTGTCATCTTTTAAAGTATGTCGGTAAGAAAACACAAATCTACTGTTGAGGCAGAATCACAAGCTAAAAAAATAAGCTGGCAAAATCCCCCCCACATAAACTTAACCAATCCAGCTGCCCAACTCACCCTCAGTCACACTTTCCTCTTTACACTACAGAACAAAAAAACATAAACACGTACTCACCCAACTGCAGATACTCAGGGCTATGCTGTGTTGTCCGCTGGTCGAGTCGCTCAGACACTAACAACAGCGACAAAGACAAAAACCAAGAACCCACCCAATGACTGCAACAACAACCAAGGAACATCCAAGGACCATGACAACAACCAAAGAACACAACCACAACTCAACAACACAGCAAACAATGAAGGAACAACCACAACCTAACAACAAACAAGGAATACAACCATAACAAAAGACCACTGCACAAACAATCACCAACACAAAAAGGCAACACACACACCCACTAACAACACCAAGGAATCACAACAGCTCACTAACAACAACCCTCAACAACTCGCAACCACACCAAGGAACTACATCAGCCCCCAACAACAACAACCCTCAACTATAACAATCATAAAAACCCTCAGGAACTCAAAAGCACAACAAATCCAATAGCACAGGCACAACAACTCCAAAGCAAACAACACCAAACTTAACAAAACAAACAACAAATCAAAAACACAATTCAACTGACTTTCAATTCCTTCAAGACTTACAGACCACTGCCAATACTACTTATCTTCACAGGCTCTGCCTAAAAACTGACCAAAGACTACTACCTCCAAAACACAGAATTCTCTAACAGCTAACTCCAGCTGCACCAGCAGACAACCCAGAACTCACCAACAGCCAATTCAGTTGTTAACTATCCACACAGCAATTACACCCTCTCTCTCTCACACACACACATACGTTGTCAAATGGACCTCCATAACTCCTCCATATTTCCTCCCCCGTTGCATTTGACAACGACTTGGACGCAGGCCCCCTGGATCTTGTTTGAGGGCTTTCATACACAATCTCAGTTATACCGCCATCAACTTCTCCCAGACCACTTCCAGTCAGACTACCAGTACCATAACCCTCACTACTATCCTCCCAAATCCCATTCACTATCTTATCTACCCCTTCTAACTCCTATCCGAATACCTCTCGTAACTCTGCCACCAAATCACCTACCTCATTTACACTCCTGCCAAACTCCCGAAGAGACTCATTCATGCTGCCAACTACATCTTTACCACCTGATTTCCTTCCTGGTGAAACTTCACTAAACCCTGACAATTCAAACTCACACACACTATAAGTATCGTTCCTCCCCTCAAAGTCATCCGTATCACATGCCTTATCCACCATTTTTACCCTAACACTAACCCCTCTATCATGCAGCTCACGTTTCCATACTCAACCAACACCAACTGCCGGTCTCCCAGACCCATTTGCTCACTGATGTTCGGCTCACATTTATTCACCCCAAACCACTCACTCATCACATTCTCCCGAACACGCTATCGCATACTAGAGGACCCACCCAACTGAATCCCCTTTTCACTTAGTTTCCTGAATTCCCAGCCTGACTCATCCTCTTTCGCCTACACACACTCACCATGTGACCTTCCTTTCCACATTCAACACATTTTGCATGCTGTTCTTTACACATCCTAGCATAATGCCTGTTCTTCCCACAGTTGCAGCAAACCACGTTCATACAGGTACCCTAACATCCACTAGCTATGTGCCCTACCTGTCCACACCTGTAACACCTAACATCCCTAATGCCCCGTTTGCCCACACCCAAAGCACACTCTTAACACCCACCGACATTCATTCTTCTTGTGTCCTGGCTTATCACACCTGTAACACTGCTGCTCTCGCTCACAACTAATTGACCCCACTCTTCCAACACTTGTACTCCTATCTCTTTTAGGGCTAACTACACTCTCGTTACTTGCCCTAACACTCCTATCAACCACTCACTCTGCCATTCACCTCGGCCCTTCTAAAAATGCCTCCCTATAGCTTTTAAACTCTGGTACAACCTCAGCTACTTCAGTCCTAACACTAACACTTCTACTCTCTTTCATACACCTATCTAACTCATAATCCTCTACTATTTCTAAAATGTCGTTCCATGTTAATCTTTCATTCATCCACCGCATTTTCTCCTTACGTCTTAGATTCATAAACTCGTATACACCCTCTGGTACAGTCGCCAACAACTTTCGCACTAACTCCTTACACTCAATTATCCCTTCATCCCTAAACTTTTTCCTGGCTAATATTTCTAACCTGCACACATACTTCGGCAACGACTCACCAACATTCATTCTTGCCTCTTCATAATCTCCTATATCTTACACTACTCTTTATCCTCTTTGCCTGTTCTATAATCCTAGCTTTCACACTCTCATGCGGCACCTTCCCTAGACTCATCACTACTCCATACATACTCAACAAAAATCCCGTCAAAAAGCTACCCAACTCTCTTACCCAGACTCTCTTGTTATCCCCATACTTAGCCTCACTATACTTCTCATATTCCTTTAAAAAGTCCCCTAAGTCCCTAATACCACATTCCTCGTATTGTGCACATCGGGGTACCTCTCTCATATACACAGCCTTTTGTACGTCCTGCTCACTCTCACCCTCACTTTCGCTCCTTCCATTCTGACCCCTCTTTCCCTCTTCCGAATACAGCAAGTTAACTTCCATACTCATGTCCATACTCCAGATTACGCTCTTCTTACCCTTCTTTCTACCATTCTGTTTCCACTCACCACTATTTAAATCACTCTCAGCCCTTTCCCCAATGTATTCAGTCCTAGTCTCATCCTGTCCATCACCCTTACTAACCTTCTTTCCCTTAGTCATCTTCTCTATCCCAGCCCCCTTCTTATTCTTGTCCTCAGGCTTGCCCTTATCTTGTGTCTTCCCCTTCTTTCCCTTACCTATCACAACCAAATCACCTTCGTCACTTGTACTCTCATCCACTCGCTCTTTCACTTTCTTTACCACTCCTGGTCCGTCACAAGACCCAGTAGGTCTATCTCCTACAGCTACCTTTTCCATGAATCCCTTCACCATTTCTTGCACCATCTCTTGCACTGCATTCATCATTACCCCGAACTTTTTGTGCCTTTTCTCAACCATTCTCTCTTCCGCTCCTTTCACCTCTTCTTTCATTTCCACTTTCGCACTCCTTAGCATTCCTCTCATTTCCTCTAACTTGCTCTTGAGATCCTCACACTCTACCCTCAACCTCTCATTCCCCACTTCTCCTTAGCTTCCCTCGCCAACTGTAACTCCTCCTTCAGCCTCTCCATCTCCTTCAACCCTTCCATCCTCACTTACTCCACTAATCACACAACTCAATACCCCAATTGTCCTGCAGCTGCCGCACCAACAGTCCCTGTTCGGACGCCAAAAAATAATGTAGTGGGATCACAAGCTAATAAAACAAGCTGGCAAAATCCCCTCACATAAACTTAATCAATCAAGCTGCCGCCCAACTCACCCACAGTCACACTTTCCTCTTTACACTAAGGAATATGCAGGACAATTGACCTACCTACACACAGAAAAAAAAAAAAAACACAAAAACATGTACTCACCCAACTGCAGATACTCAGGGCTATAACAATCACATACAGCTCTCAGGAACTCAAGAGCATAACAAATCCAATAGCACAGGCACAACAACTCCAAAGCTAACAACATCAAATCTAACAAAACAAACAACAAATCAATAACACAACTCAACTGACTTTCAATTCCTTCAAGACTTACAGACCGCTGCCAATACTACTTATCTTCACAGGCTCTGCCTAAAAACCGACCAAAGATTACTACCTCCAAAGCACAGAATTCTCTAACAGCTAACTCCAGCTGCACCAGCTGACAACTCAGAACTCACCAGCAGCCAATTCAGTCATTAACTATCCATGCAGCAATTACACCCTCTCTCTCTCTCTCTCTCTCTCTCTCTCTCTCTCTCTCACACACACACATTGTCAAATGGAACTCCATAACTCCTCCATACTGTCTCAGAGTCATTTCTGCTCTTGGTACGATCTTGGTACTACTTATCCGTCCACACATGTCCATGTCAACCCAGTCCCCTGTAATAAAAAAAACTGTTATGGGCTCCTCGGCGAGCAAGAGCCCGTGTTGACACAAGGTCACCTTAATAAAAAAAACTACGGGCGGCTCTAGAAGCAAGAGCCTGTGCTAGCATAAGGCCAGCTAAATCTCAAACAACAGTAATAAATTATCAGTACCCAGCTACATGTCTCTCTCCTGCCATCACAGGATCCGAAACCATGACAAAATAACCCCGGCACTAATCAGCTACATTGGCTTCCAGTAAAAGCAAGAATAGAATATAAAATACTTCTTACTGTCTTTAAAACACTGAAATATGGGGAACCAACATATTTAAGAAACTGGTTAAGTTTCTTTAGACCTGGAATGAATATTGTGATCTGACATGCATTAGAGGATACAGGCTAGTATTGAACCTAGTACAAATTGTGAGTCAGGTGAGAGAGCATTTGAACATTGCGCACCAAGACTATACGACAAAATGAGAAAACACTAAAAGACAATTATAATACATAGAAGCCAATTATTTAGAAAAAGTACAATGGCCTGCCAGAGAGGGAATCATCCCTATGGAGGGCTGTACATAAACAAACAATGAAACTTCTCGGATTCGGATGCAGTGTGCATGTCGTCATTGAGATGTGTGACGTCAGAAGTAAACATAGACGTACTTGAGATCAGCTGGTCGTAGTGTCATCTTGTAAACTTTATTTTGAGACATTATATTTGGTGACCGATAAACTTGACAGTCATAAGTAGTGGTGGGTGTTGGTTATTAAACCCGAGCTGTCGTAGAAGGTGAATACATTGTTTTATTTGTTGCTTAGGTAGGCTTAGGCATGATGATTTCAGGCAATTAGGGACCTAGCTACAAATGACGAGCTGAAGTGAGCCTGTTGAGCTGGAGTAGCTACCTAGCCTTTACTGCACTCAGCCTAGTGCGGACAACTAAGGCAACTCCTGGTGAATCTGGTCACTGTGGTAATTCTACAGAAGGGCTTTGCACGGAGGTCTTGTATATTAATTGATAGGTAGGTAGCCTAACGTTTTGGTAAAATGCAAGGTAGCCTACTAACCT
The DNA here is from genome assembly GCF_015104395.2 of Macrobrachium nipponense. Classification (NCBI taxonomy): domain Eukaryota; kingdom Metazoa; phylum Arthropoda; class Malacostraca; order Decapoda; family Palaemonidae; genus Macrobrachium; species Macrobrachium nipponense. The sequence goes on from NC_087205.1 coordinate 53,460,694, forward strand.
AGCTACTAGGTAGGTAGTCTACCTCAAACCCTGATTGCATTTTCAATTTCAAAATAGTAGGCAATAATAATTTTCTTATGTTTTGATGAGTGCTGTGACCGTTTCTGACGCCCGTTTCATGCGCAAATGACCTGACCAGCCTCAGTAAACTCACCCTAATTTAGGGTATGTGGCCTAGGGTAGGTTAATGACTGAGCGGTGACATAGCAGCCACCTCTCCCGGAATGTGGCCATCTTCCCGAAAATGTACTTGAATTCATTGCCATGAGCATCAGTCAAGAGTTTTGGCCCATCCAGGCAGCACACAGAGACCTCAACGCTCCTCTCGAACTAAGTGTTTCTCTTGTAAATTACGAAGTAATGACATAATTTAAGCTCTTTTTGGGAAAGTGGCTGCATTCCGAGAGAGGTGGCCTCTGTGTCGCCGCTCGGTCATTTACCATATTAACTAGCAAATGATACTATTGTTGGAAGCCATTCCATAAACACCTTACCTAGTCTGAATGAGAACTAGCTACTACCTATCAGTGGAATGAAGGTCCCTGTATTTCACTAGTTTTGATAGAACCACAGAACAACTCGGCATGGGGTAATTAACCGCAAAACTGATACGTTGTATTTTGGCCATCCTGGAATGCTATCACACATGCACAGTGTTAGCTACAGGGGAGCTTTAGGTAAGAAGTGGAGTTTCCTTCCCCCTGGCCAAGTAACACTGCCTACTAGGGGAAACAACCGAGTGGACTACTTGGGGCAGTCTTGCCCACTCGTTGACCCACCTTCCAGGAAAAGTTATTTAACACGTCCTGATACCGGAGATGGACACAACAGTCACGAGTCATCAGTCGTGGAAGCAATGCCTCCAGACCTCTACTTTCCTCTCGAAATAAGCGTTTTCTTCCAAAGTCGAAAATAATGTCCTAATTAAAGATTAAACAGAGGTTAATGAATGTCTAGCCACGGGCAGTGCAAACTTACCTCCATGACACCTCCATGGCGCTTTCGAAATTTTTATTTAAAACACATTATTTGTAGAAGATTGATGCCATCTTGATGTTTGCAGAGTCACTTGTGTCAATAACCTTTCCATTTCAAACTGGGACACTTTCTCCACAACAATTTTAAACGATGACGACGATTGCCCTCGAGTCCAAGGAAACTTGTGATTTTTTGGGAGGAAAGAAGAATAGTGCACTGGATAATTTTGAAATAAAGTGAAACATCTGTGTAAGGTTATGAATTACATAAAATGATTACGTATTTATGATAATTAATTTGAAAATATTTGTTGTTGTAAAAGTAACTAGATTCCTGACACAAATGTCAATGGTTTTGCTGTGAACAGTACCTATGGTGTTGTTTGCGCTCGCCTATTGTTTATCAGTGTTGCCAATTGGTATCTGTTTATCCTCCAAACTAGGTATAAGACTAACACAAAACCATGGAGATAAGTGAAATTATCGTATCTACTGAAGTATATATACATATAGAGCAATTTTATCATTGCATTACCATGACAACTAGAATTCATGGAAACAGTTTGTAAATGCATCGATGTATGTGTGAAGCTCCACTGAATTGGCAACAATGAAATTTTGCCATTCCTAGCATGCAAACATTAAATTTTACATTTATTTCAGGCATAGGTACACTTATTAAAAATAAGTGTCAAAATAGTATTATGGACTTGAATCAATGAATAGTGCGATAAAAAGATATAACATTTTTGCCATATACAATTCACTAATCTATCGTCTGCTCACTGGTGCTTTTGGCAGCTGTATGTTTCCAAGGTAGTTATTAAATCCAATATGGCATCTTTCGCATCCGGTCCCTTTTGTTTTCGGCATTGATACCACGTACAGGGTGTCCATGAAGTCCCAATACCATTACAAGTATATATTGCTTAGAAACCATAAAACATAGAGTAATGCAGTTTGTTTGTAGAATGTTCTACATTCAAGTTTACATTCAACAAAAAACTGCATTACTTTGTTATATGGTTTCTGAGCAATAAATATTTGTAATGGTATACTGAGCCTTTTTGGACACCCTGTACATTAAGTCAAAATTTGTTCCCGCCATGTCTTCGCTGTCAACACTCTCTCATTGTATTTCAAGTGCAATTTGGAGTGAATTAAGAACAAAATGTGTATAATTACAATCAGATATGCACTGTGGAGTTTTATTTGTGATGACAGTAAGGATAAAACTACTGATTACAAGGTAGAAATGAATTTCAGTTCAAACCGTGATCCTGGGAATAAGAAGTCTCATACTTTCACTAATATAGGCAACAAAATGTTGTTTGTTCCGATACGTAATACAAACCCTCGGGTCCTTTAACAATAGGAAGGTAACTAGCGGCAGCTGGGACGGTCGTAAGCTTCGAACAAGGGGAGAACGGTAGTTAACTGCTTGTCCGATCGTGCGCGCGCCCCGCGCGCCCGAGAGGTGAAGAATCAACTTTTGCTTTCGGCCGCGGGTGTGAAGGACGTGTTCGTCATCGCTCTCTGCCCGCTTCATCGTCGTATGCTTTGTTTATATTGTGTTTTTTACTAATGGTTTTGGTTTGACTTGAAAATGAAACTGTAAGTACACTGTTTTCATTTTCATTACTTAATTTATGAATCAACATGGAGCAATCGCCGTAGAGACGGCGATTTCCGCTCTTTCATGAATTGAACCCTGAATTATGTCTCGGTGCCGAGGGCGGGCGCACTCGCGCCCCCGAGTCATGTATTTTGGGCGAAAGTGTGTAATTGAAAGATGTAAGTACTCTTTTTCATTATTTTTTTGCCCTGTGCGTTCGTTTGCCGAGAGCTTGATTGCGCTCGGCAAGAGCCTCTTATTTTGTATGAATAGAATGCAATGAAAGTGGATTCGCAATGCAGTTTTCTTTTCATTTTCATTTATTAATTGCATCAAATTTAATTTGGATCAATTTCGCTCTTACCCGGGAAGTAATCCTTTACGTTTTATTGCTGTGAAAGTGAAAATAGCAAGTGCAGTATTGTTTCATTTTCATATATATTTATGATAGCATCATATTATTATGGATCAAGTTTCCGCTCTTCCCTACCGGGAATTGATTTTTCCCTCTTTAAGTTCTATGAAGTTGAATCGCAAGTGCAGTATTCTGTTTCATTTTCATATTACTTTTCACTGCTGTGCGGGGGTAGGGAAAGCGAAGGTCTGCCAGGAAGTCGTCGGAAAGCTCGCGACTCCCTTGGTATCCGATTCTTCGTCTTCTTTCCTGCCCCCCGCCTCAGCTTCCTCGTATTTTGTTTTTTGGGGTCTTCCTTCCGTTCGGGGTGGGGCATGTCTCCCCCCCCGTGCGTGAGGGAACCCCTCTTACTAATCTGTCTGTGCTACCGCAGGTGCTACAGCCGTGGGAGACGACCTTGGACAGGTATGGACCACTGCGGCTGCAGGGCGTGCCTAGCATCCACGATCTGCTGCAGAGTCTAGCGAGGTCTGGGGCGGTGACCTTGGAGTGTCTCCACTACAACCTTCACGGCCGCTTATGCTGCTTCCCCCCGCTGGTCTACACTCCCCATGCTGTGTCGGTGACGCCGTCTGCCGCTTCTAGGGCCGGTCGCCGCCGTACCGAGGAGGGGTATGCCGCCGCCGCCTGTGTTTTCTTCGTGTTTGCCTGCCCCAGACTTCCGCTGTTTCCAGCAGCTCGCCCCTGGACCGGCCGCCAGTACCACGCTGGCTGCCGATGATTCTACGAGGCGATGGCTGGGCCCTGCCGTACCTGTCGCTGATGTGGTTCCCGCTACTGGCTTGGCTGTCCCTTCTTCGTGTTTACCGCTGCCCTGCTGTTTCCTGCCGCTCCTGAGCTGGTTGCTGTTCCTGTCGCTCCTGGTTCCTGCGCCTGTCCATGCTGGTCCTGCCCATGGTGTGTTACCCCAGTCCCAGGTCCTTCCGGACAGGTGCAGTCGGGCCGTGTTGCTTCGGCAATAGGCCCGACTCCGGCCTGGATGGAGGACCTGACGACTGTCCTGCGTGAGCTGACGAAGAAGAGGAAGGTGTCATCTTCGTCTTCGTCTGTTGCTGCCTCTTCCCCTTCGACTTCTAAGGCCCATAAGCCGAAGAAGAAGAAGGCTGCCTCCCCCCCCCTCCCCCCCAAGAAGTCTCCTTCGGGAACTTCTAAGGGCCCGTCCCACCTCGGTGGGACGGGGGTCCTTCTGCTGGTCCTCCTGCTCCTTCGGAGCGGGGCCCGTCTCCCCTTCCGTAAGGAAGAGATAGACGGGGACCAGAGGAGTATCGGTTAGCTCTGGTACTCCTCGCCTGGTGCTAGCGGCGATGCCGCTACGCCAGGTTCCGGCTCGGTCTCTCGTTCGCGGGAGATCCCGAGTGTACGCTCTCCCTCGGAGACCGTGCAGCCAAAGTTTCGGCGCCAGAGTTCGCTCGGCGCCAAGACCACGGCACGGAGCAGAAGGCGGCGAGAACCGCTCAGGGTGACTCTCGCCAGGCCAGCGGCCGCTCTCGCAGCGACCAGCTGGTAACCGGGTTTGTTATTCCCCTAAAGAAGACTCCTTCGGGAACTTCGAAGGGCTCGTCACATTCCGGTGTGAACGGGGGGGTTCTTCTGCTGGTCCTCTGTTTCCTTCGGGAACTGGGGCCGTCTCCCCTTCTGAGAAGAAGAAGAAGACGGACCAAGGTGTGCTGGCTACCGCTGGTACACCCTCACCTGGTCTTGGCAGCTCTGCTGCTAAGCCAGGTACCGGCTCGGTTTCTTCCGCGCGAGAAGTTCCGAGGTGTACGATCTCCTTCGGGTGACCGTGCAGCCAAATTTGTAAGACGTCTGAGTTCGCTCAGCGTCATGACCGAGGCACGGAGCAGAAGACTGTCGAGAGCCGCTCAGGTGACTCTCGCCAGGCCCAGCGGCCGCTCTCGCAGCGACCAGCCGGTACCTCGGATGGACGTGACGGTCTCTGACCGGCCCACGGGTTGAGGCTGGGAAAGAGTCCCCCAGGTCCCCCTCGACCGACGGTACCAGCCTCGGCTGGTACCAGCGGTTTGACGTGCCGCGAGGACGCTCACCGGTCTCACGGCGAAAGCGAGCTCTGCAGGTCACCTGACCGCCGCTCCCCCACAGGGACGGGCGGATACGGTGACCAGCAGCAGCTCGTCTGACGCACGGGACCGGGGTGGGGTCGACGTGCTCAGTCGAGCCGCTCGCCACAGGTGAGCGGCCACGGCCAGGCCTGCAGATCGATCCCCACCGCGGGTTGGTGATCGGCTGCAGCCCCCCACGCCAGCGAGGCGGGGGGGGGAGCGTCAGGTCTGTCTCTCCACTACCTTCAACTTCCTCGGACTACACCGGGAAGAGCGAGGTAGCTAGGAGTGATCGTGAGAGGTGCGCCGCTCACGATCCCGTCACGACGCCGCACGTGCCACGTATGGTCTTAGGACCAACCAGGACGTACGCGCAAGTGATTGGAGGCGACCGTCAGGGGGAGAGGGGGTAGCGTCAGTTCTGTCTCTCCGATACCTTCAACTTCCTCGGCATACGCCAGGAAGAGCGAGGTATATAGGAGTGATCGTGAGAGATGCGCCGCTCACGATCCCGTCACGACGCCGCACGTGCCAGATTGGTCTTAGGACCAACCAGGACGTACGCGCAAGTGATTGGAGGCAACCGTCAGGGATCTGTTGCTGGTCCTTCTTCTGAAGGAGGAGGGTCCTGGGAGCTGCTCTTGTTGGAGGGACTGGACGGTCCTACTCCTCAAGACGCTGTAACTTCCGAGATTCAGAGTAACTTTACCCAGGTTATTGCACTGATTTCGTCAGCACAACGACCGGGGGGAAGGATCGCCGCTCCCACCAGCAGAGCCCAGGTGTCTCTGCTCGAGTCGTTTTGGGGCCCGAGAGGGAACCCAAACCGACGGTGGGTATGCCGCGATTGGAGCTTGCGATTCTGTCTTGAACCAGAGTCTCTCGTTTCCGGACAAGAAGGCTCTCTCAGTTCTGGCCGGTCGATCAAGCTACTTCCACCTCCTCTACTGCGACAGCGGCGTTTCTACGTGTCTTCGGACACCGTATTTAAATACTCCTTTCGGTCCTCCTGAGAGGTTTCGACCTCGACGAGGACGTGGATGAGTCGGAGGACGGTATCGGCTCTCTCCTGTCCAGGTGTCGATCCAGCCCCACCCAGACGACGTTCACAGTGGCGGCAGACCCTTACCTACAGTGAGAGTTCGTAACCCTCCTCGGGTTTTGAAAAAACTGTTTTTTTATCCTGACGATACTTTTCCCCCAGACTCTGAGAGGCGGCGATGGCTGCTCCTACTCTTCTCCAACTGCTAGTTCCACTGGGAAGGCGAGCGAGTATCCAATTCTCCCCCCATTCCCTCCCTCTCTTACGGCTACGAGGGAAAGGGGAAGGATCCTACAGAGATTTCTCTGTAGGAATCCCACGTTGGGGACTGCGCTACCAGGGGGGACCTTTCGGGTCCTACCTGACGTAAGCCCCCGGTCGTTGAGGAGGGATCCTGCCCCATTCTCGATTTCTACGGGAATCGAGAGGACCACCAGCCGATATCGTTTGACGAATTCGGTGGGGGTTTCGCAGACTGCTTAGAATTCTACGGAATTTCTAGCGCATTCAGAGTGTTAGAGTTTCTTACGATCTCCAAACACTTAGGCGAGACCACGGTCCAAAGTGAGCGAGACGAGAATCCCCGATATGTTACACGATAATCGGGAACCTCGCCTATGCTCGAATTCCTAGAATTTCTAGCATTAGGAAGAAGACTGCTGCTGAAAGAAGACTATCTCACAGTAGGCGACCAACCTGGAATAGAGAAGAACGGACGGGAATATCCAGTTTGGCTGGAACTATCGTCTTAGTATTCTGTTTACCATTGAAGCTTTCCTTCGAGGAGACTTCTCCTTCACTCTCTTTAATAGAGAACGAAGGTGGTCGATCTCCAATCCTTATTTTGTTTTCTTGAAGGAAAGAATTTAGGATGGAGATCGTTGTTCAGAATCCTACAAATATACTACGTATATTAACCTCACGACATGATTCTGCTAAGCAGTTGAATGGTCCCCGAGGGGGGGTAGGCGCATATCCTGGTTATTCTACGGATTGCGACTTAGACGAAAAGTATTCTAATTGAACTGCAACCCGGGTTGCCTGCAACCTCCCAGGAGTTTCCAGTTTCAATTTTATATACTTATGGTGTTGTCACAACAACGCCATTTAAGCTTTTTATATTTACCGAAATTCGTTTCGCTTAAATATAATTGCTCGAGCATATCTTTTTATGCTCGGTGGTTCTAGCCGAACGCATTCCTTCGTGGAAAGGATTACTTGGCAACTCAGGATGACGAGTCAGCGACAGCTACTGCGTATTGAATTGCCCGAGGCATTTCAGTATCAGCTGCCGCTTTGAGATAGACGGTTGTTTATGTCTTTTCTCACCTGCTTTTGATTGAATAACAACCGTCTCTGCCCAAACAATCACGGACTTAAGTCTCTGATTAACGGGGATTCTCGCATACATGAATGACCATCTACTGCTGTGAAACGCTAGATCATCGTCTTCGGTATTGCGAGAATTTTAAACAGAGATTATCTATTCGACTCTCATCTTTCTGTTTACCGCACGGTAACAGAATTCTGTAATAGTCTCTTGCTGCATCGTATCCCGATAATGCGGATGATTTTTGCGGAATCTGAGTTTGTCCTCAAAATATCTTGTATTCGGAGGTGTACAATTGTTCATTGTTCACCCCGGATTAGCAGATGTATTGAAAGACATCGCCTACTCCCACACCTGCCAGCTCTACTTCCAAACGTTCAGCCCATGAGAAGCAGTTCAAGCGGCTCTCCCCTGTGTTTCATTACTGAAGAACGCCCCGCTTTCATTGCACAACGGACAGCAATGAAATGGCGGTTAGCGTTTTCAGTCATTTGTAAGCACAGGTTTTAGAATCTTGAGATTCCTTCTCTCGATTCAGCTGGAAGACGTAGGTTGCATTCATTGCCTACCTTCGTCTTCAACGTCACATAGTGTTGTTTCCTCCTTAAGCTGAGATTCAACGTCTATAGAGATTTTCTTGCCATCAGGGACCTCGGTCTTTTGAAGGCAATTGACTTTCGCCTTTTGAGCTTATGCATTAAGAGAATCATCGCCGCGCCGTCCGGCATCGTGACTAACAAATATTTTATTGTTTGGTCTCTCAGCATAACTCTTTAAAGGGCGAAGGTCACGTGACTTACCCGGATGCTTGGACAACTTGCCTCTACTGATTCCGAACCAGTCAGTCGGCAGCTGTCGAGCGCCCGAGTCAGTTACGAACTATGCTGTGGACTTAGTTTCGGTTGTTCCAGAGCAATCATTACTTCGTCTTAATAGCTTGTCAGTATGAGTACTGTACATAACCAAAGTCGAGAAGAGGGATAGGTCATACGACTATTCCCTCTTTTCGTCTTAGGTAACTGCATGACTTCTCTTGAGAAGTCAAGCACAAAGGGATGGGGATTTGTGACGCTCGATTTCGTACCGATCTTCGTAGCGAAGACTCAGAACCCTTCGGTAACTGACGATTGGTTCGAGTCCTTCACAATACCCTCCCTAATGGACTTCACCGCCTCCGATACGAAGGCTATGCTGCTTTGTCCTGTGAAGGTGCGACGGAGCTGTCTGAAGAAACTCGACACCCAGAATGATGTGGACGCCTCTTCATCATTCTCTCGCGTTCCGCAAGAACTTCTCCGTGCGCAGGTAATGAAGGCAGGCGCCTGGTCCAACCGGACCGCATGCACCTCCTTCTACCTTCAGGATATTGCCCACAGTTCCTTGGATCTTTTTTCCTTGGGGAACCGTGGTGTTGCTCAACACGTTGTGTAGTTAACCCAGACCCTCGCAGGCTGAACAGCATCGAGTCCTGGTGTGACCGTAAGAATGGATGAGGAATGAGAGTGTGACTGGCTCCTCTTCCCATCTTTTTCTTCCCTCTACCTTTGGGTAGAGGGACACGGTCGTCACCCTGCTGGGTAAGGACGAGATGCAGGTGAGCTACTCAATAGAGCACCATCCTATCCCTTTCAGTAGGGATAGGGAGTAAATATCCACCACTTCCTCCAACAAGGGGGAGGAAGTGGATGCCAAATTGAGACAAACCCATCATTTTATGATTGTCTCTTGCAACAGGAACAAGTTCTTGCTTGCTGGTACGAAGAAGATACGCTTGCCTCTCTCTTAGTACTTGGCCCAGAGGTCTGACCATTGATCCTGCGGTGCACACCCCGATCAATCGGACAGAGGTTTGGATCCCTCCCTTGCTCTTACGACCAGGGAGGCACTCCAGGGTTGGACGAACACCAGTCTGTTCACCAAAAAGACTCAGATTCCTCCCACCAAGAAGTGAGTCTTCCTATTGTTAAAGGACCGAGGGTTTGTATTACGTATCGGAACAAATGACAATTTGTCGAAAATTGCATTTTTCCTAACTATACAAACCTGAGGTCCTTTATACATATAGTACCCACCTCATGCCACCCCTCACTCTGCAACTTTTTGCATGGCCTAAAGCAAAAGTGATTCTTCACCTCTCGGGCGCGCGGGCGCGCGCACGATCGGACAAGCAGTTAACTACCGTTCTCCCCTTGTTCGAAGCTTACGACCGTCCCAGCTGCCGCTAGTTACCTTCCTATTGTTAAAGGACCCTCAGGTTTGTATAGTTAGGAAAATGCAATTTTCGACAAATTGTCATTTTTATTGTGCTGATTACAACTGCAATCTTGAGTAAGATCAGTAAACGTTACCTATACGTGTATATGCTTATATTGTTCAAATATGAGCAATGGAAAGGCTGGGAAGGACGTGTTATCGATGCTGAAATGAAAGGACCGGATGCGAAAGATGCCATATTTGAGTTTAAAAAAACTGCCTTGAAAAACATATTTTTGTTTTCATACAATCAACTTACCTGTCAGATATACATAGCTAAGACTCCGTCGTCCCCGACAGAAATTCAAATTTCGCGCCACTCGCTACAGGTAGGTCAGGTGATCTACCGGCCTGCCCTGGGCGGCAGGACTAGGAACCATCCCCGTTTTCTATCATATTTTCTCTGTCGCCGGTGGTATCAACATTGTGCTATTACCTCCTGACTTAGATTCATATTTCATCCTTTGATCATCGTTTTTCGGCTTTTTGGTGACGTATCTGGATCGTGTTTTGGCATTCGCTACTGTGGACTGTTTTTGGAATAACTCTTTTGGATTTTTCTCAGTATGTCTGATTCAAATGTGAGTGTGAGAATGTGTGTGAATGTAGGCTGCAGGGTGAGGATACCGAAAGCTTCGGTTGATCCTCACACTGTATGCCGTAAATGTAGGGGGGTTCAGTGTTCTGCTATTAATACTTGTAAGGAATGCGAGGGATTGAATGCAGAAGAGTGGAAGACTTTGACTTCTTATTTGAAGAAGTTAGAGAGGGATAGAATTAGACGATTGAAAGGTGTGAGTTTTTCAAGGCCTATTGAGCCTTTCACGGATAATTCTAATCCTACTGAGGTAGATTCTCCCTATGTATCTCATTCTCAGAGTGCTTTTTCGGATTCGGCATCGGAAATCGCCAATCTGAAAGCTACAATTAGAGACATGAAGTCCAAGATGGCTGACTTCAAAGGTAAGGCTAGTGAAAGTGAGCATTTCAGTGAAGTTGAGTTCTCCCAGTGTTGGGGAGGGGGCGTTTGATCGTCCTGCGACGCTCCCAGGCCTAGACCTCTTCCAAGCTCCCATGCCCAGAGGAGAAGGAAAGTCCGAAAGCCTTAAGGAGGTCGTGGGGAATCCCAACGGTCAGACGTCCCTTCAGCTAGCTCTGCTTCGTGGCAGGCGGCTCAAGGGCGCTATAGAAAAAGCGTCCTTCGCGAGTGTTTCTCGTCTCTCCCTCTCCCTCACCTAAACGAGGGTGGAAGGAATCGAACTTGTCGAGACCGCTGAAGCGTCATATGAAGCCTGACATAGATTCTAGTCCAGAGCGTTTTCTCAGATGACGCTCCGTCTTCTAGCAAGAAAGCGAAGGGGGCGTCAGTGTCACCTGAAGTGTACGCGGAAGTACCCTTTCCTTCTTCTCCCCCCCGAGTGATGACGAAAGACGTCATGCACTGGACGTGGGAGAAGCGTCAAGAAAGATCATTATGGCAGTTCAAGAGCAACTGTCATCTCTAGTGGGAGTTTTTAGCGCCACGTCGGAAGGACGTGACGCTTCCAATTAAGAAGTCTCGTCCTCTCTCAACCTGTTCAACGAGAAGCGTCATACAGACGGGCAAACGGCTAAACGTCTTACAGAAGCGTCTAGTTCGAGAGCGAGAACAGGTGCTTACGAGAGTTTCGTAACGCCAGAGAGACTAAGACGTCTTTTAGACGCGAAGCGTCATTGGAAACGGAGCATAGACATGACGCTCCGTCCAACCTATTATGACGCCAAGTAGGACTCCTTTGGAGAGCGGAGCGTCTTCCAAGCGCGAAGCGTCATCGAGACGTCAGCAAAAGACGTCATCCATGACGCTTGGCGAACGGGAAGCGTCATGTAAGCGTGAAGCGTCTTCTAAAATTCTAGAGAAGCCGAAGCTTATGACGCCTTCCAAGACTATTAGAGCGGGAAAGAGGAAGGATTATCATTCCCTTATCCCCTCTCCTATAGGACGTTTGTCTCCTCAAGAAGAAGAACGTTCGGAAAGGAGAGCGGAGAGCATGTAGATCCCGAGTTAGAGGAAACTCGGATGACGAATATAGTGGAAGAGAAGGTCTGTCTAACTATAAGGTGTTGACTACCCTACTTCTTGAGGAGTACGGAGACGAGTTGACGCCTGCCGCTCCTCCTTCTCCTCGCTCGCTCTTTTCCAGTGCTAAGACGAAGAAGCCTTCGTCTTTTCTCAAAATGAAAACCCACCATATCGATGAAGAGAGCATTACATTCCTTAGACTCATGGATGAAGTCTAAGAAAGACTTAGTGAGGACAGTCTTCTGCATGCCTCCAGCAAGATTGGCTGGGAAAAGAGGCATTTGGTATCAGACGGGAGAGAATATGGGTATTGCTCTCCCTTCTACAACCGAAACAGATTTTTCGACTTTGGTTGACGCTTCACGGCGTCAAAGTCATCAATTCTGCACGGATTACGTGGGGAATTTCGGAACTGGATCATCTCCTCAAGGGACTCTTTCGTGTATTGGAAGTTTTAACTTCTTAGATTGGTCCCTTGGGGTGATGTCCAAGAAAGCCCATGATTCGGAAGGAATCGAACCTGAAGCCCTGTTATGCATATTGTCTTGTATTGACAAGGCGGTACAGGATGGATCTTTTGAAATCTCCTCTTTGTTTGGGGCAGGTCTTTTAAAGAAAAGAACTGTATATGGCGCCTTTCTTAACAAAGGCAGTCTCACATGCTCAGAGAGCAGCACTTCTATATGCGCCTCTATCTGACTTTTTGTTCCCTTCTCAGTTAGTAAAGGACATTGCGCATTCTTTAACTGAGAAGGCAACTCAGGATCTGCTGACGCAGTCAGCAAGAAAGAAGAAACCTGTTGCTGCATCGGACAAGAAAGGACCCAGTACAACGGTGCAGCCCTTTCGAGGTGGTCCGACCTCCAGACCTTCCACAAGGAGGAAGGCTCCAGAGAAGAGAGGTAGATTCTGCTTTTCGTCCCTTTAAGAAGGGAAAATGAAGATTCTCTCCTCCAAGCACCAGTAGGTGCCAGGCTCCTGGGATTTTTGTGGAAGCCTGGACACTGATAAATGCAGACGCGTCATCTTTGGCGATCTTAAGAAGGGGATATCGTATCCCTTTCCTGAACACTCCTCCCCTAACGTCAATACCAAGGGAACTATCAGCCAAATACAAGGATCCTGTGCTGAGGGATACTCTTCGATCGATGGTGGAACAAATGTGGGACAAGAGAGCGATAGAATTGGTACGGGATCAACACTCCCCGGGGTTTTGGGTTTTACAATCGCCTTTTTCTGGTGGCGAAAGCCTCGGGAGGCTGGGAGACCAGTACTGGACGTCAGCTCTCTGAACAAATTTGTTCAGAAGGAGAAGTTCTCCATGGAGACTTCTGCTTCAGTCATGGCGTCATTACGACAGGGAGATTGGATGGTGTCTTTAGATCTCCAGGACGCCTACTTTCACGTACCCGATCCACCCTTCATCGAAGAAGTACCTCCGTTTCATGACGGGGGGAAGGATCTTTCAGTTCAGAGCCTTGTGTTTCGGCCTGTCCACAGCTCCTCAGGTCTTCACAAGCCTGATGAAGAATGTGCGAGGTTTCTTCACCTCAAAGGAGTGAATGTCTCTATGTATCTGGACGACTGGCTCATCAGGGCCAGATCGGAGAGACAGTGCTTGGGGGACCTAAAGTTAACTCTGGATTTAATCAAAGCGTTGGGATTGCTTGTGAACCTCGAGAAGTCTCAGCTGACCCCCAGACAAGACCTAGTCTATCTGGGGATTCGGATGGATTCTCGGGTTTTCGAGTTTTTCCTTCGCAAGAGAGAATCGCAAAAGGTTTGCGGATAGTCTCTCTCTTCTTAGAGAAGCAACAAACGTCGGCGAGGGAATGGTTGAGCCTTCTGGGGACGCTTTCCTCGCTAGAACATTCTTCCCTCTAGGAAGACTTCATATACGTCCGCTTCAATTCTTCCTCAAGAGGTCTTAGAGCTGGAAAACGGACAACTGTCGGACGTTTTTCCCATTCCAGTGGAGATAAAGTCACACCTACAGTGGTGGTTGCTCCCTCTGAAGAGAACAAAGGGATCTCTCTAAGAACACAGAACCCAGACCTAGTGTTGTTCTCCGACGCGTCGGAGAGAGTTGGGGAGCGACATTAGGCTCAGAGGAAGTGTCAGGCACCTGGGAACCAGCACAGTGTCTTGGCACATAAACTGCAAAGAGCTCTTCGCCGTACATCTGGCCTTGAAGAGCCTAGAACCTCTGGTGTCAAACAAGGTAGTGCAAGTAAACGTGGACAACACCACCGCACTTGCCTACATTCGGAAACAGGGAGGGACGCACTCCTCGTTCCTTTACGAGCTCACGAGAGACCTATTACTTTGGACTGTCTCACAGGAACATCTCCCTGCTGACAAGGTTCGTACAGGGAGTAAGGAATGTGAGGGCGGACAGGGCTCAGCAGGAGGAACCAGGTCCTTCATACAGAATGGACACTACACGAGGAAGTGGTGTCTCGATCTCTGGTCTCTGTGGGGAACTCCTCATGTGGATCTCTTCGCAACATTCATCTCAAAAAGGCTCCCAGTTTTTTTGCTCAGTCGTGGAAGATCCAAGAGCTCTTATGGTAGACGCCTTCCTGCTAAATTGGTCTCGAGTAGACGTATATGCTTTTCCCCCATTCAAAATCCTGGGGTTAGTAATGAAAAAGTTTGTGGCGTCAAAAGAGACGAGGATGACGTTAATAGCACCCTTTTGGCCGGCCCAGGAATGGTTCACGGAGGTGGTAGAGTGGATCGTAGATTTCCAAGATCCCTACCAAGAAGGATGGATCTTCTCAGACAACCACACTTCAAGAGGTACCACCAAACCTCCCCGCTCTCGCTCTGACTGCCTTTCGACTATCGAAGACTTGTCAGAGCGAGAGGCTTTTCTCGCGAAGTGGCAAGCGCGATCGCGAGAGCACGCAGAACCTCCACTACGAAAGTATACAATCAAAGTGGGAGGTATTTAGAAGGTGGTGTAGATCCAAGAAGTTGTCCTCCTCCACTACCTCTATAGCGGAAATTGCTGTTTGTTCATGAAACTTACCTGTCAGATATATATAGTAGCTGTATTCTCTGAAGTCCGACAGAATTTCTAAAAACTTACGACACACGTAGTGGGAGTAGGGTGGTTAGTACCCATTCCCGCCGCTGGGAGGCGGGTATCAGGAACCATTCCCATTTTCTATCAGATTTCTTCTGTCGCCGGTGTTGTAAACATCTGTTTACAGCACCTCCGCCCTCAGGATTTTGGAAAACTTTATTTGCTTGAGTATCCTCTTGACTTTTTGGTTATTTGTTATTGGATCGATAGCTTGGCATACGTGACTTTGGTGTTTTTTTGTTTTTTGATTTTGGCTTGGTTTTTTCCTTAAATATGTCAGGTTCTAGTTCGGCTAGTGCCAGAGTGTGTAGAAAGACGAATGCAAGGTGAGGTTACCAAAAGCTTTGGTGGATCCTCACACAGTGTGTAAATGGTTGTAGGGGGCAAGTGTGTAGGTATGATTTTCGCTGCACGGAGTGTGAAAGTTTGAATGATGCTCAATGGAAGACTTATGAATCCTATGTAAATAAATTAGAGCGTGATAGGATCAGGAGGTCTTCCTCCAGGAGTAAAATCGGGTAGTAGACAGGGTAATAATGTAACCCCTTCTAACCCTTCTTTAGATTTTGTGACTCCTAACCCCGTAGTGTTGCCTTCGGGCCCTCAAGTGGTGTCTGCGGAGGGTAATGCCCTTTCGCTTATTTTAGATTCTTTGAAAAAACTGGAATCTAAGGTTCTAGCCCTTGAAACAGGGAAAGTGCTAAGTGTAGTGATAGTGCCCCCCCCAGTGAAGTGGAGGGGGCGTCAGATCGGCCCTATAGCGCCTCTAGGCTGGGACCTCTGCCGGACTCCCAGGTCTCAGGGAGAGGGCATGTCGAAGGCCGAAGGAGGGTTACGGGGATCCCCCACCGATCTGACGTCCCTTCAGCAGTACCTGTTGACGCTTCCAGGCTGCTAAGGAGCGTGCTCGAGCACGTGTCCTAAAGGATTGTTTCTCGTCTTCCGACGCGTCCTCCCCGCGCAAGGGGTGGGAATCTCGTTCGGATTCGCGACCGTTGAAGAGGACGTTTCAAGATCAGGACGCTTCACGTCATGCTTGTCGGTATTGGCATTCTTCTCCGGAAAGCGTGTCCTTTCCGACCCCAGAAGAAGGCTAAGTCGTCTTCCGATGAAGACGTCTTTGAGCGCCCTGTCGCTCTAGAGCTAAGGCTGGTTCCTGGAGAAGGAAGAAGGCGCCCCTCGCCCCTCACCTTCTCGCAGGCATGGCTCTTCTCCTCGTGTAGATCCTTCGCAGACGGAGGTGATCCTTGCTATGCAGCGACACTGGATGCTTTACTTAAGCAGAAGGAACGGTTCGGGCCGTAAGAAGGAATGATAGACTTCCGATCAAGAGATCAAGACAGTCTTATTCACCTGCTCGTCTTTCGTCCCCGTTTCAGGGTATTTCGGCGTCTAGACTTCGTTCTCCCCAGCGTTTTGTGTTCTAGAGGTGGTAAGTAAAAACTTCAGGAGAGAGAGAGGTTTCTCCAGTCTGCCCTCTCTTCCTCGACGTGGAGGACGCTCGGGCGTTCGACATCGACGTTTCTGATGAAGATGCTTTAGTTTCTGAAGGACGGAATTTGGAACGCAACCGCTCCGCTTCGTCCATGCTTGTGTTGACGTGCATCGGGACGCTCGTCAAGTGTCAGTTCCTGTATCTTCGCGGGACGATCGTAAGAGACGCTTCGAGGACGCTAGGAGGGAACGCTCCGCTCATAGCTTCTTTGGACGCTTCGTTGGACCGCTCACTTGGACGCTGATTTGGACGCTTCACTTGGGACGCTCGGAGGGACGCTAGGTTTGACGCTACGATGGACGCTAATAGACATCGTCGTAAGAGCGTCTTGGACGCGAGTACGGAAGTTCGCTCTCGATCGGACGTTTTATTCCCGAGTCTTTAGATGACGCTACACGTCTTCCTTCTACTTCGCGGTCTACTCAAGTTGTGATTGCTGCTCCTGTATCGGCTAACGATTCTGTTAAGGATACGTTACCCTCTTCTTCTCTCGTCACCGGTCTGATAGGAGACTTGGAGTGAAAGGTCTTCTTCCTCTTTCTTCGGAGTTTAACTCGGTAAAGAAGAAGGGGAATTGAGCTGTCTTCGGAGGAGGTGGATGAAGAACAACCCTCGTCGTCGTCTTCTTCAGACTATCAAGTTTTGGCTCGGCTGCTCCGTGATTCTTTTGGAGATACCTTCCTTCCTGCTGCTCCGCCTTCTCCTCCTTCGCAGTTTTCGTCGTCGAAAGCTAAGAAGACACCAGGGTTTTGTTAAGATGAAAACGTCTTTGTCTACCAAGAGGGCTTTCCGGAAAGTTAACACTTGGATGGAGACTAGGAAAGCTAAAGGAAGCACCACTTTCGCCCTGCCTCCGTCTAGGCTTAGCGGTAAGGCAGGGATGTGGTATGAAACCGGGGAGGAGTTAGGTTTGAAGGTTCCGACGTCAGCACAGGGAGATTTCGCCAGCGTTGTAGATGCTTCAAGAAGAGCTCTGTTAGCTCAGCGAAGGTGTCGTGGACTACGTCAGAGATGGGATCATCTGTTGAAGGGTCTGTTTAGATCCTTAGAAGTATTTAACTTCTTGGGACTGGTGTCTCGGAGTACTAGACAACCAGTCGCGTAAGCCCAGATTCGATCAGCTTGGGGAGCTGTCCAGTATTTTGTCATGCATGGACAAGGCCGTCAGGGATGGCTCAGAGGAATTAGCATCTCATTTTTCAGCAGGAGTGTTGAAGAAGAGATCGCTGTATTGTAATTTTGCGGCTAAGTCTGTCTCTCCCGCACAGAAGACAGAACTCTTGTATGCGCCGTTCTCGAGTCATCTCTTCCCCCAGGCTTTGGTGAAGGATCTGGCAGTAAGTCTGCGGAGGAGAAAGCTACTCAAGACCTTTTGACCGCAGTCTTCGAGACGTCCTGCTGTCCCTTCCACGTCTTCAGGAGTTCAGTCTTTTAAGAAGCAGAAGCCCTTTCGTGGAGGATCTTCAGCTAGATCTGTATCCCGAGGAAGAGGTCTTCCTAGAGTAGAGCCCCGGCTAAGTCCAGGGGCAAAGAAGTGAGAATGCGTGCCTTCAGTCACCGGTAGGAGCCAGGCTTCAGTTGTTTGGAGGAGCCTGGAGAGAAAGAGAGGCAGACACCTGGTCTCTCAACATCATAGAGAAGGGGTACAAGATTCCGTTCGTAAAGCCTCCCCCTCTGACTTCCACTCCCAGGGACTTGTCCCCGTCGTATCCTCAAGAGAAGCAAAGGATTCTTTTCGATCTGCTCGAGCAGATGCTCGAGAAACGCAGCAGTGGAACAGGTCTTAGACCTGGCTACGCCAGGATTTTACAACAGATTGTTTACTTGTTCCGAACCATCTGGGAGGGTGGCGGCCAGTCTTGGACGTAAGTCGTCTGAACCTCTATATAGAAAAGCAAAAGTTCAAGATGGAGACACCTCAGTCAGTTCTAGGGGCCTTAAGACCGGGGGATTGGATGGTATCACTCGATCTTCAGGACGCATACTTTCACGTCCCGATCACCTCAGTCTATGAAGTACCTTCGGTTCGTCCTGAAAGGAAAGGTGTTTCAGTTCAGGGCTCTTTGTTTCGGTCTGAGTACGGCCCATTCGTGTTCACCATCTTAATGAAGAATGTGGCGAGGGGTGGCTCCATCTTTCCAACATCAGGATCTCGCTCTCTACCTGGACGACTGGCTCATACGAGCTTCTTCGCAGACCCGGTGCCTGAAGGACCTGAAACGACTCTGGCTTTAGCTGCGTCCCTGGGACTTCTGGTGAACTTCGAAAAGTCACATCTGACCCCAACACAGTCCATCGTGTATCTGGGGATTCAGATGGATTCAGTGGATTTTCGGGCTTTTCCGTCCCAGGAACGTCAGCAACAAGGCATAGAGAAAGTGTCAGCCTTTCTAGGGAAAGATTCATGCTCGGTGAGGGAATGGATGAGTCTGCTGGGGACCATTTCCTCGCTGGAGAAGTTTGTTTCCCTGGGGAGGCTACATCTCCGACCTCTTCAGTTTCTTCCTGTCGGACATTGGACAGAGAAGGACAACTTCGATATGATCCTAACCATCTCAGAAGAGGTGAAGAGCCATCTAAGATGGTGGCTCGATCCGTTAAAGAGCTCTCACGAGGGCATATCCCTCAAGCTTCGGAACCCCGACCTAGTGTTGTTCTCCGACGCGTCATCCACGGGGTGGGGAGCAACACTAGGGGGGTTGGGAGAAGTGTCAAGGCACCTGGAGAGGGGAACAGGTGGCCTGGCACATCAACTTCAAGGAGCTGGCAGCGATTCTCTTTGCGCTCCAGTTCTTTCAGGACAAAGTCTCCCGTCGAGTGGTTCAAGTCAACTCGGACAATACCACAGCCCTGGCATACTTGAGGAAGCAAGGAGGCACTCACTCTCAGCTCCCTGTTCGCTCTAGCGAAGGAAATTCTGATTTGGGCGAAAGCAAGAGAGATCACGATCTTGACAAGGTTCATTGCCGGAGTCGAGAACGTCAGGGCGGATCTCCTCAGTCGACAAGGTCAGTTGCTGCCGACAGAGTGGACCCTCAATCAAGACGTTGCCTGCCAGGAGCTGTGGAGTCTTTGGGGACGCCCCTTGTGGACGTTTTTGCAACCGCAAGGACGACGAGACCCCTCTTTACTGCTCCCCAGTTACTGCGATCCGGGGGCAGTAGCAGTAGATGCCCTGTATGGGATTGGACGGGCCTAGACCTCTAAGCATTTCCCCCCTTCAAGATTCTGGGGGAAGTAATGAGAAGTTCACAGCTTCGGAGGGGACGAGGTTGACGTTATCGTCCCCCTTTTGGCCTGCAGCGATCTGGTTCACAGAGGTGATGTCCTACCTGGTGGATTTTCGAGATCTCTCCCGTAAAGAGAGATCTACTCAAACAGCCCACTTCGAGAGTACCACAAAAACCTCTCCGCTCTGAGTCTGACTGCGTTCAGACTATTCCAGAAGTTGGCCAGAGCGAGAGGTTTTTCGAAACCTGTGGCTTAAAGCTATCGCCACATGCGAGAAGACCTTCGTCAATCGCGGTTTACCAGTCGAAGTGGCACGCTTTTAGGAGCTGGTGTAGGAAGAAAGGAGTTTCCTCTACCACGACCTCTGTGAGCCAGATCGCCGACTTCCTTCTTTATCTCAGACGAGATTTAAAGCTCGCAGTGTCTACCATTAAAGGCTACAGAAAGTGTCTTGTCTGTAGTTTTTCGCATCTAGAGGTCTTGACCTTGCTAATAATAAAGACCTTCATGATCTACTGAAATCGTTTGAGACCACCAGGTACCGATGCTAAGTTGCCTTCGTGGATCTCTGGACGTGGTTCTCAAGTTTTTAACGTCCAAGCCGCTTCGAACCTATTTACTCTGACCTCTTTGCGAGATTTGACGAAGAAGACTGTATCCTAACTGCTCTGGCGACGGCGAAGAGGGGGTTAGCGAGATACAGGCGATTAGTAAACACGTCGGCTTCAAAGGGCATAATGCAATCTGCTCTTTGAGTATGTCATTCCTGGCTAAGAATGAGAACCCTTCCAACCCTTGGCCTAGGACGTTCGAAATAAAAGGTATGGCAGAAAAAAATCATTGGTCAAGAGCCAGAAAGAGTCCTGTGTCCTGTTAGGGCTCTTAAAGAATATCTTCGTAGGACCAAGGGGGAGTGTAGGAGGTTCTGCGGAGAATTTATGGTGTTCGGTTAAGAGGCCTAATATGCCATGTCTAAGAATGCATTGGCATTCTTTTTGAGGAACACATTAAGGAGGCGCACGCTTTTTGTCAAGATAGTGACTTTAAGCTTTTAAAAGTTAACGCTCATGAAGTAAGGGCTATTTCGACGTCTATAGCCAATTTCAGAAAAATATGGCTCTCAAAGATATTTTAAGTGCTACTTTTTGGAGAAGTAACTCGGTGTTCGCCTCGCACTATTTACGGGAGGTCAGAAACGACATATGAGAACTGTTACTCTCTTGGACCATACGTCCGCCAGCAGGACTATCTTGGGGGCAGGAGGTAGCACTCATCCTTTTCCCATAGAAAAGGGTAGGTGAGTTTTTAATGTTCGCATGTTTATGGTTGTAGGGTCGGCCGCCGAGGCGGTCTTCCCTTCTTTTAGCCTTTGGTATATGGGAGTAATTTGTTTAGGCTAACTTAGGTGGTGGTTTTTTGCCTCGTTGTCCTCTTGAGTATGGTCATAGGTCTAGCCACATTGTGGTCTCGTCCCAACCGTTGGCAGATCATCTGAGAGCGAACAAACAACTATACAGGTCTCTACCTTGTTGGTAACTCTAGGTGAAGCCAGATGCAGGCTTTGGTGACAGTAATCACGAAGTCAGCTATGCTAACAGGTAAGGAACCAAGATGTCAATCATCTACATATATATGTTTCCTAAATCCTTTTCTGTCTCTACCCACCCGCCGCCAAAGGTGGATTCAGCTATATATATATCTGACAGGTAAGTTTCATGAACAAAATGATATTGTTAAGATACAATAAAGTTTGTTCATACTTACCTGGCAGATATATATATTTTTAAGTACCCACCCCCCACCTCCCCTCAGGAGACAGTGGAGATAGAAATCTGATAGAAAATGGGAATGGTTCCTGATGACCCGCCTCCCAGCGGCGGGAATGGGTACTAACCACCCTACTCCCACTACGTGTGTCGTAAGTTTTTAGAAATTCTGTCGGACTTCAGAGAATACAGCTATATATATCTGCCAGGTAAGTATGAACAAACTTTATTGTATCTTAACAATATCATATTTCCTGCTATTCCTGAGAGAAAAAAATCTCATCTAGCCGTATCCACAATAAAGGGATACAGAAGTATGCTCTCGGCTGTATTCAGGAACAGAGGTTTAGATCTGGCAGATAATAAATAGAATCTCCACGATCTCATAAGGTCTTTTGAGACTTCAAAGTCTAAGGAACCAGTACCTCCGACTGGAACCTAGACGTAGTAAACCCTAAAGATCTGTCATCGGAAAGATTCGAACCTCCTCATCGGGCATCGTTTAGAGACATTACCCGAAAATGCCTATTCCTATTATCTTTAGCTACGGCAAAGAGAATTAGTGAATTGCATGCTCTGCAGGATAAAGTAGGATTCAAGGGAGAACTCAGCGATTTGCTCGTTAAGACCCTGTTTTTAGCGAAAAACGAGAATCCTACGAATCCCTAGCCTCCCAAGTCATTCGAAGTACAAAGGCATGTCGAGTCTCGTAGGCAGAGAAGCAGAGAGGTCTCTATGCCCTGTTAGAGCTCTGAAGTTCTACCTTCAGAGAAAGCATCAAATGGGAGGCTCTAGAACAAGGTCTTTGGTGCGCGGTAAAAGACCCCACAAGACTGATGTCCAAGAATGCTCTGGCATTCTTGTAAGAAACGTCATTACAGAGCTCATAAGGCCTGTCCTGACGAACAGTTACAACTGTTGAGAGTAAAAGCTCATGAAGTGAGAGCTATAGCGACGTCTCTCTCGTTTCATAAGAATACGTCGCTTAAAAACATCATAGATACGACATTTTGAGATGCAACTCAGTATTTGCATCTCATTACGTTGAAAGACGTGCGTGTGACATATGAGAATGGTTTTTCTCTAGGTCCTTTCGTATCGGCGGATACGATTCTGGGTACGGGAGCCGACAACCAATCCTTAAATGTATATACTTTTCTTCTTTTTGGATATGGTCGAGAGTCTCTTCGAACAATGGAGGACTTAGGCTAGCAGCCGGCGGCCTGTCTGTGTTTGTTGAGTAAGAGACGCTTGTCATATCCAATTAGATGAGAATATGAAAATTGATGTAGTGTGTGTGTAGTGGTTTTGAGTTACGGTTGTTGTGACGAGTTTCGGGATAACTCGGAACAATCCTTAGTTCTAACATATGGTTAGGATCAGGTGGTCGGGATTGGTTGTGTGCTCCTTCATAATGGTGTATTGTCATATAAGTGATCAGCACCAATTGACAAAGTCCTTTTTAGGCTACTGCCGAGTAAGCGGATAAGACCCATCGGCAGACCCACAAGACTCTTGGCCATATCATATATCTCGCTAAAGTTTCTTGAGGTGATGCAGACTACTGGGCAACACCCACGAAGTCTACCACCTATCAGGTAGGAACCAAGGTTTATTTATACCTACAACATATGTTGTTTACCTGTCTATTCCATTATAGAAGCTGTCTCTACTCTACCGAAGGGTGCCAATCAGCTATGTATATAATCTGACAGGTAAGTTGATTGTTATGAAAATGATATTGTTATGTTACAATAAAGTTTCATACATACTTACCTGGCAGATATATTACAATTAAGGCCCACCCAGCCTCCCCGCAGGAGACAGGTGGAAGAGAGAAAATATTGATAGAAAACGGGGATGGTTCCTGTTCCTGCCGCCCAGGGCAGGCCGGTAGATCACCTGACCTACCTGTAGCGAGTGGCGCGAAATTTTGAATTTAATTCTGTCGGGGGACGACGGAGTCTTAGCTATGTATATATCTGCCAGGTAAGTATGTATGAAACTTTATTGTAACATAACAATATCATTTTGTTCATGACACTTACCTGCCAGATATATATATAGCTGTATTCTCTGACGACCGACAGAAGTTTCGAAACTCCCGGCAAACGCAGTGGTCGGCTAGGTGGTTAGTACCCCATTCCCGCCGCTGGGAGGCGGATACCGGGAACCATTCCATTTTCTTTCATTCAGATTTTTTCTATCGCCGGTCGTAAACATCTGTTTACAGACCTCCGCTTTAGGATTTCGAAAACTTCATTTGTCACTTGAGTATTTGGATTGTCTTTGGTTTCGGACTTGGCTTAGTGATTTGGCATACGCTATTGTGGTTTGGATTTTGATTTTGGCTTTGATTTTTCTTTTAGAATTGAGATGTCTGGATCTAGTTCTACTAGTTTCAGAGTGTGTGGTAGAAGAATGTAAGGTGAGGCTACCAAAAGCCTCGGTAGATCCTCACATAGTGTGTGTGAATTATAGATGGGCATGTTTGCTTGTTGGATGATAGGTGCAAAGAATGTGAAGTGTTAACTTGATGTCGAATGGAAGGCGTATGAATCTTACATTCGTATGAGCGTGACAGAATTAGGAGGTCTTCCTCCAGGAGTGCTTCTGTTAAAAGTCAAAGTAAAGTTGCTCAATCTAACATAAATGTAGAACATGTTTACGCATAACCCTATAATTTCTCCTTCAGATAAGGAAGTGATTGTTACCGAAGGGAATGCCCTTTTTCTAACCATTTTAGAATCAATTCGGAACTTGAATCGAAAATGAAAGTGCTTACAATCTAATGCTGCAAAAGTGTAGTGGATAATGTTAGTGCCCCTAGTGAAGTGGAGGGGGCGTCAGATCGGTCCTATAATGCCTCCAGGTTGAGAACCTCTGTCGGACTCCCGAACACAGGGAATGGACATGTCGAAGGCCGAAGGAGGGTTACGGGAATTAAACACCGGTCTGGCGTCCCTTCGGCAGATCCTGAAGACGCATCCCAGGCTGCCAAAGATCGCGCACAAGCTCGAACCTTCAAGGAATGCTTCTCTTCCTCTGAGACGTCCTCACCTCACCGTGGGTGGGAATCTCGGAAGACCTCTCCGACTGAGAGTGGTAAGGAAGACGTAAGGTGGTCGCACTGGCGGCCATCGTCTTTCTCGCCTCTCTTAGGAAAGGTCTTCCGGAAGAGGACGCTAGACCTCTCCAATTGAGAGTGGTAAGGAAGACGTAAGACGTCGCACTGGCGGCCATCGTTCTTTCTCGCCCTCTTAGGAAAGGTATGATGGAAGAGGACGCTTCATCGGGAGATCGAGAGCGTCCTCCGCCTCGATTTACGCTTCGGCTTCCGGTTCTCAGTCCCGGACGACTTCGATTTGACAGTATCCCACACAAGAGATTCAGGACGCGTTCTGAGTCGTCCTGATTCGAGTCCGGAGAGAAGGAAGAAGGCGTCCCCTCGCCCATCTTCTTGCTCAAAGGTTCATTCCATCCATCATATGGTTTCTTCACCATCAAAAAAGACCCTCGAAGCGATTCGTCACAGTTGGATGCGTTTTCGCCAAGAAAGAAAGAAAGATCGCGTAGTCGTAAAAAAGATCTATGGCTACCCGTCAAGAAATCTAGACGTTCTCCTGCGGCTTCTCTTCGTTCTTCGTCATCTTCTGATTCGTCGCCTTCTAGACCTCATCGACTCAATCAGGAACGCGCAAGCAGTCCTGCTGAGAGAGTCTCTAGAAGTATTGGCGGTAAAGAAAAAGACAATAGGTGCCGCACAGGCGGCCGTCGTCTTTTCCAAGAGTCGAAGAACGTTCAGAAGGATCGCTCAGAAATAGAATTGGGAGGAATTGATCTTGGCTTACAGGAAGAGAATACAGGCAGTCCCCGGGTTACGACGGGGGTTCCGTTCTTGAGACGCGTCGTAAGCCGAAAATCGTCGTAAGCCGGAACGACGCTTGGAAATATGTCTTAAACACTAATAAAAAGTTATAAAAAACCTTACTTGTAATCCTTTGGTTACCTACTAAATGTTGTTTCCTGTAGTTTTATGTACAACCTGGAGTTATTTTCATAAAAGAATGCTGGTTCTGAAGGTAAAAAAACTATTGTAATCCTCTGGTGACACTACATTCTTGAAGTTTTATGTACAACCTGGAGTGATTTTGCCAAATCTTGAGGGCTACAAGAACAGCTGATTACTATTTACGATCATATAGGATACTAATTAAAGTAAACGTATCTTTAAATAGGCTTATATATTAGTATCAACAAAACAGTTCCTGCCATGAGTCAGAGGCCGTTTAATGAACGAACACTTCTCTGTCCTATCTGTTCAGAAAATAAACGTTACGTCAATCCCCGAGACCATTGTTGCCGCCAAGGCGTCTCTCTCTCTCTTTCTCTCTCTCTCTCTCTCTGATCAAATTACACTGGAACCTTGACATACGATTGCCCTAATATACGAATGTTTTGAGATACAACAGAAAATTTGCGAAAATATAAGCTTTGATATACAACGAAATATTTGAGATACGACTTTGCGATGAGTGTTAGTTGTATAGGCGACCGATAAATGGCGTTGAGTCTGTTTGTTGGTGCTGCATGTTAACACGTCGTTGTTTAGTTCGTTGTATTTGCGCCTATTTTTCGTGTTATTTTGTCATTTTATTATTAACCATGGGTCTCAAAGCTAAAGACAAAGCAGGTGATAAGAAAAAACCCAAGAAAATGATTTCAATGGAAGCAAAACATGAAATTATAGCAAAGCATAAAGAACGTGGCGTTCGTATCGTCGATTTGGCAAACGAGTATGGTCGAAATCCTTCTACAATATCCACAATCATCAAGTAGAAGGAAGCTATAAAAATAAAAAACCTTCAAAGGCATCACCATTATTTCTAACTAACGAACTGATTAAAAAATAAATAAATAAAAATTAGTTTAGCAAGTGTTATTTTCATTTGTGTTTATTACGTAGTTATTAGTCGACATACGTAAATAAAAAGAGAACAAATCGTTCCCTGCCACCCTTCCCTACCTCCTCCCCCTGCTGGCCTCACGTCATCTTTCGTTGTGGGTAAGTAAATTCCTTTCTTTTTTTTAATTGATTTTATTAACATTTATTATCATTTATCACATCGCTATGTTATTTTATCATTGTGTGTGTTATTACTCGTTTATTTGTGTATAAATTGTGTATATTATATGTAATTTAGCTGTGTTTAGGTGTGGTTTCATAGCGCTAGAATGGATTAATACATATTACATTATTTTTAATGGGAAAAAATGCTTTGAGATACAACTGTTTTGATATACGACGATGGTAACGGAACAAATTAATCGTATGTCAAGGTCACCAGTTACTGGATAATGTCTCTCTTTGGATACTTCGATTTTGCCAAATCTTGAGGGCTACAAGAAACAGTTGATTACTACGTATTTACGTATCATATAGACTAATTAAAGTAAACGTATCTTTAAATAGGCTTATATTATTAGTATCAACAAAACATTTACTGGCATGAGTCAGAGGCCGTTTAATGAAACGAACACTTCTCTGTCCTTAACTCGGAGCGTCGGAAGACGCCTCTCTCTCTCTCTCTCTCTCTCTCTCTCTCTCTCTCTCTCTCTCTCTCTCTCTCTCTCTCTCTCTCTCTCTCTCTCTCTCTCTCTGATCAAATTACTGGATAATGTCTCTCTTTGGATACTTGGAATTTGCGTTGTAATCTAACCAGAAAACTTCGTTTTGTTATTATTACCGGAAACAAGCAATGATTTTTTCATTATTTGCGCTTTTGGACTGTTATATGTAAACTTTGCGCACCGCAAGCTAGTATGTATTCATTCGCTCGGAAACTAGTTCCGCATATGAGGCGTCACTATAAAACATCGAAAAATACGACATAAAAAGTGTCGAAAATCATCATAACCTCAAAATTTTTGTTTTAATCTAACCAGAAACTTATTTTTATTAATATACTGTGCTAAACTATAAAGGATTTTTATCATAGTATGCGTTTTTTAAAAGCGTCGTTAACTCGGAGCGTCGGAAGCGTCAGCGTCGTAACCTCGGAACAAACGTCGTAACCCAGGACGGATTTTTCCATTGAATATTTAAGAAAAAGCGTCGTAACCTCGGAACGTCGTAAGCCGGAACCGTCGTAACCCGGGGACCGCCTGCATTCAACAAAAGAAACGCTTTGCTAATCAGGACGCTCGTAAGGACACTTCTCGGGACGCTCGGTGTCGTTAACGTCGGCTGGAGAGACTTCAGACGCACGATATTAGTTCAGAAGAAGGATATGAAGATGCATATGAGGACGCTTTTGAGGACGCAAGGCGTCTTACAACTCAAGACCGTTTTAAAGGAGTGTTTACACGACGTCCATCACGTCAGGATGTAAATGAGGACGCTTTTGAGGACGCGAGGCGTAGTGCTAGTAAGGACGCTCATCGTCCTTCATATCAGGACGCGTTCCAGGACGCAAATGAGGACGCTTTCCAGGACGCAAATGAGGACGCTTTCCAGGACGCAAATGAGGACGCTTTTGAGGGCGCTAGGCGTCCGATGCATAAAGTCACCCTGGGAAGAAAAGAACAGGTCGCTAGTCAGAAGGTTACGCGCCATATGCTTCAAGGTAGTAGAAACTACAATATGAGTGCTCGTCAAGAGAAATCGTATGACGTTAGTTTGGAAAATTCGGAGAGAAAGTCAAGGTTAGGAGAACATAGCAGACTCTCCTCTTCAAAATTGATTTCAAACACAAGACCTACGGTTCGAAAGGAAGGTGAAACTTTGGTTTCTTCTCTTCAATTCAGAATAAGACTATGTCTCCATTAGAAGATAAATCGTCAAGCGAGGCTGTTTCGGAAGAGGAGGAGGATCCTACAACCTCATCCTCTGTGGATTATAAGACTTTGACTCGTCTTTTAAAAGATTTGTTTCCCGAGAAGTTTCGAGCTCCAGTTCCTCTCTCTCCACCTTCGCAACTAACCTCTTCGAAAGCAAGGAAGACTCCAAATTTTGTCAAAATGGCCACCTCGCTCTCGACTAAAAGGGCTTTTAAAAGAATCCATGATTGGATGGAATCCAAAAAGACAAAGGGCAAGACTTCTTTTGCACTTCCCCCCACAAGGCTTAGTGGAAGATCGGGGAAGTGGTACGAGACAGAAGAGGAAGCAGGTTTAAGAATCCCCGCTTCCGCACAAGGTGATTTCGCCAACTTAGTGGAAGCTCCTAGAAGATCTTACCTGGCATCAGCAAAAGTTTCGTGGACAATGTCAGAGATAGAT
The DNA here is from genome assembly GCF_015104395.2 of Macrobrachium nipponense. Taxonomy (NCBI): domain Eukaryota; kingdom Metazoa; phylum Arthropoda; class Malacostraca; order Decapoda; family Palaemonidae; genus Macrobrachium; species Macrobrachium nipponense. Next base: position 53,489,312 of record NC_087205.1, read on the forward strand.
CACCATCTCAAAGGCCTTTACAAAACTCTAGAAGTTTTTAACTTTCTAGATTGGTGTTTGGGCGTCTTGGATGTTCAGTCTAGAAGCCCAGATTCCATCTCATTAGAGGACTTAGCGAGTATTTTGTCATGCATGGACAGAGCAGTAAGAGATGGCTCCGACGAACTGGCATCACATTTTGCGTCGGGAGTCCTGAAGAAACGCGCACTCTTCTGTAGCTTCACAGCTAAGTCAGTGTCGCCAGCGCAAAAAGCAGAATTGTTGTTCGCTCCCTTTTCTGCTCATCTTTTTCCACAATCGATGGTAAAGGATTTATCAGTAAATCTCCAAGAACGAGCGACGCAGGACTTATTGTCTCGGTCTTCGAAACGTCCTACTGATCAGATGTCTTCAAGAACCACGCAAGCTTCTAGGAAGAATTATAAGCCCTTTCGTGGAAGAGCCTCTTCAAGAGCTGATGCTCGAGGGAGGAGTTTCCCTAGGGGCAGAGCCCCTCAAAAACCACCAGGGGAAAGAAATGACTTTTCGGCCCTCCAGACACCAGTCGGGGCGAGACTCGCTCTCTTCGCCGAAGCATGGAGGATAAGAGGGGCGAACTCTTGGTCACTCGAAGTGATCGAGAAAGGTTACAAAATCCCGTTTCTATCGAAACCGCCATTAAGCATAGAACCAATAGACCTTTCTGCCCTCTTATCAGGATTCAAAGCACAGATCTTATTAGACCTTTTGGATCAAATGTTGGAAAAGAGAGCAGTAGAAAGAGTTGTATCACGGAAACTCTCCAGGCTTCTACAACAGGCTTTTCCTTGTTCCGAAGCACTCGGGAGAATGGAGACCTGTCCTAGACGTAAGCAGGCTGAATCTTTTTGTAAGGAAAATAAAATCAATCAAGATGGAAACTGCACAGTCTGTTTTAGCTTCCCTGAGACCAGGAGATTGGATGGTGTCCTTGGATCTCCAAGACGCCTATTTCCATGTTCCGATACATCCTCGGTCCAGGAAGTTCCTCAGATTCGTTCTGAAAGGACAGGTCTTCCAATTCAGAGCTCTCTGTTTCGGGCTGAGTACAGCCCCTATGATATTCACGCTTCTGATGCGAAATGTAGCAAGATGGCTCCATCTCTCGAAGATAAGAGTCTCACTCTATTTAGACGATTGGCTGATCCGGTCCACGTCAAAGGAACAGTGCCTGGAGGACCTACATACGACATTACAGCTGACAAAGGACCTAGGCCTTCTGGTCAACTTCGAGAAGTCCCATCTGATTCCCACACAGTCCATCGTGTATCTGGGGATTCAGATGGATTCAGGGGCTTTTCAAGCATTTCCATCCATAGAACGTCAGCTAAAATGCTTAGAGAAAGTATCGGTCTTCTTAGAGAAGGAAATATGCTCGGCGAGGGATGGAATGAGTCTGCTGGGGACCATTTCCTTGCTGGGAGAAATTTGTTTCTCTGGGAAGGCTGCACCTCAGACAGCTTCAGTTTTTCCTAGCAGACAACTGGAAGAACAAGAAAGACCTAGACGAGATTTTGAGAATCCCTCAATCGATCAAAGAGCATTTGAAGTGGTGGTCCGATCCCGTCAAGCTATCGGAAGGGATGTCCCTCAAAGTTCTGAGCCCAGACCTAGTGTTGTTCTCAGACGCGTCCATGACGGGCTGGGGAGCAACACTGGGGGAGGAAGAAGTGTCAGGCCTCTGGAGAGGGCAACAGAGGTCCTGGCACAAACCTCAAGGAGCTAGAGGCGATTCGTTTGGCACTTCAATGCTTCGAGTCAAGGATGTGGGACGAATTGTACAAGTCAACTCGGACAACACCACGGCTCTCGCGTATATCAAAAAAACAGGGAGGAACTCTATCTCGTTCCCTGTTCAGGATAACGAGGGAAATCTACTTTGGGCGAAGCTGAGAAATGTAACGATTCTAACGAGATTCGTTTCAGGACAGCAGAACGTTCGTGCGGATCTCCTCAGCCGTCACATCAAATGCTTCCAAACGAATGGACTCTCCATCCAGAGTTTTGCAAGGAGTTATGGAACTTTGGGGACGCCCACTGGTAGACCTCTTCACGACAGCAAAAAACGAAGAGGCTTCCTATTTACTGCTCTCCGGTTCTAGACCCAGGAGCAATAGCAATAGACGCCATGCTTTGGAATTGGAAGGGGATGGATCTCTACGCCTTTCCTCCATTCAAACTCCTGGGAGAGGTAATAAGGAAGTTTGCGGCGTCGGAAGGAGCAAGAATGACGTTGATCGCCCCCTTTTGGCCTGCAAGCGACTGTTCACAGAGGCCATGTCATTTCTGGTAGATTTCCCAAGGGACACTTCCAGAAAAAATCGATCTACTCAGACAGCCCCACTTCGAGAGGTATCACGGAAACCTCTCCGCTCTGAGTCTGACTGCATTCAGACTATCCAAAAGTTGGCAGAGCGAGAGGTTTTTCAAGATCGGTGGCAAGAGCTATTGCCAGCGCTAGAAGAACATCTTCTCAAGCTGTCTACCAATCGAAGTGGGCTGTCTTCAGAAGTTGGTGTAGAAGGCAAAATATTTCCTCCTCCACGACCTCTGTGAGCCAGATTGCTGATTTCCTCCTACATCTTAGAAATATAGACAAACTTTCAGTGTCAACGATTAAAGGCTACAAAAGTATGCTGTCAACGGTCTTTCGACACAGAGGCTTGGATTTATCAAATGATAAAGATCTTCACGATCTATTGAGGTCCTTTGAAACCTCAAAAGCTCCACGAGACAAGATTCCCTCATGGAATTTAGATGTTGTCTTAAAGTTTTTAATGTCAGCCCCATTTGAGCCTATGCATGCTGCCTCTTAGAAAGATGTAACTAGGAAAGCTATTTTCCTAACCGCTTGGCAACAGCTAAGAGGGTTAGCGAAATTCAAGCTATGAGTAAAACATGTGGGTTTCAGAGAACACAATGCGGTGTGTCGCTGAGCCCCTCGTTCTTAGCGAAGAACGAAAACCCATCCAACCCCTGGCCTAAAAGCTTTGATATCAAGGGGTTATCAGAGTTCGTCGGACGAGAGCCGGAGAGAGTTTTGTGCCCTGTCAGAGCTCTCAAATTTTATCTGGAAAAGACCAAACAATGTAGAGGCCCGTCAGACAACCTGTGGTGTTCGGTCAAGAGGCCGGAATTACCAATGTCTAAGAACGCACTGGCATTCTTCTTGAGAAACACCATCAGGGAAGCTCATTCGTCCTGCACGGATGGTGATCTTAAAACTGCTAAAAGTAATGCTCACGAGGTTAGAGCGGTAGCTACTTCGGTGGCTTTTTCAGAAAAATATGGCACTCAGTGATATCCTGGGTGCCACATTTTGGCGAAGCAACTCTGTGTTTGCTTCACACTACCTCAGAGATGTGAGGCGACATATGAGAATTGCTACTCGCTTGGACCATACATTTCCGCGGATACAGTATTGGGGACGAGAAGCAATACGAACCCCATCCTTTAGAAAATGGATGTGTGTGATTTTAATATGGGTTTGTGTTTTTTTACGGTCGTAGGGTTGGCCGCTTGAGGCGGTCTTCCCTTTAATTAGCCTGAAAGTTATGGGACTAACTTTAGTGAGGCTAGGTTAGGTGGTATTTATTATGCTTCGTTGTCTTCAGTATGGTCAATATGGTCTAGTCACATTGTGGTCACGCTCCCGTTGACAGATCATGTAGTTAAGCAGAAGCAGGCTTGGGTGACAGTAATCACGAAGTCAGCTATGCTAACAGGTAGGGAACCAAGATGTCAATCATCTGCATGTGAAATGTTTCCAAAATCCTTCTATTCTGTCCCTTCCCACCTCCAATGGTGGGATTCAGCTATATATATATCTGGCAGGTAAGTGTCATGAACAAAAATGATATTGTCATGATACAATAAAGTTTGTTCATACTTACCTGACAGATATATAATCAAGTACCCCACCCACCTCCCTCAGGGGACAGTGGTAGAGAAAATCTGAATAGAAAATGGGAATGGTTCCCGGTATCCGCCTCCCAGCGCGGGAATGGGGTACTAACCACCTAGCCGACCACTGCGTTTGCCGGGGAGTTTCGAAATTCTGTCGGTCGTCAGAGAATACAGCTATATATATATCTGTCAGGTAAGTATGAACAAACTTTATTGTATCATGACAATATCATTTTATGACAACCTCACATGCTTATTTTAGTTAAATATCGAGTGAACTAGGATGATCTACCTGAGTAAGATGGACTCTAGGCGGTTGTTTTCCCTAGGTTAAGTTAGGTTAGGTTATTGTACTTCCTTTCATAAAAGGTTGCCTTAGCCAATCCCTTCTTGAACGTATGGCCCCCTTAGGACTTGCTCACATGCAAAATCATGCCATAACAAAAACATGTCCAGTCTTTCTCAGTGTTTTCTCCCACCTAAAATCCTCTCATTCCCAAAAGGTTATCAACCATGTTGAATAGAGGTGTGAGGTTAATAATATAATTGACTTGGCAACAAACAACCCCACCTCCCTTATCAGTAACACTAAAAGAATAGGAAAAATCGGAGCCAGCGAATATCCGCAGTATCCTGATTTTCTAGGGGAAGAAATGCACCTTGAAAACCATATGTAGATCTAACTAATAACTCTTCAGCGGGTATTTCTTTGGAATTTGCAGTTTCATGTAGTATTTCCGTTGGTTAATAACGATTTACTGCTAGTTTTTGGGGGTCAGCTGTAATTAACCTGTAATTTACCTTCGAACCCTATCCTATGGTAAGGAGGACCTGTTGGGAATGTGGGGTTTTGGGTGGAGGATACCACAGGGAGAATTATTACCCCAGAACTCTGTCCTATGTTAGAAGGTACCGATGGGAAAGCGGGGTTTGTTCTGACACAATACAAACCCTCAGTCCTTTACATATGGAATATAGTACTTATAGGGCAGCTGGACCGATCGTAAGCTTTCGAACAAGGTGGTTCGGTAGTTAACTGCTTGTCCAATAGTCGGGAGTCCCGTCCGACTGGAAGGTAAACATTCACTTTGCTTCGGCTGCCAACAGAGTAAGACGTGTTGTTCGCCACTCTGCCCGCCATTGTCGTTTGCTTTCGCCTTCGTTTGACGAAGTCTCTGTGTATGATTGTATCTTTGGTAGTACTTGGAGTGTGACTGTAAGTACTTGCTATTCCTTTTTTCATTGAGTTTGTGTTGTCTTGTGCTGAAAATGAGCAGCCACGAGACGGAGAGACCCCCCTGCCCCCCAGTCAGCCGGAGATTGTGCCCTGGCGTGGAGGGCCGTAGGTATGGGGCCTTCAGAACACTCAAGGATGTTGATCCTCACGAAGTATGTACTCGGTGCCGAGGGTGAGAGTGTTCTCGCACCGACACTTGTATTGTTTGTGTGTCTTAGTCGGAGGAGCAGTGGGAGCGCTACGAGTGGAGGAAGAAAGCATGTAAACCGGCCAAGGTGTCGTCGGAAGGCTCTCCAGCGACACCATTGGTTACGGACATGTCTTCTTCTTTCCTCCCTCTGTGTCAGCTCCCACGTATGGCTCCTTCCCTTTCGGGGGACGTGTCACGTTCCGCTTCTTCATTTGACCAGTCAAGTGTAGAAGAGGGGGCGCGGCGCCCTGACGTGCAGTTGTACTACTTGGGGTCTTCAGTTCGCTCAGGGTGGGAACTTCCCCCCTGCCCCCACTAACCCGACCCTTGCCTCCTAAGGTATGTCTGCCACTACGGATGGCGATCTCGAGCAGGTCTGGTACTCACTGGGACTCCTGGGCATGCTGAGTATTCAGGGGCTGTTGTATCACCTGGCTGCTCAAGGTGCTGGTCCGGTGACGTCGACGACGACAACGGTGTCAATGCCTGGGTATGCCGCTCCTCCCCACCTAGTTTACACTCAGCACGTGGCGATGGTGACCCATACAGCTGCGGTCCAGGCCCCGCTGCCATGCATGCCGAGGAAGGAGACGACCCCACCGCCTGGTTTTGCTGCCCTTGCCCCAGCCCCCGACTTTTGGTGCCCCAAGAGTTCCCCGCTCGACATGCCGCCAGTTCCAGTTGTTGCTGCCCCAGTTCCAGTTCCTGCTGTCTTTGCTCCAGCCTGTGGTGTTGCTGCTCCCATCGCAGATCCCTCTGGACAGGTGCAGCTGGGCTGTGTTGCTTCGGCAACTGCTCCAGCTCTGTCCTGGATGGAGGACCTGACGGTGGTCCTGAGGAAGCTGACGAAGAAGAAGAAGAAGGTGTCGTTGTCTTCATCGTCGTCTGCAGCCTTCTCTTCCCCTTCGACTTCCAAGGCCCCACAGCCGAGGAAGAAGAAGGTGGCCTCCTCCCCCCTTAAGAAGTCTCGCTCAGAGACCTGTAAGGGTCTGTCGCACTCCAGTGGGACAGTTGGGGCTTCCGCATGTTCTCCTGTTCCCTCGGGAACAGGGCCCGTCTCTCCTTCCGCAAGGAAGAAGATGGGGACCGGAAGGGTATCAGCTACCACCGGTACCTCTTCTCCTGGTGCCAGAGGCTCTGCCTCGGCATCGGGAACCGTCTCGGCTGCTTGTTCGCGAGCGGTACTGAGTGTATGGTCACGTGACCGTGCAGCCAGGGTCCAGACCGCTGAGCAAGCTCACCGGCAGGACCCAGGCACGGAGCGGAAAACTGGTGGCAGTCGCTCAGGTGACTCCCGCCAGACCGGCGATCGCACTTGTAGCGATCCCCCGGTCCCCAGGGTTGACGTGACGATCCCACTGGACCGTATGCGGGCTGAGGCGAGGAAGAGGTCTCCCCGGTCACCTAGCCCAGTCTCGGCTGGAGGACGGTGCACGCCCCCACCGTGCCAGTGGACTCTACCGGTCTCCTGACCGTCGCTCCTACTGGGACCGGACGGATAGGTTGGCAGGTAGCAGGTTTCCTGACGCTCGGGAGCTTCACTACCGTTCTCGGTCCAGCGGCTCTCCTCAGGGAGACAGCGAGACTAGACCTGCAGCTCGATCGTCACTGTGGGTTGGCGATCGCCTGCAGCCCTCCCAGCACACTGGCCCTGCTGGTAGGCAGGGGGGGAGCATCAGGTCTGCCTCTCCTATCCCTTCAACCTCCTCGGGCTACTCCGGGAGGAGTGAGGCAATCAGGAGCGACCGTGAGGAGTGCGCTTCTCACGGTCCCACCGTGAGGGCCTATGAGCCTGGCACGGTCTTGGGATTGACAAGATCATACACCCAAGTGGTTGGAGGAGACCAAGAGGGGTCTGCCGTGGTTCCTCCTGCGGAAGGAGGAGGATCTTGGGAAGGGTTCTCCCTGGATGGACTTGACGGTCCAACTCCCCAGGATGCGATCACTCCTGAGATCCAGAGGTCGTTTGCGGAGGTTATTGTGCTGATTCGTCAGCACAACGACCTCGGGTAAGGATTGGTGCTCCCTCACTCCGAGCGTCCATCGAGGCTGGAGTCGTTATGGGGGCCTAAGAAGGAACCCAGGATGACGGTGGGTCTGCCTCTATCAGCCTTGGCCGACGGTGTGTTGGGCCAGGGGAACTCTTATCTCTGGACAGGAGGGATCGCTTAGGTCTGGCAGGTCGACCAAGCTTCTTCCCCCTCCTCTACCACGACAGAGGCGGTTCTACGTGCCATCGGAGGACCTGCTGCCGCCCAAACAGTTTGACCCGGAGCTAGCTAGGCTAACTCCGGGGGTGTCTCTTCAACACCAGCTGGTCGAGAATCTCTGGTTCTCGCAGCAAGAGGCACTGGCTTTGGAAGTAACTGCCATGGCAGCATTCTAAGCAGTCTCCTGGCTGGACCTGTGGTCCCTCACGGTGTCCAGAGTCGCGGCCTCCTCGGGAAACATCACTCCCGAAGGAGACCCAGCTTTCAGGAGATTGTGTCAGTCTGGAAGTAGGGCTATTTCCTACCTGGCCCACGAGACGGCCAACCTGTGGGCCAACATGGTTCTGAGACGTCGGGACGCAGTCCTCGCTCGAGTGACCAGGTTGGCAGGGTGTAAGGCAGCTTTGGGTCTGAGGAATGGACCGGTGCTGGGTTCCTCCTCTCTCTTCCCTAGAGAGAAGGTGGACGCTGCGGTGGAACAGCGGCGCACAGAGGACATTGACCGCCTAGTCCACCAGGCAGTCTTGAAGACGGCTGGGCAGCCTCGAGTCACTGCGGCCAAGCCTCAGAGCTTGGCTAGTGCTTCCTCTGCGGCCAAGGCGACTTCTTCACCGAGGCCGAGAGGAAAGACCCAGCCTTCGACGTCTGCTGTAAGGAGTGATCGTCAGCCCTCCTCCCAGTCCTCCTTTTCCTGAGGAGGATCACCTGTTGCCAGAAGTCGGGGGTTGCCTGGCGAGCCATTGGGCAACTTGGCAGCGCTACGGAGCCAAGACCTGGGTAGTGGATGTCCTTCGCGAGGGCTATCTACTACCCTTCGAGTTGCGGCCACCCCTCACCTCCAACCCGGTCCATCTGCAGACGTACGTCTCCGGTTCAGCCAGGGATGTATCGCTTCGGCAAGAGGTAGATGTCATGCTGAGCAAACGAGCTGTGGAGATCGTACGGGATCAGTCGCCGGGCTTCTACAGCCGACTTTTCCTGATGGAGAAGTCATCAGGGGGCCGGCACCTGGTGATAGATCTCTTTCCCTTGAACCAATTCGTTCGCCAGACTCGGTTCACGATGGAAATGGCACGCTCCGTGCCCGATTCTGTCAGGGAGAACGACTTCATGCTTTCTGTGGACCTGAAGGATGTGTATTTCCAGATACCCATCCATCAGTCCTCCAGGAAGTACCTCCGCTTCATCCTCGACGGGACGGTGTACTAAGTCAGGGCACTTTGCTTTGGTCTCTCAACTGCCCCACCGGTGTTCACGCGAGTGTTCACTCTGGTGTATGCTTGGGCCCATTCGGTAGGGATATGTCTTCTGAGGTATCTCGACGATTGGCTGGTCCTGGAGAGCTCCCGCTCGCAGTTGCTACAGGACAGGGATCGACTCCTCGAATTCTGCTGTGATCTCGGGATCGGGGTGAACTTCGAGAAGTCAGATCTCGAGCCCAAGTAGAGGATGAAGTACCTGGGCATGCTGATCGACTCGGTAGCAGGGCAAGTCTTCCCTGCAGATTCGCAGATCAGCAGGTTCAGGGAGGCAGCTGGACAGTTCCTGTCTCAACAGGAGCAGCAGCTCAGCAGTGGCAGGTCATGATTGGTCATCTGCCGTCTTTCGAGAAGTTAGTCCCTCACGGGTGTCTTCACCTGCGGTCTCTTCAATGGAGGCTAAAGGAGGGTTGGTCACATGCAAGAGACTCGCCATACCTCCCCGTCCCTCTCACGGAAGAGGTGAGGCAGGACCTAGCCTGGTGGCTGGACGACAGGAACCACATAACAGGAGTGCCTCTTCGCACTCCCCCCCTGGAGATGGTGATGTTCTCAGTCCCATTGACTGAGGGATGGGGCGTACACCTGGAGGAGTCGCTGGCTGCAGGTGTGTGGGACCATCACAACAAGCACCTTCACATCAATGTCCTGGAGCTCAAGGTAGTGTTCCTCGCTCTCCAAGAGTTCCGGGGACGGTTGATGGGACACTCAGTGGTGTTGATGAGCGACAACACCACAGTAGTGGCATACATCAACAAACGGGGGCCTAGTGTCCCTATCGTTGCACCAATTGACGATGCAGGTGCACAAGTGGGCAGTAGCTCACTCGGTAGAGCTGTCAGCCATATACATTCCAGGCAAGAGGAACATAGTGGCAGACAAGCTCAGCCGTCGGAAGCAGGTGATAGGGACCGAATGGTCTCTTCACCCAGACGTGGCGGAAAGGCTCTTTGACCTGTGGGGGCGTCCAGTCGTGGATCTGTTTGCCACCCGGCACAACAGGAAACTCGAGGTTTTCTTCTTAGTTGTGCCGGACCCATGGGCAGCTGCAGAGGACGCACTTCAACTCCAGTGGGACAACCTCTTCATCTACGCCTTTCCCCCGTTCTGTCTGATTCGCAAGGTGATCAGCAGGGTGCTGGTCACCGCGAATCTTTGGAAGATTCTGGTGGCACCCAAATGGCCGTTTGGTATGGACCTGCTGGCTCTTCTCGCCCAGGCACTGTGAGAGATTCCCCCCTGGCACAACCTCCTGTGCCAACCACACATGGAACATTACCACCGAGCGGTTCTGTCCCTGAGTCTTCATGGCTGGCTGTTATCCATCATCGCTTGCAAGCGAGAGGCTTTTCTCGCCGAGCAGCAACAGAGATGGCTGGGTACCTCAGACAGTCCTCTGCTAGCGGTGTACCAGGGGAGGTGGTCTGTCTTCTGTGGTTGGTGTCATGGACGGGGTCTCTTCTCACTCAGAGCCACTCTTCAGCAGGTAGCGGATTTCCTTGTCTTCCTTTGCCGAGAGAAGCTCCTCTCCGTCTCCGCAGTTAAAGGCTACAGAGCCGCCCTGGCCCTAGTCCTTAAACTGCGGAGAGCGGACATTTCCATCTCCATGGAGATCTCCCTCCTGATGAAGAGCTTCGAGAGTTCTTGCCCACCCAGGGAACTCAGGCCCCCAGGGTGGGACGTGACTCTTGTCCTTAGGAGTTTGACTCGCAGACCCTTCGAGCCACTCCAAGAGTCGTCAGACAGGGATCTGACCCTCAAGACCGTCTCTCTGCTGGCCCTGGCATCGGCGAAGAGAGTAGGGGAACTGCATGGTGTTTCTTTTGATGTCAAGCACTTGAGGGGATGGGGATCGGTGATGCTCGATTTCGTCCCGGACTTCGTAGTGAAGACTCAGAACCCTTCGGTCCCTGACAACTGGTTCGAGTCATTCACAATCCCCTCCCTGAAGGACTTCACCGACAACGATGCAGATGAGATGCTGCTTTGTCCTGTGAGGGTGCTGCGGCGCTATCTGAAGAGAACTCATCACCTCAGGCCTCTTCGTTAGCACTGAGGTTACCAAGAAGGAAGTGTCCAAGAACACTTTCTTTCTGGCTTCGTGAGGTATTCCGGAAGGCGCATGCTTCAGACAGGAGTGACGACGTCCGAGAGCCCACGAAGTCAGAGGTATTGGTCCAACCGTTGCGTTCCGCAAGAACTTCTCCGTGGCACAGGTGTTGAAGGCAGGGGTTTGGGCCAACCAGACCACTTTTACCTCCTTCTACCTTCGGGATATTGCCCACAGGTCCTTGGACACTTTTTCCTTGGGACCCGTGGTGGCTGCTCAACAAGTTGTGTAGCTTACCCAGCTCCCTCGCCGGACAAGATAGCATCTCATCCTTATGAGACTGCAGGAATGGAAGAGTGAATGAGAGTGTGACTGTCTTCTCTTCCTCCTCTTTTCTTACCTCTCACTGCGGGCAGAGGGTGGCGGTCATCACTACGCTGGACAGGGGGCTGCAATATGGGTACGTAAGCTACGCGACTGAGCCCCGTCCTATCCCTTTCATTAGGGATAGGAGGGGTTATCCGCCACTCCCCTAACAAGCGGAGGAGTGGACACCAACAAGAGACAAACCCAAGACTTTATTTTTGGCTCTTGCGTAGGAACTAGTTCTTGCTTGCTATTCATAAGAGGTACGCTTGCCTCCCTCTTATGAATTTGGTCCAGAGGTCTGACCACTGATCCTGCAGTGCACACCCCGATCAGTTGGACAGAGGCTAGGATCCCTCCCTCTGCTCATACGACCAGGGAGGGAACCAGTCTGTTCATAAGACTCAGATTCCACCCACCAATAAGTGAGTCTTCCATATGTAAAGGACCGAGGGCTTGTATTACGTGTCGGAACAAATCACAATTTGTTGCAAATTGTATTTTGTTCATGACACTTACCTGCCAGATATATATATAGCTGTATTCTCTGATGACCGACAGAATTTCAAAACTCCCGGCAAACGCAGTGGTCGGCTAGGTGGTTAGTACCCATTCCCGCCACTGGGAGGCGGATACCAGGAACCATTCCCATTTTCTATTCAGATTTTTCTCTGTCGCCGGTCGGTAAACAACTGTTTACAGACCTCCGCCTAGGATTTTGAAAACCCCATTTGTCACTTGAGTATTTGGATTGTCTTTTGGTTTCGGACTTGGCTTAGTGATTTGGCATACGCTATTGTGGTTTGGATTTTGATTTTGCTTTTGATTTTTCTTAGAATTGAGATGTCTGGATCTAGTTCTACTAGTTTCAGAGTGTGTGGTGTAGAAGAGTGTAAGGTGAGGCTACCAAAAGCCTCGGTAGATCCTCACACGGTGTGTGTGAATTGTAGAGGGCATGTTTGCTTGTTGGATGATAGGTGCAAAGAATGTGAAGTGTTAACTAATGTCGAATGGAAGGCGTATGAATCTTACATTCGTAGACTTGAGCGTGACAGAATTAGGAGGTCTTCCTCCAGGAGTGCTTCTGTCAAAAGTCAAAGGGATAAAGTTGCCCAATCTAACATAACTGTAGAACATGTTACGCATAACCCTGTAATTTCACCTTCAGATAAGGAAGTGAGCGGAACCTTGAATCGAAAATGTGAGTGCTACAATCTAATGTGCAAAAGTGTAGTGATAATGTTGGTGCCCCTATAATGCCTCCAGGTTGAGACCTCTGTCGGACTCCCAGAACACAGGGAATGGACATGTCGAAGGCCGAAGGAGGGTTACGGGAATTAAACACCGGTCTGGCGTCCCTTCGGCAGATCCTGAAGACGTATCCCAGGCTGCCAAAGATCGTGCGCAAGCTCGAATCTTGAAGGAATGCTTCTCTTCCTCAGAGACGTCCTCACCTCATCGTGGGTGGGAATCTCGGGAGGCCTCTCCAATCGAGAGTGGTAAGGAAGACGTAAGACGTTGCACAGGCGGCCATCGTCTTTCTCGCCCTCTTAGGAAAGGTCATACGGAAGAGGATGCTTCATCGGGAGATCGAGAGCGTCCTCCGCCTCGATTTACGCTTCGTTCTTCCCCGGAAGACTTCGAAGACAGTATCCCATATAAGAGATTCAGGACGCTTTCTGAGTGTCCTGATTCGAGTCCGGAGAGAAGGAAGAAGGCGTCCCCTCGCCCATCTTCTTCTCAAGGGATCATTCCATCATATGGATCTTCACCATCAAAAAAGACCCACGTAGCGATTCGACAGCAGTTGGATGCGTTTTTCGCCAAGAAAGAAGAAAGATCGCGTAGTCTTAAGAAAGTTCTATGGCTACCCGTCAAGAAATCTAGACGTTCTCCTTCGGCTTCTCTTCGTTCTTCGTCCTCTTCTGATTTGTCGCCTTCTAGACCTCATCGACTCATTCAGGAACGTGCAAGCAGTCCTGCTGATAAGAGTCTCTAGAAGTATTGGCGAAAGAGAAAAAGACACTAGATGTCGCACAGGCGGCCGTCGTCTTTTCCAAGAGTCGAAGAATGTTCAGAAGGATCGCTCGGAAGTAGAATTGGAAGGAATTAATCTTGGCTTGCAGGAAGATAATATTCGACATAAGAAACGCCTTACTCATCAGGACGCTCGTAAGGACGCTTCTCGGGACGCTCGGTGTCGTAAACGTCGATTGGATAGACTTGAAACTCACAATGTTAGTTCAGAAGAAAGATATGAGGACGCTTTTGAGGACGCGAGACTTCTTACAACTCAAGACCGTATTAAAGGAGAGTTTACACGACGTCCATCACGTCAGGACGCAAATGAGGACGCTTTTGAGGACGCTAGGCGTAGTACTAATAAGGATACTCGTCGTCCTTCATATCAGGACGCTTTCCAGGACGCAAATGAGGATGCTTTTGAGGACGCTAGGCGTCCGATGCATAGAGTCACCGTGGGAAGAAGAGAACAGATGGCTAGTCAGAAGGATAAGCGCCCTATGCTTCAAGGTAGTAGAAACTACAATATTGGTGCTCGCCAAGAGAAATCGTATGACGTTGGTTTGGAAAATTCGGAGAGAAAGTCAAGGTTAGGAGAACATAGCCGGCTCTCCTCTTCAAAATTTATTTCAAGTGCAAGACCTATGTTTCGAAAGGGAGGTGAAACTTCGGTTTCTTCTCGCTCAATTCAGGACAAGCCTGCGTCTCCCTTAGAAGAGAAATCGTCAAGCGATCCTGTCTTGGAAGAGGAGGAGGATCCTACAACCTCATCCTCTGTGGATTATAAGACTTTAACTCGCCTTTTAAAAGATTTGTTTCCCGAACCTCTTCGAAGGCAAGGAAGACTCCAAATTTTGTTAAAATGGCCACTTCGCTCTCAACTAAAAGGGCTTTTAAAAGAATCCACGATTGGATGGAATCCAAAAAGACGAAGGGCAAAACTTCTTTTGCACTTCCCCCCACAAGCTTAGTGGAAGATCAGGGAAGTGGTATGAGACAGAAGAAGAAGCAGGTTTAAGAATCCCTTCTTCTGCACAAGGTGATTTCGCCAACTTAGTGGAGGCACCTAGAAGATCTTACCTGGCATCAGCAAAAGTTTCTTGGACAATGTCAGAGATAGATCACCATCTCAAAGGCCTTTACAAAACTCTAGAAGTTTTTAACTTTCTAGATTGGTGTTTGGGCGTCTTAGATGTGCAGTCTAGAAGCCCAGATTCTATTTCATTAGAGGACTTAGCAAGTATTTTGTCATGTATGGACAGAGCAGTAAGGGATGGCTCCGACGAACTGGCATCACATTTTGCGTCGGGAGTCCTGAAGAAACGCGCACTCTTCTGTAGCTTCACAGCTAAGTCAGTGTCGCCTGCGCAAAAAGCAGAACTGTTGTTCGCTCCCTTTTCTGCTCATCTTTTTCCTCAATCGATGGTAAAGGATTTGTCAGTAAATCTCCAAGAAAGAGCGACGCAGGACTTATTGTCTCGGTCTTCGAAACGTCCTACTGATCAGACATCTTCACGAACCACGCAAGCTTCCAGGAAGAATTATAAGCCCTTTCGTGGAAGAGCCTCCTCGAGAGCCTCTGCTCGAGGGAGGAGTTTCCCTAGGGGCAGAGCCCCCTCAAAAACCAGGGGAAAGAAATGACTTTTTGGCCCTTCAGGCACCAGTCGGGGCGAGACTCACTCTTTTCGCGGAAGCATGGAGGATAAGAGGGGCGAACTCTTGGTCACTCGAAGTGATTGAGAAAGGTTACAAGATCCCGTTTTTATCAAGACCTCCATTAAGCATAGAGCCAATAGACCTTTCGCCCTCTTATCAGAATTCGAAGCAACAGATCTTGTTAGACCTTTTGGATCAAATGTTGGAAAAGAGAGCAGTAGAAAGAGTTGTATCACGGGACTCACCAGGCTTCTACAACAGGCTTTTCCTAGTTCCGAAGCACTCGGGAGGATGGAGACCTGTCCTAGACGTAAGCAGGCTGAATCTTTTCGTAAGGAAAATAAAATTCAAGATGGAAACTGCATCCCTGAGACCATGTTCCGATCCACCCTCGGTCCAGGAAGTTCCTCAGATTCGTCTTGAAAGGACAGGTCTTCCAATTCAGAGCTCTCTGTTTCGGGCTGAGTACAGCCCCTATGATTTTCACGCCTCTGATGCGAAATGTAGCAAGATGGCTCCACCTCTCGAAGATAAGAGTCTCACTCTACTTAGACGATTGGCTGATCCGGTCCACGTCGAAGGAAAAGTGCCTGGAGGACCTTCACACGACATTACAGCTGACGAAGGACCTAGGCCTTCTGGTCAACTTCGAGAAGTCCCATCTGATTCCCACACAGTCCATCGTGTATCTGGGGATTCAGATGGATTCAGTGGCTTTTCAAGCATTTCCATCCATAGAACGTCAGCTAAAATGCTTAGAGAAAGTATCGGTCTTCTTAGAGAAGGAAATATGCTCGGCGAGGGAATGGATGAGTCTGCTGGGGACTATTTCCTTGCTGGAGAAATTTGTTTCTCTGGGAAGACTGCACCTCAGACAGCTTCAGTTTTTCCTAGCTGACAACTGGAAGAACAAGAAAGACTTAGACGAGGTTTTGAGAATCCCTCAGTCGATCAAAGAGCATTTGAAGTGGTGGTCCGATCCCGTCAAGCTATCGGAAGGGATGTCCCTCAAAGTTCTGAGCCCAGACCTAGTGTTGTTCTCAGACGCGTCCATGACGGGCTGGGGAGCAACACTGGGGGAGGAGGAGGTGTCAGGCCTCTGGAGAGGGTAACAGAGGTCCTGGCACATAAACCTCAAGGAGCTAGAAGCGATTCGATTGGCACTTCAATGCTTCGAGTCAAGGATTGTGGGACGAATTGTACAAGTCAACTCGGACAACACCAGGGCGCTCGCGTATATCAAAAAACAGGGAGGAACTCTATCTCGGTCCCTGTTCAGGATAACGAGGGAAATCTTACTTTGGGCGAAAATAAGAAATATAACAATCCTAACGAGATTCGTTTCAGGACAGCAGAACGTTTGTGCAAATCTTCTCAGCCGTCAACATCAAATGCTTCCAAACGAATGGACTCTCCATCCAGAGGTTTGCAAAGAGTTATGGAAACTTTGGGGACGCCCACTGGTAGACCTCTTCGCGACAGCGAAAACGAAGAGGCTTCCTATTTACTGCTCTCCGGTTCTGGACCCAGGAGCAATAGCGATAGACGCCATGCTCTGGAATTGGAAAGGGATGGATCTCTACGCCTTTCCTCCATTCAAACTCCTGGGAGAGGTAATAAGGAAGTTTGCGGCGTCGGAAGGAGCAAGAATGACATTGATCGCCCCCTTTTGGCCTGCAAGCGACTGGTTCACAGAGGCCATGTCATTTCTGGGGTAGACTTACCCAAGGACACTTCCAGCAAAAAATCGATCTACTCAGACAGCCCCACTTCGAGAGGTATCACAGAAACCTCTCCGCTCTGAGTCTGACTGCATTCAGACTTATCCAAAAAGTTGGCCAGAGCGAGAGGTTTTTTCAAGTTCGGTGGCAAGAGCTATTGCCAACGCTAGAAGAACATCCTCTCAAGCTGTCTACCAATCGAAGTGGGCTGTCTTCAGAAGTTGGTGTAGAAGGGAAAATATTTCCTCCTCCACAACCTCTGTGAGCCAGATTGCTGATTTCCTCCTACATCATAGGAATATAGACAAACTTTCAGTGTCCACGATTAAAGGCTACAAAAGTATGCTGTCAACGGTCTTCCGACACAGAGGCTTGGATTTATCAAATAATAAGGATCTTCACGATCTCTTGAGGTCCTTTGAAACCTCAAAAGCTCCACAAGACAAGATTCCCTCATGGAACTTGGATATTGTCTTAAAGTTTTTAATGTCAGCCCCATTTGAACCTATGCACGCTGCCTCTTTGAAAGATGTAACTAGAAAAGCTGTTTTCCTAACCGCTCTGGCAACAGCTAAGAGGGTTAGCGAAATCCAAGCTATGAGTAAACATGTGGGTTTCAGAGAACATAATGCGGTGTGTTCGCTGAGCCCCTCGTTCTTAGCTAAAAAAGAGAACCCATCCAACCCCTGGCCTAAAAGCTTTGATATCAAGGGGTTATCAGAGTTCGTCGGACGAGAGCCAGAGAGAGTTTTGTGCCCTGTCAGAGCTCTTAAATTTTATCTGGAAAAGACCAAACAATGTAGAGGCCCGTCAGACAACCTATGGTGTTCGGTCAAGAGGCCGGAATTACCAATGTCTAAGAACGCACTGGCGTTCTTCTTGAGAAACACCATCAGGGAAGCTCATTCGTCCTGCACAGATGGTGATCTTAAACTGCTAAAAGTTAATGCTCACGAAGTTAGAGCTGTAGCTACTTCGGTGGCTTTTCAGAAAAATATGGCACTCAGTGTTATCCTTAGTGCCACATTTTGGCGAAGCAACTCAGTGTTCGCTTCACACTACCTCAGAGATGTGAAGGCGACATATGAGAATTGCTACTCGCTTGGACCATACATTTCCGCGGATACAGTATTGGAGACGAGAAGCAATACGAACCCCATCCTTTAGAAAATGGATGTGTGATTTTAATTATGAGTTTGTTTTTATGGTTGTAGGGTTGGCCGCTTGAGGCGGTCTTCCCTTTAATTAGCCTAAAAGTTATGGGACTAACTTTAGTTGGGCTAGGTTAGGTGGTATTTGTTATGCTTCGTTGTCTTCAGTATGGTCAATATGGTCTAGTCACATTGTGGTCACGTTCCCGTTGACAGATCATCAAGAACTATCCAGCTATACAGGTCAGTACCTTGCTGGAAATTCTAGTTAAGCAGAAGCAGGCTTGGGTGACAGTAATCACGAAGTCAGCTATGCTAACAGGTAAGGAACCAAGATGTCAATCATCTGCATGTTATGTGTTTCCAAAATCCTTCTATTCTGTCCCTTCCCACCTCCAATGGTGGGATTCAGCTATATGTATATCTGGCAGGTAAGTGTCATGAACAAAATGATATTGTCATGATACAATAAAGTTTGTTCATACTTACCTGACAGATATATATAATCAAGTACCCACCCACCTCCCCTCAGGGGACAGTGGTAGAGAAAATCTGAATAGAAAATGGGAATGGTTCCTGGTATCCGCCTCCCAGCGGCGGGAATGGGTACTAACCACCTAGCCGACCACTGCGTTTGCCGGGAGTTTTGAAATTCTGTCGGTCGTCAGAGAATACAGCTACCGTATATTTCGGCGTATAAGTCGACCCCCGAATTCTGAGTAAATTTTTATTATTTTAACTAATATCGGGTATATTAGTCTACCTATAAAATGTGAGGCCAACCGTACGCTCAAAATAAGCAGCAGGGTAAAACGTATCATATAAAATAACCTGAATGTTATTACGGTACATAAGTTGCTCTACTTACCATATGAAATACAGGTAATATACTCGGTATATCAACAAATCTGTGTAATATATAAAAGATGGATACTGGCAAATATGATTAGAAATGATGAAACGAAAGATATGTTACTCGTGTGTAATGTAAACAAACAAAGCGCTAACTAACGCTGCATAACAGCCTACGTATATATGTATGTACAAACTGCCACTCAAGTTAATGCTTTGATTGGGTTGTTAAAACAACGACGTGCCAGTATTTTATTATGATGTTGGAATATTCTTTGACTAGTGGTTCTTCTATGGCATAAACAGGCTCATTTGAGGGAAAACGAACCTGCAGTTGATTCACCAGATTCAAACCGGGATCCTTATGATGAAACCGTGAATGATAATTTGTTTGATGAATTATTTAATTCAAGTGACGATGACTCAAGTCTTTTTGAAGGATTTTAAATACATATTTACCATTAAATACAAATTTTTTTATTTTATTTTATGTGATAAATAAAGATTTCATACCATATATAAATGTTTTTGAACAATACCCCGGTAAATACAAAACTGTCAGAGTGAACGCATCCTTCTCAATTACGGTACTACAAATGGCTACGCAATGTTTACACTTGCTGTGCGATTGGGGTTTCTTCAAGTTACTTTGATTTTTTTCATTTTATTTAAGGTAATGGATGTTCTAATGTATTATTATTGTCGTATTACAGTGTGAAATGTTTTTAATACTGGTATTTACATACATAGTTACCTCAACAAGGCTGTCATTGTTATTAGCCAACTGTAAAGCCTGGATTCCTGTACCAATATGCCAAAATAATAAAGATTCACTTTTTGTTACCGTTAGATAAGTCGACCCCCTAATTTTGGCATGATTTTTTGGGGCTAAAGGGTCGACTTATACGCCGAAATATACGGTATATATATATCTGTCAGGTAAGTATGAACAAACTTTATTGTATCATGACAATATCATTTTTCCTAACTATACAAACCTGAGGTCCTTTACACATAGTCCCACCTCGTGCCACCCCTCACTCTGTTCCTGGGCCTAAAGCAAAGTGAATGTTTACCCTCCAGTCGGGCGGGACTCCCGACTATCGGACAAGCAGTTAACTACCGAACCACCTTGTTCGAAAGCTGACAACCGGTCCAGCTGCGCTGTAAGTATATTCCATATGTAAAGGACCTCAGGTTTGTATAGTTAGGAAAAATACAATTTATGACAAATTGTGATTTTGGTAGGGATAAATCACCTGGGAAAAGGTTGTAGCATGTTACTGTGTTATTTTTTGTTCTATGTGATGTTTGGAATGAAATTCAAGCAAATATAGACAACAAATAAACCGAGAGTGTAGCTGTTTCACAGTCAAATTTCAGCAACTACTACTGCTACTAATTTTGATTGCTACAGCTTTTGTGCCATGTTTTAGGGGACCTTTTGGTTGTTCACACACCAACTTCTAAATGAGGGAAATGGCAGTCCCCAGGTTACAACGGGTTTGGCTTACGACGTTCCGAGGTTAAGGCGCTTTTCAATTATATTCATCAGAAATTATTTCCACGATTACGACGCATGTTCCAGGGGTATACGGCGCCTACAACGCTGATCTGGCAGAAGAAATATGATATAAAAAATGTAAAATAATCAATATTTGATGGTTTTTTTTAATGAAAAATGCAATAAGAATGCAGTTTACATAGTTTTGATAGTACCCAAAGCATTAAAAGTAAGTTTTATACATTCAACTTACCTGTCAGATATATACTTAGCTTTAGACTCCGTCGTCCCGACAGAAATTCAAATTTCACGCCACATGCTACAGGTAGGTAAGGTGATCTACCGTCCTGCCGCTGGGTGGCAGGAATAGGAACCATTCCCGTTTTCAGATTCTTTCTGTCGCTGGTACTGTCAACATTGTTGTTGGTACCTCCTGGCTGGAATTCTTTTTTCATTGCAATTGATCTTCTTGACCGACTTTTGGTGACGTACCTGGATCGTTGTATTGGCATACGCTATTGTGGACCGTTTCTTGAACTTGATTTTAGATTTTTCTAAGAATGTCTTACTCGAGTGTTGTTGTGAGGTGTGTGAATGAGGGCTGCAGGGTGAGAATGCCGAAAACTTCGGTAGATCCTCACACTGTATGCAGGCGTTTTAGAAAGTATGATTGTTCTTTTTCTAACACCTGTAAAGAGTGCGAGAACCTGAGTGCAGAAGAATGGAAGAATCTTGCTTCTTATATGAAGAAGCTAGAAAGGGATAGGCTGAGGAAAGCTTCCAAAAGCCGAAGTAGATCTAGGTCTAGCGAACTAGTTTCTAGCTTTCTAGCTTCTCCCCATGATGCATTAATTAATCCTTTCTGCCCCTTCACCCATCTTAAATCCTACAGATTCAGCATCGGAAATTGCGGATCTGAAGGCTACCCTTCATAGAATGCAGGTCAAAATGGCGGCATTAGAAGGTAAGAGTGGTGAATTAACAGTGGACAGTGATGTGAGTGTCCCCAGTGTAGTGGAGGGGGCGTCTGATCGGCTCTACAACGCTTCCAGGTCTAGACCTCTTCCAAGCTCCCTGGCCCAGAGGAGAAGGAATGTCGAAAGCCGTACGAAGGTTGTAGAGGTTCCCCACTGGTCAGGCGTCCCTTTGGTAGGTTCTGTTATTACGCCTCAGACTGCCAGGGATCGCTATAGGAAAAGCATCCCTCGCGAGTGCTTTTCGTCGTCAGTGTCGCCCTCACCTAGAAGAGGGTGGAAAGACGCGAATCTTTCTCGCCCCTTGAAGAGGAGCTGAAAAGCTACGGCTCTTGACTCAAGTCCCGAACATTTTCCAGAAGATGCATCTTCGGTAAAAAAGAGAACCTTTTTGACTCCAAGTGCTGTAAGGGAGTCTCAGACGCCTTCCAGATCTCCCTCCCCTTGTTCCGACAAAGACAGAGATGCGACGACTGCTCAGATCCTACAAAAAATGCAGGAACAGATCTCCTCATTAGTTGGAGTTCTTTCCAAGAAACCTCGTAGGAAGGATAACTCCCTTCCTATAAAGAGGTCCGCGGCACTCTCAGAGGTTCCTCCCTCTAAACGAGAGGTTCCTAAGATTGTTCCGTCTTCTCCCAAGCAACGAGCTCCTATAGATGAGTGGTTTTCTTCAGACCCGGAAGAACCATCTTGGCGAGAAGCGCCAGTTAGGACAGAAGCCCTTTCCAGGCAAGGAGAACTTTCCGGGAGAGAGGAGAGTAGAGAAGAGTTGTTCCAATACGTAATACAAACCCTCGGTCCTTTAACAATAGGAAGTAGCTAGCGGCAGCTGGAACGGTCGTAAGCTTCGAACAAGGGGAGAACGGTAGTTAACTGCTTGTCCGATCGTCGCGCGCCGCGCGACTGAGAGGTAAACAAACCACTTTTGCTTTCGGCCGTGTGGAGACAGGACGTGTTCGTCATCGCTCTGCCTGCTATTGTCGTTGCTTTGAGTATTCAGCCCTCTTTCTGGTTTGTTAGTGTGTATATGAATTGTAAGTACTTTGCATTTCTTTATTACATTGACTTATCATGAGTGATCAAGAAATGGAGATTTTGCCGCGCCCCCCAGTCGCCCGTAGAGTGTGTCCCGGGCTGGAGGGGCGTAGATGCGGCGGATTTAGATCTTTCGTGGACGTAGATCCACATGAGGTGTGTACTCGTTGCCGGGGGCGAGAATGCTCCCGGGACGAGCCATGTATTACCTGTATGAATTGGTCCGAGGCGCAGTGGGTTCTGTACGAGGGCAGGAAGAGACTTAGGCCTCCAAAGAAGTCATCGGAAAGCTCTCCAGTGACTCCTTTGGTAACTGACACTTCGTCTTCCTTCCTACTTCCCGGTCAGCCCCCACGTTTCGCGCCTTCCCCTGCGGAGGGGGTAGCGGAGTCCTTCTCCTCGCTCGATCCGTCGAGTGTGGAGGAGGGCGCCCGCTACCCGGACGTCCAGTTGTATTCGGGGTCTTCCGTCCGCTCTGGGTGGGGTTCGTCTCCCCCCAGGCGCGAGGGAACCCCTCTTACTAACCCGACTGTTGCTTCCGCAGATGTGCCACCAGTGAAGGACGACCTTGGACAGGTGTGGGAGTCGCTGGGGCTGCAGGGAGTGCCAAGCATTCAGGGGTTGATTCAGCGGTTGGCGGGGTCGGCAGTGGTCACTCATGGTGTGGTGACCACTACCACTACCACTATCACAACACCAGCCTATGACATGCCGCCGCATCTAGTGTATACGCCGCATGTAATGACGGTGACGCCTACAGCTGCGGTGCACAAACCCATTACTGCCGTGCCAAAGAGGACGGTGCCACCGCCACCTGGTTTCTTTGTGCTGCCGACCCCGGACTTCCGCTGCCCTAAGAGTACTCCCCTAGACCTGCTGCCAGTGCCAAAAATGACGGTAGCTGCCGACAGGACGCCTGGCTCTCCTGTGGTTCCTGCCGTACCTGCCGTACCTGTTGCTGTCCCTGCTGCTCCTTTTATTTCAGACGCTGCTGTGCCTGCTGTTCCTGCTGTTCCTGCTGTTCCTGTACCTGTTCCTGTCGCTCCTGCTGTTGGTGGTGCTGCTACAGTCTCAGGTCCTTCCGGACAGGTGCAGTCGGGCCCTGTTGCTTCGGCAACTGCCCCGGCTCCCTCCTGGATGGAAGACCTGACGTCTGTCCTGCGGAGCCTGGCGAAGAAGAAGAGGAAGAAGAGGAAGGTGTCGTCGTCGTCTTCGTTGTCTTCTTCGTCGTCTGCTGCCTCCTCTTCCCCTTCGACTTCTAAGGCTACCAAGTCGAAGAAGAAGAAGGCTGCCTCCTCCCCCCCTAAGAAGACTCCTTCGGGATCTTCTAAGGGCCTGTCTCGCTCAGGCGATTCGGGGAGCTCTTCTGCTGGTCCTCCTGTTCCTTCGGGAACGGGGCCCGTCTCTTCCTCTGCAAAGAAGAAGACGACGGGGACCAGAGGTGTACCAGCCTCGGCTGGTACGTCCTCACCTGGTGTTAGCGGTTCTGCCGCTAAATCAGGATCCGTCTCGGCTGCTTCTCATTCGCGAGAAGTACCGAGTGGACGCTCTTCCACGGGAGACCGTCCAGCCAAAGTTTTGACGCCCGAGCTCGCTCGCCGTCAAGACCGCGGCGCGGAGCAGAAGACTGGCGAGAGTCGTGCAGACGACTCTCGCCAGGCCAGTGGACGCTCTCGCAGCGACCAGCTGGCTGCTCGGGTTGACGTGACGGTCGCTGACCAGCCACGGGTTGAGGCGAGGAAGGGGTCCCCGCGGCCAGCGGCTCGACGCGCCGAGAGGACGCTCGCCGGTCTCACCGCGACAGCGAGCCTAGCAGGTCACCTGACCGCCGCTCCCACAGGGACCGGGCGGAGACGGTAACCAGCAACAGCTCGCCTGACGCTAGAGATCAGCGTCGACATTCTCAGCCGAGCCTCTCGCCCCAGGCGAGCGTCAAGGCTAGGCCTGCTGCTCGATCGCCACCGCGGGTTGACGATCAGCAGCAGCCCCCCACGCACGCTGGTCCTGCCAGCGAGTGAGGGGGGAGCGTCAGGTCTGCCTCTCCTACCTTCAACCTCCTCGGGCTACACCGGGAGGAGCGAGGTACCTAGGAGTGATCGCGAGAGGTGCGCCGCTTGCGATCCCGCTATGACGCCGTATGGATCAGGCACGGTTCTAGGACCGACCAGGACATACGCGCAAGTAGTTGGAGGCGACCGTCAGGGGTCTGCCGCTGTTCCTCCTTCTGAAGGAGGAGTATCTCGGGATCTGTTCTTGCTGGAGGGACTGGACGGTCCTACTCCGCAAGACGCGGTTACTCCCGAGATACAGAGGAATTTTGCAGAAGTCATTAAGCTGATTCGTCAGCATAATGGCCTTGCGGAAGGATCGCCGCTACCACCGGCCGAGCCCACGTCCCGGCTCGAGTCATTTTGGGGTCCTAAGAAGGAACCCAAAATGATGGTGGGGCTGCCGCGATCGGAGCTTGCAGACTCGGTCCTGGATCAAGTCGAGAATCTCGTCTCAGGGCGAGAGGATTCGCTGAAATCCGGACGGTCGTCCAAGCTGCTTCCTCCTCCTCTACAGTGTCAGAGGCGTTTCTACGTGCCTTCGGAAGACCCGATACTGCCAAAACAGGTTAACCCGGAGTTAGCAAGGCTGACTCCAGGTGTGTCCCTGCAGCAGCTCCTGTCGGAGAACCTCTGGTTCTCGCAGCAGGAGGCACTTGCCCTGGAATCTACCGCTATGGCAGCGTTCCAGGCAGTCTCTTGGCTGGATTTGTGGTCCCTCACAATATCCAAAGTAGCGGCCGGCTCTGGGAGTTCTGCTCTCGAAGACGACGCTTCTTTCAGGAGACTGTGCCAGTCTGGAGGAAGAGCTATCTCTTACCTCGCCCATCAGACTGCTAACCTGTGGGCCAACTTGGTTCTTCGACGTAGGGACGCAGTCCTTACCCGAGTGACCAAGGGGGCCGGGCGTGAGGCGGCACTCGGGCTTCGCAATGGACCTATTAGGAGTTCCCCCGCTCTCTTTCCCGGAGAGATGGTGGACGCTGCGGTGGAAAGGCGGCGCACTGATGACAGTGACCGCTTAGTTCACCAGGCAGTCTCGAAGGTTACTGGGCAATCTCGAGCAACTGCGGCTAAGCCCAAGAGTTTAGCTAGCGCTTCCACGGCGGCGAAGACGGTTGCACGTTCCTAAGCCCCGTGTGAAGACTCCTGTTGTTTCGACTTCTGCAAAGGAGGCCGTAACCAGCCCTCCTCCCAGCCCTCCTTTCCCCGAGGAGGTGGTGGGAAGAAGTCGAAACGAGGTGGGAAACGCTAGGGACGGCGTTCCTGCTGCCGGAAGTGGGGGGGTGCCTAGCGAGCCATTGGGCAACTTGGCAGCGCTACGGTGCCGAGAACTGGATAGTAGACGTCCTTCGGGAGGGATATCTGTTACCCTTCGAGTCTCGGCCCCCCCTCATCTCCAAACCGGTCCATCTACAAACCTATGTCCGGGGATCATCAAAGGACAACGCTCTTCGACAGGAGATCAAGACCATGCTGGCGAAACGAGCTGTAGAGATCGTGGAGGACCAATCACCGGGCTTTTACAGCCGCCTCTTCTAGTGGAGAAGGCATCGGGGGGTGGGGCTGGCGTCCGGTGATAGACCTCTCTCCCCTGAACCGCTTCATTCGCACGACGCGGTTCACGATGGAGTCGGCACGCTCGGTGCTCGACTCGATCAGGGGGAACGATTTCATGCTTTCAGTGGACTTGAAGGACGCGTATTTTCAAATACCCATCCATCAGTCCTCCAGAAAGTACCTCCGCTTCATCTTCGACGGGACGGTGTACCAATTCAGGGCACTTTTGTTTCGGTCTGTCAACCGCCCACAGGTGTTCACGCGAGTGTTCACTCTGGTGTCAGCTTGGGCCCATTCGCA
The DNA here is from genome assembly GCF_015104395.2 of Macrobrachium nipponense. Lineage (NCBI taxonomy): Eukaryota > Metazoa > Arthropoda > Malacostraca > Decapoda > Palaemonidae > Macrobrachium > Macrobrachium nipponense. Next base: position 53,515,374 of record NC_087205.1, read on the forward strand.
CGGGATACGTCTTCTGAGGTATCTCGACGATTGGCTGGTCCTGGCGAGCTCCCGCTCGCAGTTGCTGCAGGACAGAGATCGACTCCTCAAGTTTTGTCGCGATCTGGGGATCGTGATAAACTACGAGAAGTCCGATCTCGAACCCAAGCAGAAGATGAAATACCTGGGTATGCTGATAGACACGGTAGCAGGGCAGGTCTTTCCCGCAGACTTGCGTATCAGCAAATTCAGGGAGGCAGCCGGCCGGTTCCTGTCTCGGCAGGAACAGGCAGCACAGCAATGGCAAGTCGTCGTGATCGGCCATCTGTCGTCACTCGAGAAGTTAGTCCCTCACGGGCGTCTTCACCTGCGGTCTCTCCAGTGGAGGCTAAGGGAGAGTTGGTCTCAGGCGAAGGATCCTCCTTACATTTCCCGTGCTCTCACGGACAAGGTGAGGCAGGACCTAGCTGGTGGCTCGACGACAAGAACCTCTTAAAGAGGAGTGCCCATATGCACTCCCCCCCCCGGAGATGCTGCTGTTCTCAGACGCATCGACCGAGGGATGGGGCGCACACCTGGAGGAGTTGCTGACTGCAGGTGTGTGGGACCATCACAAGAAGCATCTTCACATCAATGTCCTGGAACTCAAGGCGGCGTTTTACGCTCTTCAAGAATTTCAGGACCGCTTGGTGGGACACTCAGTGGTGTTGATGTGCGACAACACCACAGTAGTGGCATATGTCAACAAGCAGGGGGGCCTAGTGTCTCTTCCGCTTCACCAGTTGACGGTGCAGGTGCACGAGTGGGCGGCTCACTCGATAGAGCTGTCAGCACGCTACATCCCAGGCAAGAAGGAATGTAGTAGCGGACAAGCTCAGCCGTCGGGATCAGGTGATAGGAACCGAATGGTCTCTACACCAAGATGTGGCGGAAAGGCTCTTCAACCTGTGGGGGTGACCGGTCGTAGACCTGTTCGCCACCCGGCACAACAGAAAACTTCAGGTTTTCTTTTCAGCCGTGCCGGACCCATGGGCAGCTGCAGAGGACGCTCTCCAACACCCCTGGGACAACCTCTTCGTTTACGCCTTTCCTCCCTTCTGTCTGATTCGGAAAGTGATCAGTCGAGTACTGTCACTCCCAATCTCAGAATGATCCTGGTGGCTCCCAAACGACCTCAAGCCGTTTGGTATCCGGACCTGCTGGCTCTTCTGGACGCACCGAGAGAGCTACCAATTGGCACAAACCTTCTAGCCCACCCACACATAGAACGGTACACCAAGCAGTCCAGTCCCTTCAACTTCACGGCTGGCTGTTATCCACCATCTCTTGCGAACGAGAGGCTTTTTTTCGTAGCGCAGCAACAGAGATGGCTGGACACGTCCGACAGTCCTCTGCAGCTGTGTACCAGGGGAAGTGGGCCGTCTTCTGTGGTTGGTCGTAGACAGGGTCTGTCTCCTCTCAGAGCCACTCTCAGCAGGTAGCGGATTTTCCTCGTGTTTCTTCGCGAGAGAAGCTCCTCTCAGTACCCACAGTTAAAGGATATAGAGTCGCCCTGGCTCTCCGTCCTAAAACTGAGGGGACTGGACATCTCGAACTCGTTCGAGATCTCCTTGCTAATGAGGAGTGTTCGAAAGGTCTTGCCCACCGCCCAGGGAACTCAGGCCCCCTGTGTGGGATGTGACTCTCGTCCTTAGGAGTTTGACTCGAAGACCCTTCGAGCCACTCCGAGAGTCGTCAGACAGGGATCTGACCCTCAAGACCCTCTTTTTGCTGGCCCTGGCATCTGCGAAGAGAGTAGGGGAACTACATGGTCTTTCTTATGATGTTAAACACACCAGAGGCTGGGGATCTGTGACGCTCGATTTCGTCCAGAACTTCGTAGCCAAGACTCAGAATCCGTCGATCCCTGACGACAGGTTCGAGTCTTTCACGATCCCCTCCCTTCTGGACTTCACCGATAACGATGCGGATGAGATGCTGCTTTGTCCTGTGAGGGCGCTACGGCGCTATCTGAAGAGAACTCGACACCTCAGGCCTGAGTGTCGACGCCTCTTCGTTAGCACTGGGGTTACCAAGAAAGAACTTTCCAAGAACACGCTTTCTTTCTGGCTACGTGAGGTGATCAGGAGAGCGTACGAGGCTGATGGTAGCGACGACATCCGTACGCTCCGACCGAGAGCCCACGAAGTCAGAGTTATCAGACCCTCCTTAGCGTTCCGTAAGAACTTCTCCGTGGCGCAGGTCCTGAAGGCAGGTGTCTGGGCCAACCAGACCACCTTCACGTCCTTCTACCTGTGGGATATTGCCCACAAGTCCTTGGATACTTTTTCCTTGGGACCTGTGGTGGCTGCTCAACACGTTGTGTAAGCTTACCCAGCACCCGAGCCGGCAGAACAGCATCGATTCCTGGTATGACTGGGAGAATGAATGTGCGAATGAGAGTGTGACTGGCTTCTCTTCACCATCTTTCTCTACCTCTACCTGTGGGCAGAGGGATACGGTCGTCACCACGCTGGAAGGGAGTCAGATGCAGGTAAGCTACTCGACCGAGCTCCATCCTATCCCTTTAACTAGGGATAGGAGCGTATATCCACCACTTTCTCCTACAAGGGGGAGGAAGTGGATGCCTACATGAGACAAACCCATGACTTTATATTTGCTCCTGTACAGGAACAAGTTCTTACAATGCTAGTACGAAGAGATACGCTTGCCTCTCTCTTAGTACTCGGCCCAGAGGTCTGACCATTGATCCTGCGGTGCACACCCCGATCAATCGGACAGAGGCTTGGATCCCTCCCTCGCTCTTACGACCAGGGAGGCACTCCAAGGATGGACGAACACCAGTCTGTTCATCAAAAGACTCAGATTCCTCCCACCAAGAAGTGAGTCTTCCTATTGTTAAAGGACCGAGGGTTTGTATTACGTATCGGAACAAATGACAATTTGTCGAAAATTGCATTTTCATACATTCAACTTACCTGTCAGATATATACATAGCTATCGACTCCGTCGTTCCCGACAGAATTTCAAATTTCGCGGCACTCGCTACAGGTAGGTCAGGTGATCTACCGCCCTGCTCTGGGTGGCAGGGCTAGGAACTATTCCCGTTTTCTAATCATAATCTCTCTGTCGCCGGCTGTATCAACATTGTTGTACTTCCTCTGACTAGAATTCGTTTTTCGCAAAGCTTTTGATCATCTCGCTGATATTTGGTGACGTACTTGAGAATCGTTGTTTGGGGGCATTCGCTATCGTGGACTGTTTTTTTGGACTTGGTTTTTGGAATTTGTTGAATATGTCTGATTCTAGTGTTAGTTTCAGAGTGTGTGTGAATGAGGGCTGTAAGGTGAGGATTCCGAAAGACTTCGGTAGATCCTCACACTAGTTGTAGTGTAGAATGGTTGAATGTTCGATTGAGAATACGTGTAATGAGTGTGAGAATCTGAATGCACAAGAGTGGAAGAATCTAACTTCTTACTTGAAGAAGTTAGAGAGAGATAGAGAGAGGAAGGCGGCTTATAAAACCCGCAGTATGTCTGCCTCTCATGATTTACTGTCTAGCTCTGTAGCTTCTTCCTATGATGATAATAACCATTCTGTTTCAGCCCGTTCACATCTTGCTAATCCCTCTAGTTCTGCTTCGGAAATAGCAGAACTTAGAGCTTCCCTTCAGAAAATGCAGGAAAAAGTCGCAGCATTGGAAGGTAAGGAAAGTGAATGTGGCAGTGATATTAGTGTCACCAGTGTAGTGGAGGGGGCGTCTGGTCGTCTCTGCGACGCTCCCAGGCCTAGACCTCTTCCAAGCTCCCTGGCCCGGAGGAGAAGGAAAGTCGAAAGCCGTACGGGGGTTGTGGAGAATCCCCAACGACAGGCGTCCCTTCGGCAGAATCGATCGTATCGACTGCCAAAGACCGCTATAGGAAAAGCATCCTTCGAGAGTGCTTTCGTCGTCGAGTTCGCCTTCGCCGAGAAGAGGATGGAAGGAGTCGAATCTTTCCCGTCCTTTGAAGAGGAGTAAGAAAGAGCACGAGCTCAATTCGAGTCCCGAGCGCTTCTCAGAAGGAGGAGCACCTTCGGTAATAAAGAGGGCGAGAATACAGTCAGACTCTGGGTCTGGAAGAGATCTAGAGCGCCTTCCAGATCTCCCTCCTCCTAATGCGGAAGATTCCTCAACCAAGTGAAAATTTTGAAAAATATGCAAGAGCAATTAGCCTTGTTAGTAGGAACTCGTTATAAGGAGCCTACTCGTAAGAAGGATGATAGGCTTCCTATTAAAAGATCTAAATACCTATCTCCTGCCAGGCGCGACGCATCCTTCAGGGGAGTTGTCGCACAGGCGGCCATCTCTGGGGGGGGCGGTGCGCTAGACAGGAGAGAGGTAAGAAAGGAAGCTACTCCTGTCAAGAGTAGGGCGCCAACCAGAAGCCAGACTCGAGTAGGCGCAACGAGCCAGTACAAGATTCAAGATCTTCAATCAAGCGCCAAGAGTTACCTGAAGAGGAAGATCCTGTTAGGAGTAGAGCACTTGTGAGACGGAAAGCGCCTACTAAACATCAGACACATGCTAAGGATCAAGAGTATTCGGAACGGCGTACTCCTACAAGACACCAGGAGTCGTCGGGCCTAGATACTCCTCCCAGGCGCAGGAGTATCTGAACTAAATACTCCTCAGGCGCCAGGAGTATTCGGAAGCTTATACTCCTCTCAGGCGCCAGGAGTACTCTGCACTTAATACCTCCCTCCTCCCAGGCGCCAGGAGTATTCGGAACTTAATACTCCTACCACACGCAGGAGTATTCTGAACAAAATGCGCCTTCTAAAAGCCAGGAGTATTCGAGGCGCTTGCGCCTGCCAGGCGCCAGGAGTATTCCAGGCGCGTTACTCTCCCAGGCGCCAGGAGTATTCCGAAGCTTATACTCCTCCCAGGCGCCAGGAGTATTCGGAAACTTAATACTCCTACCACGCGACAGGAGTATTCTGAACAAAATGCGCCTGATAAAAGCCAGGAGTATTCGAGGCGCTTTGCGCCTGCAGGCGCAGGAGTATTCCAGGCGCGTTACTCCTCCCAGGCGCCAGGAGTATTCCGAAGCTAATACTCCTCCCAGGCGCCAGGAGTACTCGGAACTTAATACTCCTACAACGCGCCAGGAGGATTCTAAACAAAATGCGCCTACTGAAAGCCAGGAGTATTCGAGGCGCTTTGCGCCTGCCAGGCGCCAGGAGTATTCCAAGCACGTTACTCCTCCCAGGCGAGATACTCCTATGTACACCAGGCGCATTCTCGGAAGAGCCTGACACTCGTAAGAGAGTAAGAGAAGAGGTCAGTAGAAAGAAGAGAACCTTCTCCTCCGAGCCTATCAACCCAGAGAAGTGCCTCGGAGGACGAAATGAAGGAAGGATCTTCTAATTATAAAGTTCTTTCGTCCCTTTTGTTGGAGGAATATGGAGACTCTTTGACGCCAGCTGCTCCCCCTTCGCCACGCTCGCAGTTTTCAAGCACGAAAACACTCAAGTCTTCCTCTTTCCTTAAAATGAAGCCTGCCATTTCTATGAGGAGAGCTCTACAATCTCTTGACTCCTGGTTCAAGAAGAAGAAGGAGTTAGGAAGGACGGTCTTTTGTATGCCTCCCGCTAAACTTACAGGGAGGAGAGGAAATTTGGTATGAAAGGGAGAGGATATGGGACTATCTCTGTCCGTTTCAGCTGAGTCAGACTTCTCGAGTTTGGTGGATTCGTCGAGAAGGCACGCCTTGAATGCAGCGAAGGTTACATGGGGGCTTTCGGAAACGGATCACCTCATCAAGGGACTTTTCATACTTTAGAAGTTTTAACTTCTTAGATTGGTCCCTTGGGTTCTGGCCAAGAAATCTCAAGAAAATGAACAACGACCCCAGAAACCTGAATTGATCCTCGCCTGTATTGATAAGGCTGTTCAGGATGGATCGGCTGAGGTATGCTCCCTATATGGTGCAGGAGTTTTAAAGAAAAGGGCGGTGCACAGTGCTTTCTCACGAAGGCCGTCTCTCATTCACAGAGAGCCGCATTATTGTTTGCGCCTCTCTCTGAAAACCTTTTTCCCTCACAGTTGGTGAAGGACATCGCGCATTCTCTGACGGAAAAGGCCACCAGGATCTCCTTAGACAATCCTCAAGGAAGAATAGGCTGTGGCTAGTGAGGAAAAGAAAGTGGCTCGCCCAGCTCAGAAACAGCCCTTTCGAGGAGGTCTTCCAACTAGACCGATCGCCAGAAGGAAGTCAACCGATAAGAGGGGCAGGTCTTCCTTCCGTTCCTTTAAGAAAGGGAAGTGAAAATTCTGTCCTCCAGACACCCGTAGGAGCCAGGCTACATTATTTGCGAAAGCCTGGGAAGACATAGGAGCCAACACTGGACGATGTCGATTATCAAGAAGGGGTATCGCATCCCATTCAAGGACATTCCTCCCTTGACAACATCTCCGAGGGAATTGTCCGCCAGATACAGGGACCCTATTCTGAGGGATACTCTTCGTCAGATGGTGGAACAGATGTGGGACAAAAGAGCAATAGAACTTGTGCTGGATTGCAACTCCCCGGGGTTTTACAATCGCTTGTTTCTTGTAACAAAAGCCTCGGGGGGATGGAGACGGTACTGGACGTAAGTGCGCTGAACAAATTCGTCGAACAACAGAAGTTCAGCATGGAAACGTCTGCCTCATCAGTCCTTGCAGCACTGCGGCAAGGGGATTGGATGGTGTCCTTAGACCTTCAGGACGCATACTTCCACATCCCGATCCACCATTCGTCGAGGAAGTACCTTCGATTTATGTTCGAAGGAAGAAATTATCAGTTCAGGGCCCTGTGTTTCGGCCTGTCCACGGCTCCTCAAGTCTTCGCAGACGTGATGAAAAATGTAGCAAGGCACTTACATTTGAAAGGGATAAATGTCTCCCGTACCTGGACGACTGGCTCATCAGAGCCAGATCTCAAAAAGCAGTGTTTGGAGGACCTGCGAACAACACTGGAATTGACAAAGTCTTTGGGATTGATCGTGAACCTCGAGAAGTCTCAGATGATCCCCAGCCAGAACGTGGTTTATCTGGGGATTCAGATGGATTCTCGGGGTTTTCGAGTTTTCCATCTCAAGAGAGAATAAAGAAAGGCTGTGCCACAGTATCGAACTTCTAGGAAGGAGCGCACTTCAGCGAGGGAATGGCTGAGCCTTCTGGGAACCCTTTCCTCGCTCGAACAGTTCTTTCTCCTAGGAAGATTACATCTTCGACCGCTTCAGTTCTTCCTAAGAAGAAGTTGGAGTTGGAAGACAGGTCAGCTCTCGGACACGTTTCCAATCTCGGAAGAGATAAAACATCATTTGAAGTGGTGGTTGGTTCCATTAAAGGAAAACAAAGGAGTGTCCCTGCAAGTACGGAACCCAAGCCTGACATTGTTTTCAGACGCCTCGGAGGCGGGCTGGGGGTGCAACATTGGGACCCAGAGAAGTGTCAGGCACCTGGTCGGCAGAACAGGTGTCATGGCACATAAATTGCAAAGAGCTCTTAGCGATTCACCTAGCACTAAAGAGCTTCGAACACTTAGTCAGAGGAAAAGTCGTTGCAGATAAATTCAGACAATACGACAGCTCTGGCTTATGTCAAGAAGCAAGGAGGGACGCACTCTTTTACTCTGTACGAGCTGGCACGGGATCTAATGATTTGGGCGAACCAAAGGAAGGTAATTCTCTAACAAGGTTTGTTCAAGGGGGAGAGGAATGTGAGAGCGGACAGATTGAGCAGGAGATTCCAGGTCCTTCCCACAGAGTGGACACTCCACTCAGAAGTCTGTCAGAGCCTTTGGCTCCTTTGGGGGAAGCCTCAAATAGATCTTTTCGCCACGTTCCTCTCCAAACGGATAGATACATTTTGTGCCCTGGTGGAGGATCCCGGGCTTATGCAACAGACGCCTTTCTCCTGGACTGGTCAGGAATAGACGTTTACGCTTTTCCCCCGTTCAAGATACTGGGGGAAGTAGTCAGAAAATTCGTGGCATCCGAAGGAACAAGATGACTCTGATCGCTCCGTATTGGCCAGCTCAAATTTGGTTCACAGAGGTGAGGATGGACAGTGGGACTTCCCCAGATCTCTTCCAAACGAATAGATCTGCTCAAACAACACAGATATGGTACCATCAAAATCTACCCGCTCTGCTCTGACTGCCTTTCGACCATATCGAAAGACTTGTCAGAGCGAGAGGCGTTTTCTCGCCAGGCAGCAAAGCAATTGCTAGAGCCCGCAGATCATCTACGAGGCGAGTGTACCAATCGAAGTGGGAAGTTTTCAGAACTGGTGTAGGTCGAAGAAGCTGTCCTCTTCCAGTACCTCTGTGACCGAGATTGCAGATTTCCTTCTGTTTCTTAGACAAAAGTCGCATCTCTCAGTACCAACTATTAAGGGGTACAGGAGTATGCTCTCAGCAGTCTTTAGAAACAGAGGATTAGATCTAACGAATGATAAGGATTTGCACGACCTCATTCGGTCATTCGAAACATCTAAATCACTTGTACCTAAGGTTCCAAGCTGGAACTTAGATGTGGTTCTTAAATTTCTTTCATCAGATGAATTCGAACCACTTCACACTGCTTCGTTCCGTAATATCACTAGAAAGTGTTTGTTTTCTGATCTCTCTTGCAACGGCAAAAGAATCAGTGAGTTGCACGCCCTTGAATCAAGAGTTGGCTTCAAAGGAGACTCCGCAATTTGTTCATTTCAGTCCCTTTTTTTCTGGCCAAAAATGAAAAACTTCGAATCCCTGGCCCAGGAGCTTCGAAGTGAAAGGACTTTCTAGTTTGGTGGGCAGAGAGGCAGAAAGATCCCTTTGCCCAGTTAGAGCTCTAAATTTTATCTGGACAGGAAGAAGCAGTTGGGGGTTCGCAGAAAGGTCTTTGGTGCTCAGTGAAAGACCCCAAGAGAGCAATGTCCAAGAACGCTTTAGCCTTCTTTGTTAGAAGTGTTATCACGGAAGCTCATAAGAAGTGTCCAGATGATTCTTTTAATCTTCTAAGAGTGGGAGCCCACGAAGTTAGAGCAATCGCAACTTCGGTGGCGTTCCAAAGAAATATGTCACTAAAGAACATTTTGGACACAACTTATTGGAGATGCAACTCTGTGTTTGCATCCCATTATTTAAAAGACGTGCGAGTTACGTATGATAAATGTTTTTCGTTAGGTCCGTTTGTGTCAGCACAAACGGTTCTGGGTAAAGGAGAAAGCACCAATCCTTAAATATGTACGTAACCCTCTTGTCGGATGTGTTCTCGGGTTTTCGGTGGGTGTATGGGAGTGTCAGTAGTCGCACAGGCGGCCTTCACTTCTCTTCATTTGAAAATCGAGCTGACATCTGACTATTAGAGGGGTACAAAAATTTTGTTATTTTGTATGTATGAGTTTCGAGTTTGTGGTTGTTTGCAAAGAGTTGGGGAGGATAACTCTAGGCAATCTTAGAAACTAACACGGGTTAGTTGAGGACGGGGTGATCGGGATTGGTTGTGTCTCCTTAAATTAGTGCGTGTTGTCATATAAGCGGATGTGCTCCCATTGACAAACGCCAGTTAGGATTCTGTCGAGTAAGTGGAAGAGACCCCATCGACAGATCCACAAGAACTCTTGGCCACAGATCACTATCTCGCTAAGGCTCTTGAGATGAAGCAGACTCCTGGGCAGTAGCCACGAAGTCTTCCATCTAAAAAGGTAGGAACTAAGGTTTATTAATACCTACAACATATGTTGTTTACCTGTCTAGTCAGTTAGTTAGCTGTCTCTTGCCCTCCACCAAAGGGTGTCAATCAGCTATGTATATATCTGACAGGTAAGTTGAATGTATGAAAATGACATTGTTATGATACAATAAAGTTTCATACATACTTACCTGGCAGATATATACAATTGAAGACCCACCCAGCCTCCCCGCAGGAGACAGGTGGAAGAGAGATTATGATTAGAAAACGGGAATAGTTCCTAGCCCTGCCACCCAGAGCAGGGCGGTAGATCACCTGACCTACCTGTAGCGAGTGTGCCGCGAAATTTGAAATTCTGTCTGGGAACGACGGAGTCGATAGCTATGTATATCTGCCAGGTAAGTATGTATGAAACTTTATTGTATCATAACAATGTCATTTTTTTCCTAACTATACAAACCTGAGGTCCTTTACATATAGTCCCTCCTCATGCCACCCCTCACTCTGCGTATTTTGCATGGGCCAAAAGCAAAAGTGATTTGTTTACCTCTCAGTGACGATCGGACAAGCAGTTAACTACCGTTCTCCCCTTGTTCGAAGCTTACGACCGTTCCAGCTGCCGCTAGCTACTTCCTATTGTTAAAGGACCTCAGGTTTGTATAGTTAGGAAAAATGCAATTTTCGACAAATTGTCATTTTTATAGGCGTAAGGTTCCTTCAAAACTAACACAAATGTCCAGGAACGAAGAACCTGCGAATCAAGTGGACGAGCTGAAGGACCTTTCCATGGATTTTTCCGAGCAAGAGGCACCATCCAAAGGTGAGGAGCCTATTAGGCGCTCGGAATTGGTCAGACACACGGAATCTTCTACGATAACAGAACGTGCCAAACGCGAGTTTCCTTCCAAGCGCTCGGAACATCACGGACGTTCCGAACTCTCCATACCCGTGGAAGAACTTTCCATAAGACGCGTGGAATCTTCCAGGCACGGATCGCCTTTCAGGCGAGTGAAACATTCCGAACGTTTCAAACTTTCCAGGCGCGCGGAACCTTCCGCGCAGGCGGAACCTTCCAGACGCGCGAAAGCTTCCAGACATGAATCGCCTTCCAGGCACTCGGAACTTTCCAAGCATTCCACTCAAGCGGAATTTTCCAAGCGCTCGAACCCTTCCGAACAAGCGGGAACTTCAAGGCGCGGATCGCCTTTAAGACGCTTGGGACTTTCCAACCGGGAATCTTTTTCCGGAAGAGCGGAACAGTCCAAATGTGCGGAACTTTCCAGGCGAGTGGATTTTTCCGCACAAGAGGAACTCTCCAAGCGCGAAGAACTTTCCACAAAAGCGGAACGTTCCAGACATGCGGAACCTTCCAGGCTAGAATCACCTTGCAAGAGTTCTTCTCCTAGGAAGCAATCTTGGGAATTCAGAAGGAAAGATCGGTGGTATCATGTAAGAGAATAGAAAGGACTTCCAGCTCTCTTACAAAAGAACGTAGAGAGTCTTTTTCCGCCAGTCCTTCCCCGAATAGAGGCTCTCCTAATTCAGAATATGTGCGACCTACAGAGGATTTGTCCGTTGCAAGAGATCGTTCTCCTTCAGCTGGGCTCGAGCTAGAGGATATCTCGGAAGACGAAGCTCTAGCTAATGAAGGATTGTCGAATTATAAGACTTTATCCGCACTTCTGCTCCAGGAATACGGAGAGTCGCTGAGCCCTGCCTTCTCCTCGGTCTCTCTATTCGAGCAATAAGCCTTATAAGTCCTCTTCCTTCTTGAAAATGAAACCGGCCATTTCAATGAAGAAGGCTCTCCGGTCTCTCGGTTCTTGGATGAACTCCAAGAAAGAATTAGGAAAGACTGTCTTCTGTATGCCTCCCGCCAGACTGACAGGTAGAAGAGGCATTTGGTACGAAACAGGAGAGAATATGGGTCTGTCTCTTCCTGCTTCTGCGGAGTCGGATTTCTCGAGTCTGGTAGACTCTTCCAGGAGACAAGCCTTATCCTCTGCACGATCTACTTGGAGCATGTCTGATTTGGATCATCTCCTCAAGGGACTCTTCCACGTGCTGGAAGTATTTAATTTCTTAGACTGGTCCCTTGGGGTAATTTCTAAGAAGTCTCAAGAATCGGAAAGTCTTAGCTCAGAAGTGCTTCATAGCATTCTGGCCTTTATTGATAAGGCGGTCCAGGATGGTTCTGGAGAAGTATCTTCCCTCTTTGGAGCAGGGATACTAAGAAAGAGAGCGGTTTTTGGTTCTTTTCTGACCAAGGCTGTTTCTCCTTCTCAGAGAACTGCCTTGCTGTTCGCTCCTTTATCAGAACATCTGTTCCCTTCTCAGTTAGTGAAGGAGATATCCCACTCACTTACTGAGAAGGCGACACAAGACCTTCTTGTCCAATCAGCAAAGAAGAACAGAACGGTTACGACGGCTGCTAAGAAAGTCTCACATCCATTTCAACAGCCCTTTCGTGGAGGTCCCAAGACACGACCCCCCTTCAAAAGGAAGACTTCCGACAAGCGAGGAAGATCAGCCTTCCGTCCCTTTAAGAAGGGAAAATAACATGCAGAACCTCCAAACACTAGAGGGCGCCAGGCTACTGGAATACTCGGAAGCCTGGGCAAAGAGATGAGCCGACCCTTGGTCGATGTCGGTTCTGAGGAAGGGATATCGCATCCCCTTCAGGGACAGACCTCCCCTGACTTCAACTCCTCGGGAACTGTCAGCTCGTTACAAAGACCCTGTGCTGAGAAACACGCTCCTTCAGATGGTAGAGGAAATGTGGAACAAGGGGGCCATCGAGCCGGTGCTAGATCCACACTCTCCGGGATTTTACAACCGCCTTTTTCTAGTCCCAAAGGCTTCCGGAGGGTGGAGACCGGTTCTAGATGTAAGTGCTCTGAACCGATTTGTAGAAAAGGAGAAGTTCCGCATGGAGACTTCTGCATCGGTGATGTCTGCCCTACGTCCAGGAGATTGGATGGTCTCCCTGGACTTACAATACGCCTACTTCTATGTTCCCATTCATCCCTCGTCAAAGAAGTACCTTCGTTTCGTAATGAAGGGGAAGATTTTTCAGTTCAGGGCCTTGTGTTTCGGCCTATCCACAGCTCCTCAGGTTTTTACGAACCTAATGAAGAATGTAGCGAAGTGGCTTCATTTAAGGGGAATAAAAATCTCCCTTTACTTAGACGACTGGCTAATCAGGGCCAGATCGGAGACACAGTGTTTGGAGGACCTAAAAACGACCTTAGACATGATTCGATCTCTAGGATTACTCGTAAACCTCGAGAAGTCTCAGATGATCCCCAGCCAGAACCTGGTTTATCTGGGGATTCAGATGGATTCTCTGGGTTTTCGAGTTTTTCCTTCGCAGGAAAGGCTCATACGAGGCTTTATGAAAGTCTTGAACTTCTTAGGGAAGGAACAAAGTTCAGCGAGGGAATGGTTGAGCCTTCTAGGGGACTGCTTTGTTTCCTCGCTGGAAACAGTTCTTTTCCCTAGGGAGGCTCACATTCGCCCCTGCAGTTCTTCTTAAAGAAAGTATGGAAACCTGAAGACAGGGCAACTTTCGGACTCGTTCCATATACCTCTCGAAGTAAAGAATCACTTGAGATGGTGGTTAACCCCTCTCAAAAAGAACAAGGGGGTGTCCTTATCCGTGCTGAACCCAAACCAAGTGTTGTATTTCGACGCTTCGGAAACGGGATGGGGTGCGACGCTAGGAACGAGAGAAGTGTCGGGCACCTGGACGAAGGAACAGGTGTCATGGCACATCAACTGCAAGGAATTGATAGCCATACACCTTGCCCTCAAGTGCTTCGAATCAATAGTCAGAGACGGGGTGGTCCAGGTCAACTCGGACAACACCACCGCTCTGGCATACATCCGAAAGCAAGGCGGGACTCATTCGTTCTCTCTCTTCAAACTGGCGAGGGATCTCTTGGTCTGGGCAAAGGAGAGAAACATCCATCCTCCTCACGATTTGATCCAAGGAGAGAGGAACGTGAGAGCAGACAGACTGAGCAGGAGGAACCAGGTCCTTCCACAGAGTGGACCCTCCACTCAGAGATCTGTCGAAGTCTTTGGGCTCTATGGGGGAGACCTCACATAGACCTGTTTGCCACGTTCCTCTCCAAAAGGATAGACATCTTCTGCTCTTCAGTAGAGGATCCGAGAGCATTCGCTGTCGACGCCCTTCTACTAGATTGGTCGGGCCTCGATGCATACGCCTTTCCCCCATTCAAGATTCTGGGGGAAGTAATCAGAAAATTCGTGGCCTCAAAGGGGATGTGGATGACTCTAATAGCCCCATATTGGCCAGCTCAAGATTGGTTCACAGAGGTACTGGAATGGACGGTGGACTTCCCCAGATCTCTTCCAAACAGAGCAGATCTGCTCAGACAACCCCACTTCGAGAGGTATCATCAAAACCTCCCCGCTCTCGCTCTGACTGCCTTTCGACTATCGAAAGACTCGTCAGAGCGAGAGGCTTTTCTCAAAAAGCTGCAAAGGCTATCGCTAGAGCCCGTAGACCTTCGACTATACGAGTCTATCAATCGAAGTGGGAAGTCTTTAGGAGATATTGTAAATCGAAGAAGCTGTCCTCCTCCAATACCTCTGTGAACAACATTGCAGATTTCCTTCTTTTCTTGAGGGAGGAATCGCATCTTTCCGTATCCACTATAAATGGGATACAGGAGTATGCTTTCAGCTGTTTTCAGGAACAGAGGGCTGTGGAAATAGCTGATAATAAGGATCTTCATGATCTGATCCGGTCTTTCGAGACTTCAAAAATCAATACTCCTAGAACCCCGAGCTGGAATCTGGACGTAGTCCTAAAATTTCTAATCTCGAAGAGGTTCGAACCTCCACATCTTGCCTCCTTCAGAGACATTACGAGAAAATGTTTATTCCTGTTGTCTCTCGCTACAGCCAAAAGAACGAGCGAGATACACGCTCTTGATTCTAGGGTTGGTTTTAAAGGAGATGCTGCCATTTGTTCGTTCCAGACTTTATTTCTGGCGAAAAATGAAAATCCTTCAAAGCCCTGGCCCAGGAGCTTTGAAGTAAAGGGCCTGTCGAACCTAGTAGGCAAAGAAATTGAGAGGTCCCTTTGCCCGGTTAGAGCCCTTAAATTTTACCTGAGTAAAAAGAAGCAGCTGGGAGGTTGTCAACAGGGTCTATGGTGTTCTGTAAAGGATCCTAAAAGACCCATGTCTAAGAATGCCTTGGCCTTCTTTGTAAGAAGTGTAATTACTGAGGCTCACAATGATTGCCCAGATGACTCCTTCAAACTTCTTAGAGTTAAAGCTCATGAAGTTCGAGCGGTTGCTACGTCTCTAGCCTTTCAAAGGAATATGTCGCTGAAGAATATTCTCGAAGCGACATATTGGAGATGCAATTCAGTTTTGCATCTCATTACCTGAAGGATGTCAGGGTAACTTATGAGAAGTGCTTCTCTCTCGGTCCGTTTGTGTCAGCGGATACGGTGCTGGGACTTGGAGCAAAGACTGATCCTTAATTATGTGTATGTACGTAAACCCTATAGTTAGAGATGCTCTTGGTTTTCGACTGTCAAAGGTACTAGACGTCGCACAGGTGGCCGTTGCTTTTTGTCAGAAGGAACTGAGGAATATCTGACAAATAAGGGTGTACAAAAATTTTTTTTTTTTTTGGGTACTTGTGTGTGTGCGTATATTGTGGTGTTGAGTTTTTGAGTTGTTGTCAGGAGTTGGGGATACTCCTTACAATCTTTAGATCCTAACACAGGTGTTAGGATCAGGTGGTCGGGATGTATGTTTTTGCTCCTCGTATATGCTTTTAAAGCAGGTGTATTGTCATATTAGTGGATTAGCACCCATTGACAAATGCCATTTAGGCTCTGCCGAGTAAGTGGATAAGACCCCATTGGCAGACCCACAAGATCTCTTAGCCATAGATCACTATCTCGCTGAGGCTCTTGAAGCGAAGCAGACTTCTGGGCAGTAGCCATTAAGTCTTCCGCTTAATCAGGTAGGAACCAAGGTTTATTTGTACCTACAACATATGTTGTTTACCTGTCTATTTCAGTATTTAGCTGTCTCTTACCCACTACCGAGGGTGCCAATCAGCTAAGTATATATCTGACAGGTAAGTTGAATGTATAAAAATGATATTGTTATGATACAATAAAGTTTTATACATACTTACCTGCAGATATATACGATTAATGGCCCACCCAGCCTCCCCGCAGGAGACAGGTGGTAGAGAGAAAGAATCTGATAGAAAACGGGAATGGTTCCTATTCCTGCCACCCAGCGGCAGGACGGTAGATCACCTGACCTACCTGTAGCGTGTGGCACGAAATTTGAATTTCTGTCGGGACGACGGAGTCTAAAGCTAAGTATATATCTGCAGGTAAGTATGCCTGTAGTGTTTTTTTTTGGGGGGGGGGTTGGGGGGGAAGAGACAGATGAATACGTATCCAACCAATCATTTTACAACCTCCTGTAATCCTTCTGGCGAGTGCACGAAGCGCAATACATATTACCTCTTGCCAGTATAACCCCTCTTGCCAAGAATCATTAAAATTGCAGATAAGGCGTGAACCGCCACTCCGCCACCCCCTTAAACATTGCTAACCTCCTGTAACCCTGGTGGCAAGTGCGCAGTGCAGTATTACCTCTTGCCAGTACAACCCTTCTTCCCAAGAATCTTTAAAATTGCAGATAAGGTGCAAATTCCACCACCCTCTTCAACACAACACCCCTCTCCCATTGTTTCGTCCAATCACCCAACCAGTACAGCTAAGGCCAGTTTCGTTTATTACATTAGTTAACTACGAGTTATGGTCCCGTTAACACTGCGATCTTTTTATTCTTAAAGTAGCTGAATTTTCCCTGTTAGATGTGATTACTTACAGGTGTGTTAATTTCCGTGATTTCAGTTTATATCATTGCAATAATTATGTACATTACAATATTTGCATTATAGCATTTTTACACAATTTTCATTGAGAACATTGAGTTGTTCCTACACAATATACAAACCGTTGGTCCTTCACAGTATGAATTACTTAGGGCGTAGCCTGGACATGGCCGCTGAATTCTTCAAACAGGGCGGTTCAGTAGTTAACTACTGGTACGGTCATTGGTAGTTCCTCCGACTGGACGTAAACTTTCCAATTTGCTTTCAGCCATTGTCGTCATGGAAGGATATGGTCTACGTGTACCATTTTCTGCCCAACTATTGTTTGCTATTTCTTCATCTTCTATCCCGGTGGGATTATTCCTTTGTTCCGACATGTTATACAAACCCTCAGTCCTTTATACAAGGAACTACTATTCAGCGCCAGCTGGACTAGGTTAAGATTTACTAACAAGGTACTAGTTTGGCAGTAACTGCTTGTCCGATGGTCAGGAGTCCCGCTCGACTGGAGGTAAACATATCACTTTGCTTTCGACCGCCGTCGGGTGAAGACGTGTGCTCGCCGCTCTGCCTGCCTCTGTCATGAGATTGGTTTTCTACAAAGCTTGAGTACTTCAACTCTTTTTATATTAGAATAGTTGTGGAAGTGACTGTAAGTACTTTGTAATTATTATTTTGTTTATTGTTCGTGGTTGCATAGCTGATCATGCAGTCCCACGAATCAGAGAAGCCCCCTTGCTCCCCATCCAACTGGAGAGTGTGCCCTGGAGTGGGAGGCTGAAAGTGTGGGGCTTTTAGGTCCAACGAGACTGTGGACCTTCATCCCTTATGTTCGAGATGCCGAGGGCGTGAATGTGCTTGGTCTCTGACTTGTATTGTTTTTTTTTCTCTTGGTCGGAGGAGCAGTGGGAGTTGTATGAGAAGAGGAAGAACCCGCTTAAGGCTGCCAAGGTGTGTCTGCTCGCTTCGAAGGTCCTCCTTCAGAGCCAGGAGGGACTCCCCCAACCCAAATTTTGCTTCTGCAGGGGAGGTGTCAGGACTAGGTCAGGCATGGTCTTCACTTGGACTAGTGGGTGCACCCTTGGTATAAATTATGCTTGCTCATCTCAACCGTGCATCCAGCAGCGCTGCTACCCACTCTGTAGTCACGACTACCACGGCTACTACGCACCTCCACACTTGGTGTGGGCGCATAACCCCACAGGTGTAACATCTTCCCTAGTTGGGGTGCAACACCATCTGCCATCAACCAACCTACCGATGCCTCCCCCTTCTGGTTTCGGGATACCATTATTGTCAGTGTCAAGGTTTCCTGTGCTTCCCTTCTCACCTGTGGATATGACAGGGATGCCAGATATACTTGCTATTATGCTTGCCTTGGAACATGCACAAGAACCTTGCTCTGTTCCTGTGCTTGTCTGTTGCCAACCCTGTTCCTGCCTCTGGACTTACTCCTGTTTCCGTACCGGTTCCTGACCCCGGACCTGCTCCTACCACCAGATCTGCTCCTGCCCCCAGAGCTGCTCCTGCTGATGTTCCTTGGTTGGCTTGACCACGATCCTGCAGATTCAGTCTGAAAGGAAGTCGAAGAAGAAGAGAAGGCGTCTCGTCTGCCGCCTCCTCACCTCCCCTTTCAAAGGATTCATGATCTAAGAAGGGGAAGGTAGCCTCTCTGTCACCTAAGAAGTCTCACCTTGTGGCTTCTAAAGGTCTGCGTCATCTCTCCTTGGCGGCGGGGAGGCAGTTGGCTCTCTAGTCGGCTCTCCCACTCCTTTGGGAGAGGGAAGCGAGACTACCCCCAGGGACTAGAGTCTCGGGAGCCTCTGGAGCTTGAACCAAAGTTTTCGGGACTAGGACCCTGTCGGAGACTTATTCGCGAGTTTCTCCAAATATACAACCTCCCAAGGGAAGTCGTACATCCACAGTCAGTGACAGGGAGTCAGCTCTTCATCCCGACAGTGGCACAGGGTGAGAGAAGGGATTGAATCGTGGCTCGGACCCACCTGCAAAGCCTGGTTCTTTGTCAGGAGCCGTGATTGATGTCCCTGTCCCTGGGGATAGGGCATCGGGAGAGGTTAAGAGGAGGTCCACTGTACAGACCTCTTTGCTAGGGACTTTAACCTTGAAGAGTGCTAGGGTGCATTGTGAGGACCATATTCGGTCTCGCCAGGCAGGGAGCCGCATCACTGCTAGCAGCAGCCCTGTCAGCAAGGGCACTGCTACCAGTCCTGCTACCTGCGCTGTTACAAGTGCTGCTAGCAGTACTGCTACAATGTGGTGAGAACCATTGCATTCTCCTCAAGAGAGTGCATTGTCCTCGCGATCACACACTCCTAGATCTACGCACTTGTCACCACCGTGAGTTGGTGTAAGGGCGTGGCTCACTCCCCCCAGAGGGCCACGCTGTTAGGAGGAGTGAGAGCATCCAATTCACCTCTCCTATTCCTTCTACTTCCTTGGGCTACACCGGGAGGGGCGTGGTGAAGAGCAGGAATCCCATAGGCTATCGAACGTACGCTCAAGTCGTCGAGGATGGATCCAGGGGGTCTGGTGAGGTTCTCTCTCCCTGGGAAGTAGATCGGGAGGAATGATCTCTGGAAAGACTGGATGGTCCTTGCCAAGAGACTCGGACACCTCGAGATACAGAGGACCATTGCAGAGTTGTTGCGCTGATATGTCAGCACAACAATCTCAGGGAAGCAGCTACGACCTCTACAGGAGTTCGCCCTTCCCATCTTGAATCCTTTTGGGGACCCAAGAGGGAACCCAGGGCTTCGATGGCACTTCTGTGTTCAGCCTTGGGTAATGGACTGTTGGACCAGGTGAATAACCTTTTGTTCCGACATGTAATACAAACCCTCGGTCCTTTAACATATGGAATGTAACTTCAGCGCAGCTGGAACCGGTCGTAAGCTTTCGAACAAGGTGGTTCGGACGTTAACAGCTTGTCCGATAGTCGGGAGTCCCGCCCGACCGGGAGGTATAGATCCACTTTGCTTTTGTCTGCTGACGGGATAAGATGTGCTGTTCACCGCTCTGCCCGCCATTGTTGTATGCTTTGTTTACTTCGACACGAAGTCTGCCAATTACTTTTTCTCAATAGTACTGTAGTACTTTTGTGTGTGGAAGATTGTAAGTACTTAGTATCTCTTTGTTATTTTTCATTACTTGTGGTGAAATGGAAAGCCAAGAGTCGGAGAGACCCCCCGCCCCCCAGTCAGCCACAGATTGTGCCCTGACGTGGAGGACCATAGGTGTGGGGCTTTTAGGTCTCAATGATGTTGACCCTCATGAGTTATGTACTCGGTGTCGAGGGCGAGAATGTTCTCGTGCCGATACATGTGTGATTTGTGTATCATGGTCGGAGGAGCAGTGAGGGCGATATGAGGAGAGGAAGAAGGCGCGTAAGCCGGCCAAAGTGTAGCGGAGAGCTCTCCAGCGGCACCATTGGTTATGGACACGTCTTCCTCTTTCCTCCCTCTGTCTCAGCTCGCGCGTATGGCTCCATCCCCTTTGGGGGGCGTGTCGCGGTCCACCTCTTCACTCGATCAGTCGAGTGTAGAGGAGGGAGCGCGCCCCCCCAACATTCTCCTGTACTCGGGGTGTTCCATTTGCTCGGGGTGGGAACTTTCTCCCCCTGGGCGAGCGGGAACCCCCCCAACTAACCCGACTCTTGCCTCCTCAGGTATGGCTGCCGCAGATGGCGATCTCGAGCAGGTCTGGTACTCCCTTGAACTCCCAGGCGCACCAAGTCTTCAGGGGCTGCTGTACCACGTGGCGGCTCGAGAACCCTGGCCGGTGACACATGGACCAGAGACGTCGACGACAACAACGGTGTCGACGCCTGGGTATGCAGCTCCTTCTCACCTGGTTTACACCCAGCACGTGAATATGGTTGCCCCGACAGCTTCAGTCCAGGCCCCGCTGCCGTGCTTGCCGAGGAAGGAGATGACCCCACCGCCTGGTTTTGCTGCCTCCACCCCAGCCCCTGACTTTTGGTGTCCCAAGAGTTTCCCGCTCGACCTGCCGCCAGTTCCTGTTGTTGCTGCCCTCGTACCAGCTCCTGCCATTGTCGCTCCAGCCCATGGTGTTGCTGCTCCCACCACAGGTCCCTCCGGACAGGTGTAGCTGGGCCGTGTTGCTTCAGCAACTGCCCCAGCTCCGTCCTGGATGGAGGACCTGACGGTGGTCCTAAGGAAGCTGACGAAGAAGAAGAGGAAGGTGTCGTCATCTTCGTCGTCGTCTGCAGCCTTCTCTTCCCCTTCGACTTCCAAGGCCCCACAGCCGAGGAAGAAGAAGGTGGCCTTCTCCCCCCCTAAGAAGTCTCGCTCAGAGACCTCTAAGGGTCTGTCCCATTCCGGTGGGACAGTTGGGGCTTCTGCTGGTCCTCCTGTTCCTTCAAGAACGGGGCCTGTGTCTCATTCTGCAAGGAAGAAGAAGATGGGGCCTGGAGGGCTACCGCCAGTACCTCTTCTCCTGGCACCAGGGGCTCTGCCTCGGCACCGGGAACCGTCTCGGCCGCTCGCTCGCAAATGGTACCGAGTGTACGGATGCCCACGGGGGACCGTGCAGCCAGGGTCCAGGCAGGTGAGCCTGCTCGCCGCCAGGACCCAGGCATGGAGCAGAAGACTGGTGGTAGTCGCTCAGGCGACTCCCGCCAGACCGGTGATTGCTCTCGTGGCGATCTGCCGGTCCCCAGGGTTGATGCGACGGTCCCACCAGACCGTACGCGGGCTGAGGCGAGGAAGAGGTCCCCCTGGTCGCCAGGACCAGCCTCAGCTTTTCCAGGTACCGTGATGTGCCGTGAGGACGGGCCACGCTCCCACCATGAAAGTGGATTCTACCGGTCTCCTGACCGTCGCTCCCACTGGGACTGGACGGATAGGCGGACGGGTAGCAGCTCTCCTGACGCTCGGGACTGTTGCTACCTCAGGGAGACCGTGTGACTAGGCCTGCAGCTCGATCATCACCGCAGGTTGGCGATCGCCTGCAGCTCCCCAGCACACGGGCTCTGCTGGTAGGCAGGGGGGGACCGTCAGGTCTACCTCTCCTATCCCTTCAACCTCCTTGGGCTACGCCGGGAGGAGCGGGGCGATTAGGAGCAACCACAAGGAGTGCGCTTCTCGCGGTCCCTCCACGAGGGCTACGAACCTGGCACAGTCTTGGGACCGACCAGATTGTACGCCCAATTGGTTGGAGGAGACCAAGAGGGGTCTGTTGTGGTTCCTCCTGTGGAAGGAGGAGGATCTCGGGAGGCGTTCTCCCTGGATGGACTTGACAGTCCATCTCCCTAGGATGCGGTCACTCCCGAGATCCAGAAGTCGTTTGCAGAGGTCATCGCGTTGATTTGTCAGCACAATGACCTTGTGGAAGGATCGGTGCCCCGCCCTCCGAGCCTACATCAAGACTAGAGTCGTTCTGGGGGCCTATGAAGGAACCCAGGATGACGGTGGGTCTGCCCCAATCAGCCTTGGCCGACAGTGTATTGGGCCAGGTGGACTCTCTTGTCTCTGGACAGGAGGGATCACTTCGGTCTGGCAGGTCGTCCAAGCTGTTTCCCCCTCCTCTACCAGGGTAGAGGCGGTTCTACGTGCCATCGGAGGACCTGCTGCCACCCAAACAGGTTAACCTGGAGCTAGCTAAGCTAACCCCGGGTGTGTCTCTTCGATACCTGCTGGCTGAGAACCTCTGGTTCTCACAGCAAGAGGCACTGGCTTTGGAATAGACTGCCATGGCAGCATTCCAAGCAGTCTCCTGGCTGGACCTGTGGTCCCTCACGGTGTCCAGGGTCGTGGCCTCCTCGGAAAACATCACTCCCAAAGGAGACCCGGCTTTTCGGGAGATTGTGTCAGTCTGGGGGTAGGGCTATCTCCTACCTGGCCCACCAGATGGCCAACCTGTGGGCCAACCTGGTTCTGAGACTTAGGGATGCAGTCCTCGCTTGAGTGACCAGGTCGGCAGGGCGTGAGGAACGGACCGGTTCTGGGTTCCTCCTCTCTCTCTCTCCTAGAGAGATGGTGGACACTGCGGTGGAACAGCGGCGCATTGAGGAATTGAGAACAGTGACCGCCTAGTCCACCAGGCAGTCTTGAAGGCGGTTGGGCAGCCTGGAGCCACTGCGGCCAAGCCTCGGAGCTTGGCTAGTGCTTCCTCTGTGGCTAAGACGACGTCCTCGTCGAAGCCAAGAGGAAAGACCCAGCCTTCGACGTCTGCTGTAAGGAGTGACCGTCAGCCCTCCTCCCAGTTCTCCTTCTCCCGATGAGGAGCCAGGAAGAAGAAGGGGAACCACTAGGGATGGCGTTCCCCCTCACCTGCTGCCAGAAGTGGGGGGGTGTCTGGCGTGCCATTGGGCAACTTGGCAGCGCTACGGAGCCGAGACCTGGTAGTGGATGTCCTTCGGGAGGGATATCTACAACCCTTCGTGTCGTAGCCACCCCTCACCTCCAACCCGATCCATCTGCAGACGTACGTCCCCGGTTCAGTCAGGGATGTAGCGCTTCGGCAAGAGGTAGATGCCATGCTGAGCAAACGAGCTGTGGAGATTGTACGGGATCAGTCGCCGGGCTTCTTCAGCCCACTTTTCCTGGTGGAGAAGTCATGGGGGGGCTGGCACCCGGTGATAGATCTCTCTCGCCTGAACTGATTCGTTCGCCAGACTCGGTTCACAATGGAAATGGTACGCTCCATTCTCAATTCTGTCAGGGAGAACGACTTTACGCTTTCTGTAGACCTGAAGGATGCTTATTCCCATACACCCATCCACCAGTCCTCCAGGAAGTACCTCCACTTCATCCTCGACGGGACGGTGTACCAATTCAGGGCACTTTGCTTTGGTCTCTCAACTGCCCCACAGGTGTTTACGCGAGTGTTCACTCTGGTGTCTTCTTGGGCCCATTCGGTAGGGATGCGTCTTCTGAGGTATCTTGATGATTGGCTGGTCCTGGCGAGCTCCCGCTCGCAGTTGCTACAGGACAGGGATTGACTCCTCAAATTCTGTCATGATCTCGGGACCGTGGTGAATTTCAAGAAGTCAGATCTCGAGCCCAAGCAGAGGATGAAGTACCTGGGCATGCTGATCGACATGGTAGCAGGACAAGTCTTCCCCGCAGACTCGCGGATCAGCAGGTTCAGGGGGGCAGCCGGACAGTTCCTGTCTCAGCAGGAACAGCCAGCTCAGCAGTGGCAGGTCGTGATCGGTCACCTGTCATCTCTCGAGAAGTTAGTCCCTCACGGGCATCTTCGCCTGCGGTCTCTTCAGTGGAGGCAAGAGACCCACCATACTTCTCCGTGCATCTCACTGAGGAGGTGAGGCAGGACCTAGCCTGGCGGCTGGACGACGGGAACCTCGTGACAGGAGTGCCTCTCCACACTCTCTCTCTCTCTCTCTCTCTCTCTCTCTCTCTCTCTCTCTCTCTCTCTCTCTCTCTCCCGGAGATGCTGCTGTTCTCAGGCGCGTCGACCGAGGGATGGGGCGCACAACTAGAGGTGTTGCTGGCTGCAGGTGTGTGGGATCATCACGACAAGCACCTTCACATCAACGTCCTGGAGCTCAAGGCAGCATTCCTTGCTCTTCAAGAGTTCGGGAACGGGTGATGGGATACTCAGTGGTGTTGATGAGCGCCAACACCACGGTAGTGGCATACATCAACAAACAGGGGGGCCTAGTGTCCCTCCCATTACACCAGTTGACGATGCAGGTGCACAAGTGGGCCGTAGCTCACTCGGTAGAGTTGTCAGCCAGATACATTCCTGGCAAGAGGAACGTAGTGGCAGACAAGCTCAGCCGTCGGAATCAGGTGATAGGGACCGAATGGTCCCTTCACCCTGACGTGGCGGAAAGGCTCTTTGACCTGTGGGGGCGTCCAGTCGTGGATCTGTTCGCCACCCGGCACAACAGGAAACTCGAGGTTTTTTACTTAGTTGTGCCGGACCCATGGGCAGCTGCAGAGGACAGTCTTCAACATCTGTGGGACAACCTCTTCGTCTACGTCTTTCCCCCATTCTGTCTGATTCGCAAGGTGATTAGCAGGGTGCTGGTCACCGCGAATCTTTGGATGATTCTGGTGGTACCCAAATGGCCGTTTGGTATCCGTACTTGCTGGCTCTTCTCGCCGAGGCACCGAGAGAGATTCCCCCTGGCACAACCTCCTGTGCTAACCACACGTAGAACGGTACCACTGAGCGGTTATGTCCCTGTGTCTTCACGGCTGGCTGTTATCCACCATCTCTTGCGAGCGAGAGGCTTTTCTCGCCGAGCAGCAACAGAGATGGCTGGGTACCTTAGACAGTCCTCTGCAGCGGTGTACCAGGGGAAGTGGTCCGTCTTCTGTGGCTGGTGTCGTGGGCGGGGTCTCTCTCCACTTAGAGCCACTCTTCAGCAGGTAGCGGATTTCCTTGGTCTTCCTTTGCCGAGAGAAGCTCCTCTCTGTCTCCGCAGTTAAAGGCTACAGAGCTGCCCTGGCCCTAGTCCTTAAACTGCGGGGAGTGGACATTTCCACCTCCATGGAGATCTCCCTCCTGATGAAGAGCTTCAAGAGGTCTTGCCCACCCAGGGAACTCAGGCCCCTGGGATGGGACGTGACTGTTGTCCTTAGGAGTTTGACTCGAAGACTCTTCGAGCCACTCCGACTAACAAGGGTTTCCTGGCTGGACCTGGGGTCCAGCACAGTACCCAAGGCTGCAGCTTCTTCGGAACCGTTAGTTCATTTGGAAGGCTGGACCTTCAGGAGACTCGGTCGGTCTGGTGGTGGCGTTGTTCCCTACCCGACCCACTGTACTACCAACCAGTGCCAACCTGGTTCTTTAAAGGAAGGATGCTGTCTGGACATCTATAGCCAGGATGGCTGATATAGAGTCAGTATTGGGTCTGAAGATGAAATATAACTGGGTGCCTCCTCTCTCTTCTCAGAGATACGGTGGATGCTACAGTGGGCAAGCGAAGGAATAAAGAAACAACCATCTTGTCTTCCAGGCAGTTGCCAAGACATACAGACTGTCTTGCACAACTGCGGCTATGCATCGAAGCCAGACTAGCTAGTCCTCCGGCCCCAAGACTGCTTTTCGTCGAAGGGGCCACGAGGAGGGACCCAGCCTTCCTCTCTTACTCCGGGAGGGGAACGCAGAACGCCAACCATGCTGAGCAAGAAGACTGATAATCGTTCGAGAGGCTTCATCGTGTTTCTACAGCTGCCTCTACCTGGTGGAAAAGGCTACGAGGGGCTGGAGACTGGTGGTATCTCTCTTCCTTGAGCCAATTCGCTCACCAGACTCTGGTCACGATGGAGGCGGCAGGCTTCTTGCTCGCCTCCGTCAGGGAAAACGATTTCATGCTTTTGGTGGACCTGAAGAATGAGTATTCTCAGATACCTGTCCATCGGTCATACAGGAAGTACCCCCACTTTATCTTCGAGGGCACGGGGTTCCAATTCAAAGCAATTCGCTTTGGATTCTCAATCACCCCTTAGGTGTTCACGTGAGTGTCCACACCAGTATTAGCTTGGGCCCACTCAGTTGGGATCCATCTCTGGAGGTATCCCGATGAGTGGTTAGTACTGGCAAGTCATCACTCCCAGTTACTAATGGCAGAGATTGTTTTTCTCTCGACGTGGTCACGATCTGAGGATCGTGGTAAAGTCGAGAGGACTGATCTCTTCTCCAAGCAGAGGATAAAGTACCTGTACGGCCTGATCGATGGATCAGCAACTTCAGGAGGGCAGCTTATCTGTTTTCTGTCTTGACAGGAACAACCAGCTCGGCTTGGGCAAGTCGTGATCGATCTCCTGTCGTCCTTGAGAAGTAATCCCTTATGGGAGTTCTTTGCCTTTGGTTTCTGCATAGAGACTGAGGGGGTGTAGCGCACAAACCCAGAATCTGCAATCCTTCCTTGTACCTCTCACAGTGGAAGCGAGGAAGGAGGTTAACCTGGTGATGGGACGACAGGAAACTCATAATAGGAGAGGTAATGCACACTCTCCCTCCAGACTTGCTTCTGTCCTGGAATGCATCAAAGGAGGGAAGAGGCACACACCTGTAGGTACTGAAAACAGGAGTGTGGGATCGACACGACAAGCACCTTCTCATCAGCCTCCTGAATCTTAAGGTGGGTTTTATCAGCCCCATAAAGTTTCGGGTTCGAATGATGGGACACTCGTGGTGTTGATGGGCGATAGCACCAAAGTGGTGGCATACGTTAACACGTTGGGAGGTCCCTATTGTACCCTCTTGTTGCATTGGTTGACAATGCAGGTGCACGAGCGGACTACGGTTCACTCGATAGAGCTGTCAGCCAGGTACGTCCCTGACACGAGGATGGAATGGCAGACAAGCTCAGCCGCCAGAATCAGGTGAATGGGACACGTTTTTTTTCACCCAGACAGAGCGGAAAGACTGCTTGACCTATGGTGCATCTAGGAGGGGATCTGTTTGCCATCCGGCACAACAGAAAACTCCCAGGATTCTCCTCTGTCATGCCAGACCCATAGGCAGCTGCAGAGGGAGCGTCCCAACACCTGTGGGACGACCTTGAAGTCTACGCCTTTTCCTGTTCTGTCTGATTTGCAAGGTGATCAGCACAGTTCTAGTCACCAGCAAATTCAGATGATCCTAGCAGCCACCAAATGGCCTCAGGCCCTTTGGTATCCCAATCTGAGGGCTCTTCTCTCCGGAGCACCACAGGAGTTTTTTCCCCCATGGCATAACCTTTGCGTTCAACCGCATGTAGATGGTACCACTCGGCAGTACTTTCCCGGTGTCTTTACAGCTGGCGGTTGTCCTCCATCTCTCGCTAGTGAGGGGGTTTCCCTCACTGAGTAGCAACAGATATGGCAGGTTACTTCAACCAGTTCTGTACAGCAGTGTACCAGGGAAATTGGTCTGTCTTCTGTGGTTGGTGCTGTAGAAAGGGTTGCTCTCCGCTCAGTCACTCTTTACAGATCGCGGATTGCCTATCTCTCTTCGCCGGGAAGCTCCTTTTTGTCTCAGCGGTTAAGGGCGGCAAGAGGTCTTGCTCGCTCAGGGAGCTCAGGCCCCCTAAGTGGGATGTGACTCTTGTCTTAGTTTAACTTGCAAAACTACAAGCCTCTCCATTAGGGATCTGACTGCCAAGACCATCTTCTGCTAAACCTAGCAGCGGCGAGAGGGGTAAGCAAACTTCACAACCTCTTCAGGGATGTGAAACACTCGAGGGGAGGGAGATCAACTACGCTCAGTTTCGTCCTGGATTTCATGGTGGGGACTCAGAATCTTTCAGTCCCTGACAATAAGTTCAAGTCTTTACAATTCCCTTTCCAGAGGTCTTCACTAGCAACAAGCAAGACGGATGCTACTTTGTACCATTAGAGTGGTAAGGCACTATCAAATGAGAGCTCATCCCCTCAGACTTAAGGGGGACTCCTCTTCGTTAGCGGCGGGGTGACCAAGAAGGAGGCATTCAAAGAATACTCTCTCTTTCTGGCTTCATAAGATGATTATGGAAGCTTACCCCTCTGTAGGGAGCTTTGACACGGGTACTTTCCTTCGACAACCCACAAAGTCAGAGATCTTGGGCGTACCTTTACATTCCGCAAGAGCTTGTCGGTATCGCAGGTATGGAAGGCAAGAAGATGGTCCAACCAGACACTGTCCACCTCCTCCTACCTGTGGAGTATAGCCCATGGGTCCTTGGACACTTTTCCTTAGGACCCATGGTGGTTGCTCAACAGGTTGTATAGCTTGCTCAGCTCCTTTATCTGGACAAGTTTGCATCCCGCCTTGTGTGACCGCAGGAACGGGTTGGAATGAGAATGGGACTGGCTTCTCTTCCCTCTTCATGCTGCTCTCCTCCTATAGGCAGAGAGCAGGGGTCATAACATGCTGGAATGGGCGGTCGATGCAGGTGAGCTATATGACTGAGCTCCATTCTTGCCCTTTCATTGGGGTATAGAAGCGTATATCTGTCCCTTCCCTAACAAAGGGGGGGAAGTGGACACTAGCATGAGACAAAGTCGACAATGTATACGTATTTGTCTTCTTCCTTCCGACTATAAGTTGTTGTTTGCTATTCATAAGAGGCCACGCTTGCCTGCTTCTTATGAATTGGTCCAGAGGTATGACCATTTGTCTAACAGTTCTCACACTCTGATCAATCAGGCAGAGGCTAGGTTCCCCCCTTGCTCTTAAGACTGGGGAAGGAACCTTGGTTGGGGAACACCAGTCTGTTCACACGACTCTGATTCCTCCCACCAATCAATAAGTCATCTTTATGTAAAGGATCGATGGTTTGTATAATGTGTAGGAACCAATGACAATTTTTGAAAGTAAATTGTATTTTTCCTAGATATACAAACCTGAGGTCCTTTACATATAGGCCCACTTCATGCCACCCCTCAATGTTCCTGGGCCTAAAGCAAAGTGGAATGTATTTTTCATAACTACAGTTAGGAAAAATATAATTTACTTTCAAAAATTGGGATTTTTGTTGTATTAGTATTTTTTGTTTTTGCATTATAACTTTTTGGGCAGTTTTTAGTTTAGTTATACTGTAATGGGAATTAGGGAGTTTGGTATTTATAGGTGTTGTTGATGGCATAAGGACTGGCCGCTTTGACAACTCACGCTACTTCCATTGTCATTCTGACATTGGACTAGCCACTGTGTTGTTGGCACTGGCAACTACGCTTTTCCCAAAGTCGATGCTGACTTAGGACTAGCCACTGGTTCGCCAGTCAGGACTAGCCACTGGTTCGCCTGTCCTGATGACTTGCGCTTCTTCCATTGTCTTTCTGGACAGGGAATTAGTCGATGGATTGTCTGCTGTCATCTTGTGACTCGTTCACCATCTGCTTTTTGTCTCACCTGTTTTCTTTAGGTCAGACACTCACACGAGATCAGGCAACATTCAGTAGCTCTGAGTTTCTTGTTGACAAAATCAGTTGTGTTGATACACCCTCCGATGATCGTTTAACATGAGACCAGTTTGGACTGTCAGGCACTCATCCTCTGGGACTTGAGTCGCCTTTTGCTCCGCGCTCCTTTCTCTTGGCACCAGAAAGCTCGAGTCTGGAGTCGCTCATGAGCCGATATTGCTGCTGGCGACGTTGGGTTGTGTTGATATACCTCCAATGTTCGCTTAGCTTTGAATCGCCCAGGCAGTCCAGGCACCCATCCTTCGGGAAAGAGTTACCATACCCTCTCCTCTCTCTTGGTGCCAGACATTTGTGAGAGAGCAGGTGTTGCTGGGGGTTGTAGTGCTTGATGAAGTCATCAGGGTGCAGCCTTGCCTTCCTCGACGTCGTCTGATTTGTCACCTGGTTGGTCACCTGACTTTTGTACAGATGGACTGATTATGCATTACTATCTTAGACTTTGGGTTGAGTTTTTAACTCTCCATTTGATATATATTTCTTTGTTGTTTTATGTCCTTTTATTAATTTTTCTTGTGTTCATGGTACTTACCTATCAGATATATATATAGCTGTATTCTCCGACGTCCGACAGAATTTCAAAACTCCTGGCACACGCAGTGGGCGGCCAGGTGGTTAGTACCCATTCCCGCCGCTGGGAGGCGGATATCAGGAACCATTCCCATTTTCTATTCAGATTTTTCTCTGTCGCCGGTCGGTAAACAACTGTTTACAGACCTCCGCCTAGGATTTTGAAACTTCTTGTGCTAACTTGAGTATTCTGATTGACTTTTGGTTTTGATTTGGCTTGTTGGCTTGGCATACGCGATAGTGGATTTGATTTGGATTTTGGCTTTGACTTTTCTTTAATTACGATGTCTGGATCTAGCTCTGCTAGCTTCAGGGTGTGTGAGATGCAGGAATGTAAGGTGAGGTTACCGAAAGCTTCAGTAGACCCTCATTCGGCATGCTCGAAATGTCGAGGTTATGTATGTATGTTGAATGATAGATGCATCGAGTGTGAGCAATTGACTGAGGTTGAGTGGAAGGCATATGATTCTTACGTCAGAAAGCTTGAGCGTAATAGAATCAGGAGGTCTTCCTCTAGAAGTGCTTCTGTGAATAGAAGTCAGGGTAGGATTGTATCTCCATTAAATCCTCCTGTAGATGTTATTCAACCTAATCCTGTTGTATTGCCACAGGACAATCAGGAAGTGTCTACGGAAGGAAATGTATTATCTACGATTATGGAGTCCATTCGCGCCCTGGAATCAAAAGTGATTGCTCTACAATCAAATGTGTCTAAGTGCAATGATAGTGTTAGTGCATCTAGTGTTGTGGAGGGGGCGTCAGATCGGTCCCATAATGCCTCCAGGCCTAGGCCCCTGCTGGACTCCCAGGCCTTAGGGAGAGGGCAAGCCGAAAGCCTAAGGAGGGTTACGGGATCTAATACCCGGTCTGACGTCCCTTCGGCAGAATCTGAGGATGAATCTCGGACTGCCAGGGTTCGTGCACGGGCACGAATCCTTAAAGAGTGCTTCTCATCCTCTGAGGCTTCCTCTCCTCACCGGGGTTGGGACTCTCGGAGGACCTCTCATGGGGAGAGCGGCAGGGGCGCAAGGTGCCGCACAGGCGGCCGTCGTCCTTGTCACCCTCTTAAGAGAGGTTTCAGAGAAGAGGACGCTTCACGTCCTTCTGATCAGTATTTGGATTCTTCACCTGAATATTTTGAAGCTTTTCCACCGCAGAAAAGGAACAAGACTTCATCAGGGGAGGACTCTTTCGAGCGTCCAAGTCGCTCTAAATTTGTTCCTGAGTTGAAGGAAAGGGCATCCCCTCGCCCATCTTCCTCTCACAGGATTAGTCCTTCTCCTGATCGAGAATTTTCTCCATCAAGGGAAATGCTTTTAGAAATGCAAAAGCAGTTGGCTTCCTATTTTGCGAAGAAAGAGGCAGAACCTAGTCATCGGAGGAAGGATCGGTGGCTGCCTGTTAAGAGGACTAGGCAGTCCCCGGCTCCTTCTCCTCGTTTTTCGGCCTTTGAGTCTCCTCCTAGTAGCCGACTCATTCGAGAACGCGAATGCATTCCTCATGAAAGGGCGTCTAGGAGAGACGAATTTGACAGACGTGAGTTGCTGCACAGGCGGCCGGCGTCTTTGTCAAAAGGCCGAGAACGCTCAGAAATCCATGACAGAAGTTCACGGTTCTGTTGTTCGTTCTGTTTTGCATGACGATAATCAAGACGCTTTTAAAGGAGCGTCAGATAGTGTTCAACGTTCTGTGCATCGAAGTTCTCTTCAGGACGTTCGGGAAGATGCTTCTTATGACGCTCGGCGTCTTACGCAGCGGAGCGCTCGCCAGGAAGCTCGAGCAGACGCTTCTCAGGACGCGCGGCGTCTTATACATCGGGACGCTCGCCAGGACGCTCGAGCTGACGCTTCTCAAGACGCGCGACGTCTTACACATCGGGACGCTCGCCAGGACGCTCGGGAGGACGCCTTGGAAGAACGTTTGAGTCCGAAGCGTCAAGATATTTCGCAAGCTCAAGATATTAAAGTGTCGAAGATAACAAGGAAACAACGATTGGTTACTTCGAACTCTTCTTCAACAAGAGGCACCCTCTTGCGAACAGGACCTCAAGGATTATTATCATCGCGATCTTTGAAGGACACTGCTGCTCGAGAGAGAGATTCTTCTGGTGATTCGTGCCCTACGGATGATGAAGAGCCGACAGCGTCAGCGGCTTCAGATTATAAGACGTTAACGAACCTTCTTAAGAACTTGTTCCCAGATAATTTTCAAGCGCCCGTTCCTTGCTCTCCCCCTTCACAATTAACCTCATCGAAGGCCAGGAAGGCACCTGGCTTCGTTAAAATGGCCACTTTGCTCTCTGCGAAGAGAGCGTTTAAGAGAATTCAGGATTGGATGGACTCAAGGAAGGCTAAAGGAAAGTCTTCTTTTGCTCTTCCCCCATCTAGACTGAGCGGGAGAGCGGGGATCTGGTACGAAACGGGAAGAAGAAAGCGGGATTGAAAAGCGCCGTCTTCTTCTCAAGGCGATTTCGCAAATTTAGTGGACGCTCCGAGGAGGTCTTATTTATCATCAGCGAAGGTTTCTTGGACGATGTCAGAAACAGATCATCATCTCAAGGGAATATTTAAGACGCTGGAAGTGTTTAACTTCTTGGATTGGTGCTTGGGGGCCTTGGATTTACAATCTAGAAGTCAAGACTCTATTTCTTTGGAAGAACTTTCAAGTGTGCTGGCTTGCATGGATAGAGCAGTAAGGGATGGCTCTGATGAATTAGCATCCCATTTTGCTACCGGACTGCTAAAAAAAGAGAGCTCTCTATTGCAGTTTTGCGGCAAAAGTGGTTTCTCCTGCGCAGAAGGCAGAATTGTTGTTCGCCCCCTTCTCTACACATCTATTCCCGCAGTCCATGATTAAGGATCTGTCGGTTAATTTGCAGGAGAAAGCAACGCAGGACCTCTTGACTCAGTCTTCCAGACGCCCTACTCCCCAGGCTTCTACTTCAACCGCGCAAGCCCCCAAGAAGAAATTTAAGCCCTTTCGTGGACCACCTACCTCTAGAGGTTTTTCGAGAGGAAGGGGGTCCTTTAGAGGCAAGGCCTCTTCAATTAAGAGAGGAAAAAATTGACATTTCTGCCCTTCAGGCACCTGTCGGTGCGAGACTCACCTTGTTTGCTCAGGCATGGAGGATGATAGGGTCAGACACCTGGTCCCTAGATGTGATCGAGAGAGGATACAAGATCCCTTTCCTCTCTGCTCCTCCTTTGAGCACGAAGCCGATAGACCTGTCGCCCGCATACCAGCCAGAGAAGCAACAGATTTTGCTCGACCTTCTAGACCAAATGTTAGAAAAGAAAGCCGTAGAAGAAGTCCTAATGTTGGATTCCCCAGGCTTCTACAAACAGGTTATTTCCTGGGTTCCGAAGCAGTCCTGGGGGATGGAGACCTGTCCTAGACGTCAGCAGACTGAACCTTTTTGTGAGGAAGGAAAAGTTCAGGATGGAAACATCTCAGTCTGTGTTAGGGGCTTTGAGACCAGGAGATTGGATGGTGTCATTGGACCTCCAAGACGCTTATTTCCACGTCCCGATTCATCTTCAATCAAGGAAGTGCCTGAGGTTCGTCTTAAAAGGGCAGGTCTTCCAGTTCAGGGCTCTTTGCTTTGGTCTGAGTACGGCACCGATTGTTTTCACTTTCCTCATGCGGAATGTAGCAAAATGGCTTCACCTATCGAAGATAAGAGTCTCGCTCTACCTGGACGACTGGCTAATCAGGTCGTCTTCGGAGTCAAGGTGCCTGGAGGACCTTCAAACGACATTGCAGCTGACGAAGGCCCTGGGCCTAATAGTCAATTACGAGAAGTCCCATCTGATCCCCACGCAGTCCATCGTGTATCTGGGGATTCAGATGGATTCAGCATCTTTTCAAGCTTTTCCATCAAAGGAACATCAGCAGAAATGCTTAGAAAAAGTGTCAGCTTTCTTAGGGAAAGAAACATGCTCGGTGAAGGAATGGATGAGTCTGCTGGGAACCATTTCTTCGCTGGAGAAGTTTGTCTCCCTAGGGAGGTTGCACCTCAGGCCACTCCAGTTTTTTCTGGCAGAAAACTGGAAGGACAAACAGAACCTAGACTCGACTTTGGTGATCTCACAAGCGGTCAAGGATCAACTGAAGTGGTGGCAAGATCCAATCAAACTTTCAGAAGGACTGTCCCTCAACCTTTTGAGCCCCGACCTAGTGTTGTTCTCAGACGCCTCCATGGTGGGCTGGGGAGCAACACTAGGCAAGGAGGAAGTGTCAGGCCTCTGGAGAGGGGAACAGAGGTCCTGGCACATAAACTTAAAAGAGTTGGAGGCCATTCGGTTGGCTCTTCAATTCTTCGAAGAACGATTGGTGGGCCGAGTTGTCCAGATCAACTCGGACAACACTACGGCTCTCGCTTACATCAAAAAGCAGGGGGGGGACACACTCTCGATCACTATTCATGGTAGCGAGAGACATCCTTCTATGGGCGAAAGCTCGAAGCATATTGATCCTAACAAGGTTCATTTCAGGAATACAAAATGTTCGAGCGGATCTTTTAAGCCGTCAACATCAGATGCTTCCCACAGAATGGACCCTCCATCTAGAGGTTTGCCAAGAACTATGGAAGTTGTGGGGACGACCGCTAGTCGACCTCTTTGCAACCTCGAAAACGAAGAGGCTTCCGATTTATTGCTCTCCAGTTCTCGACCCGGAAGCAATAGCGATAGATGCCATCCTATGGGACTGGACGGGGATGGACGTTTACGCCTTTCCCCCGTTCAAACTCTTAGGAGAGGTAATAAGGAAGTTTGCGGCGTCGCCAGGAGCGAGAATGACTCTGATCGCCCCCTTTTGGCCCTCAAGTGATTGGTTCACGGAGGTCATGTCTCTTCTGGTAGACTTCCCAAGAACCCTGCCAGAGAGAGTAGATCTTCTCAAACAGCCCCACTTCGAGAGGTACCATGGAAACCTCTCCGCTCTGAGTCTGACTGCGTTCAGACTATCAAGAAGTTGGCCAGAGCGAGAGGTTTTTCAAGACCAGTGGCAGAGGCTATTGCCAATGCGAGGAGAGCTTCCTCTCGAGCGGTTTATCAATCGAAGTGGGCTGTCTTCAGGAGGTGGTGTAGGAAGAAAGGTATTTCCTCCTCCACGACCTCTGTGAACCAAATCGCTGAGTTTCTCCTGCATTTGAGAAATGTGGACAGACTTGCAGTGCCAACAATAAAAGGATATAAGAGTATGCTGTCAGCTGTCTTCCGTCACAGAGGGTTAGACCTGACAAATGATAAAGACCTTCACGATCTTTTGAGATCGTTTGAAACATCTAAAGTACCGCAACCGAAGGTCCCATCATGGAACCTTGACGTAGTTCTAAGGTTCTTGATGTCGGCTCTGTTTGAACCTCTGCATGCTGCCTCATTGAAAGACACTACAAGAAAGGCGATTTTCCTAACTGCTCTTGCCACGGCAAAAAGGGTTAGTGAAATTCAAGCAATGAGTAATATGTGGGTTTCAGATGACACATTGCAGTGTGCTCCCTGAATCCTAATTTCTTAGCTAAGAATGAAAACCCATCTAACCCCTGGCCGAAAACCTTTGAAATCAAGGGGTTAGCAGAGTTCATCGGACAAGAGCCAGAGAGAGTCCTGTGCCCTGTCAGGGCTCTCAAATTTTATTTGCAAAAGACTAAAGACTGTCGGGGTCCCTTGTCTGAAAATCTATTGGTGCTACTGTTAGAGACCCGACCTTTCCTTATGTCGAAGAATGCACTGGCATTCTTTTTACGAAAGCACCATCAGGGAGGCCCATGTGTCCTGCCGGATGGTGATCTGAACTTTTGAAAATAAAAGCCATGAGGTGAGAGCTGTCGCAACCTCAATGGCATTTCAAAAGAATATGGCACTCAGCGATATCATGAGTGCTACTTTTTGCCGAAGCAACTCTGTGTTCGCTTCACATTACCTGCGGGATGTGAAGACGGCATATGAGAACTGTGAGTCGCTAGGACCATACATATCCACAGAAATGTTTTTGGGGGCAGGAAGCAGCACAAATCCTATCCTATAGAAAAGGGATAGGTGTGCTTTTGATTTTATGGTATTGGTTTATGGTTGAAGGGTTGGTCACTTGAGGCGCTTTCCCTTTCTTTAACCTAGAAGTTATGGGACTAACTTCGATAGGTTAGGTCAGGTGGTGGTTTTTAGCTTCGTTGCCCTCACAGTATGGTCAATATGGTCTAGTCACATTGTGGTCACGCTCCCGTTGACAGATCATCTAGAACTCTAGTAAAGCAGAAGCAGACTTGGGTGACAGTAATCATGAAGTCAGCTATGCTAACAGGTAAGGAATCAAGATGTCAATCATCTGCATGTAATTTGTTTCCTAAAATCCTTCTATTCTGTCCCTTCCTACCTCCAATGGTGGGATTCAGCTATATATATATCTGACAGGTAAGTTTCATGAACAAAATGTTATTGTCATGATACAATAAAGTTTGTTCATACTTACCTGGCAGATATATAATTAAGTACCCACCCACCTACCCCTCAGGGGACAGTGGTATGAAAAATCTGAATAGAAAATGGGAATGGTTCCTGATATCCGCCTCCCAGTGGCGGGAATGGGTACTAACCACCTGGCCGCCCACTTCGTGTGCCGGGAGTTTTGAAATTCTGTCGAACGTTGGAGAATACAGCTATATATATATCTGCCAGGTAAGTATGAACAAACTTTATTGTATCATGACAATAACATAATGATACCTGTATAATTTATCTAGTCCCACCCATCCTACCCCACGGTCTGCCTATCACAACTGGTTTTCAAGGGAAGGTTTTGTAACTGTCAACAGCAGTGTTGCCAATTGGCGGAGAGAATAGGAGGTAACAGGGTTGCCAATGTGGTAAATTTTGGTGCAGTTTTTGGGATTTAGGGCTAGGTAAATTATACAGGTATCATTAATTTTAATTTTATTATAAAAGTTCCATTTTCACGATGGTTTTGTCTCTCACTGTGGACACAGCCTTTGTGGTGCCATAGTATGTCATACTTACACTTTTTCTTATTTCATTTTCTTTTTTCTTTATGTATCTCACCGTGCTCTTGTTCACTTTGAAATGGTGGCCGACCCTGGCCTAACTTTTGCCCTCCAACACATCGAGAAGTTTCACCTTCTCATCGAGCTTCATTACGGTCTTCTTTCTTTTAACTTGTTTGCCAGAAGCCTTAGAAGGTGTAGGGCACTTCTTAGGGGCCATTTTTGGCATGATGCGTATGCCGTAACTTTCTGCGCAGTGAGGCTGCTTGGGTAGTAGATGCGTGATAACCACATTTCCATCTCTGCGAAATGGGGTCAGGGTTCAACCGATCAATGCCAAATGTACAACCAATGAGCAACAAGGAAAATGAATGCTGCTTCTGGATTGGCTGCTGTGCAGACAACAGCCAGTAGCGTGTTTAATATCATTTCGTTTGGGTACGGCTCTAAGAAGGCGTCATGGTGTCATAAGATTTGTTTATTGTTCCGACACGGCATACAAACCTTCGGTCCTTTTACAATAGGAAGGTACTAGCGGCAGCTGGATAGGTCGTAAGCTTTCGAACAAGGGGTTCGGTAGTTAACTGCTTGTCCGACAGGCGCGCGCGCGCAACTGGGAGGTAAACAAATCACTTTTGCTTTCGGCCTCACAGCGAGTGGACGTGTGTGTTCGACGCTCTCTGCCCGCTTCTCGTCGTTTGCTTTCATGAGTATTTGGTTGTGTTTGTGTGTGAACATTTGTAAGTACAATCATTTCCTCTCTTATTTCTTCAATTTTGAATTGATCAATAATGGAATCTCCACGCCTCGCTACCCACGGAGACTATGCCCGGGTACCGAAGGGCGTAAATGCGGAAAGTTCCGCTCATTCCCGGAAATTGACCCACATGATTTGTGCGCTCGGTGTCGGGGGCGCGAA
>NC_087205.1:53553851-53651351 GCF_015104395.2 Macrobrachium nipponense
TTCAAGATCCTCAGGTGCTCTCTTCATGAGAGAAAAAGGTGGTACTTTGTCAGTAAAAGGTATTAGACAACAAATCCTTTACTTCATTAAACAAGCCAATCCTGAGTCATTCCCAAAAGCACATGATATCAGGGGAGTAGCCACCTCAATTAATTATTTTTCAACATATGAACTTTCAGGATCTTTAAAAGTATACTGGATGGAAATCCCCGACAGTCTTTAAACGCCATTATCTAAAGTCCTTGGAATCTTTAAAGTTTTCAGCAGTAGCAGCGGGAAACATTGTTTCCCCTGATACTGTATAGTAGTTGTAGTATAGATCCAGGTCTCCTTTCTACCTACATCATCCAACATGCCTCACCCTATCGCCAGGCTACTCGAATATCATAGCCTTAGCCGCTGAATCATATAGTGGATTGTCCCTTATTTTTTTTTGCTAGGGCAAATCCACACTTGTACTGATAGTGTACTTCAGTGTACCTACCCTTATTTTTATGCTAGGGTAGGACACAATGTGTTTGTATATATTTTGCCAAACTTGTATTAATGATGGACTTCAGTGTACCTACCCTTATTTTATGCTAGGGTAGGACACAATGTGTTTGATATTTTGTAAATATGTTCAAGTAAATCCCTTTTTTGTTTATATTACATGCATCACTGTAATTTACTATAATTACCATTAAGTACTTTAAGATTACTAACGTTCTGTTGTTTACTGTTTAGTATAAGTTAGTAAGTGCTTAATTTGTATGCTGTAATTGATTTACTTATATTATATCCATCATTTTACACTGCTTTCATTTGTTCTTTTTTGTTTTTCACATCTTGCTGTTTCTCTGGTACTCTTCATAGGCCGACACGAGCTGAGCCCAGAAAAGGGATTTTGACGAAGGAAAAATCTATTTCTGGGTGATTGGCTCGTGTCGCCCATATGAAACCCCCCCTTTTTTATGGTTTTCCCCCCCTTGCGAGGACAAGATGTTTTTAGATTAAGGATGTCCGCTAGGGGCGCTGCTGTCCGTGGCGTCCTCTAGTAGTAGTAGTAGCGGCTGCATCGACCGTTGGTATCAGCTCTCTCTTGGGGGGATTCTGATTGGAAGTTTCTAATTGGTGATTGTCTCGTGGTAGTGTTCCCCACTCGCCCTATTATCATACCGACACTTCTTTTTAAGAGTGAGCGAGTCAGTTTTACTGACATTTTCTTAATTTTGTTTTTCTCTGGTAATTTTAGATCAATTTTACCTAGAAAGAATGATATTAAGGATCCTTTCATAGGGCGACACGAGCCAATCACCCAGAAATAGATTTTTCCTTCGTCAAAATCCCTTTATTATGCAAGAGGATATTGCAGAAACGGAGAAAATTGCAGATTCAGACACAAAATGAATAATTATGATGAAGGAAGATCAAATATTATGGAAAAAGTTGGATTTTTTTAATGTCAGAATTTTCTGGAGAAAAAAAAAGAACAACATACCAAAGAAACAGGAAAGAGACATGGAAAATCCTTATTACTACCAGTATTAATATGAAGGAGAAAACACGCAAACCATCATAGTGATGAATGCGCAGGGTTTCAGTTACGAGTAACTCAAAAAGAAAAATAGAGTACTTAGAAGAACTAACCCAAAATGAAAAGAAAATAGATATAATGAATATAAGTGAAACCTGGTATTCCCAAGAGACTGGGAATGATGATCAAAATAAAAGGGTTCCAAACTTATAGATCAGATAGAAAAAATAGGAATCAAGGGGGAACCGCAATATATGGGAAAGACAAAAAACAAGGAAAAATATATGAGAAATATAGTAACTCAGAATGTGAACTAATAGCGGTAGAATTTGAATCTGAAAAATTGATGAACATAGTAATATATAGACCTCCTAATACTAAAGAGTTTGACTTAATAATTGAAAAATTGGATGATATATGTAGAAATCACAAGGACTGGACTATTCTCCTATCTGGTGACTTCAACTTTCCTTTCGTAGAATGGAAAGAACGAATAGGAGTATTGTGGTTGTACTTATACATATAAAAAAAGAGAGTAATAGTAGTGCAGAAGATAAGAGGCAATTTGAAAAGCTATTAGATATGCTACTAGAATACAACATTCAACAAATAAATCACCTGCCAACAAGAAAGGAAAATACTTAGACCTAGATTTGTGAACGAGATGAATTATGTTAAAGAAATAATAGTTTATAATGCGAGTATTTCAGACCATAATGTCATAGAATTAACAGTCATTCCAAAGCAAGTGAAAATAGAGATAAGCAAGAAATGAAAAAAGTGGGAAGGATATGGAAAAATACAACTTCTACAGTAAAAATATAAAATGGTCAGAAATTAATGAAGAATTAAACAAAGATTGGGATAACATTTCGTAAGTGATGACATAAGGGTAAATACGGAGATATTATATAAAATATTGGAGAAAATAGTGGAAAAAATATATACCGAAGAAGAAAAGTAAACATCATTCATGCATACCAAGAGACAGAAGGATCTTGTTCCAGAAAATCAGAAAGTGGAAAAAAAGGTCTTGCAAAAGAAAAAAATGCATGGAAAGTTATAGAACTAAAAAGTAAGATAGAAAATGCAGAACAAAAGATTATACAATCAAAAGAAAATGAAAAAAGGGACGTTAGAAGAAAAAAACCCTATTAAATATCAAGCAAAACCCCAAACTATTATACTCATGTCGAAGAAGATGAATAAAAGAAGAATAGAAATAGGCCCTCTGAGAATTGAAGGGAGATTAACGAATGAAAAAAAGGAAATTTGCAACATACTGGCAGAACGATATAAGAGAGAATTCACCCCTAGAATAGATAATGAAGATAATGATATAGAAGTAAGGGATGAAAATAGTGAATATTTAGCTGACATAGATATTAATGAAGCTGATATTGTGCAGGCTATTAATGAAATTAAAAAATGGAGCTGCTGCAGGGCCTGATGAATTCCTGCTATTTTGTTAAAGAAAGTAGTTCATTCTATCGCAAAGCCACTTGCAATATTATTAAGACAAAGTGTAGATACAGGCAAGATTTATGATGAGCACAAATTAGCATATATTACCCCTACTTTCAAAAGTGGATCAAGACTAGAGGCAAGTAATTATAGGCCTGTGTAGTCTAACATCACATATTATGAAAGTGTATGAAAGGGTAATGAAGAAAAATATTATGAAACATTTAATAAAAAAATAATTTGTTAATAAAGGACAAACATGGTTTCGTACCCGGAAAAAGTACACAAACCCAAACGTTAGTCCACGTAGAGAACATATTCAAAAATATGAAAAGCGGAAATGAAACAGATGTGGTTATTTAGACTTTGCAAAAGCTTTTGATAAAGTAGACCATAATATATAGCGAAGAAAATTAGAAAAAACACAATATCGTGGATAAAGTAGGAAGATGGTTAAAAGAATTTTTACACAACAGAAAACAGATAGTTATTGCAAACGACGAGAAATCGGATGAAGCCAAGGTAATATCCGGTGTGCCGCAAGGTACGGTGTTAGCTGCAATACTGTTGTTATTATGATTGAAGACATAGACAATAATGTTAAGGATTCGGTAGTGAGTAGAGTTTCGCTGATGGACACAAGAATAAGTAGAGAAATTACTTGTGATGAAGATAGGAACGCTCTACAAAGAGACCTTAAACAAAGTATATGATTCGGGCAGAGGTAAATAGGATGGTATTTAACTCTGATAAATTTGAATCAATAAATTATGGAGACAGAGAAAGAAAGCTATATGCATATAAGGGACCTAATAATGAGACCATCACAAATAAGGAAGCAGTTAAAGACCTTGGTGTGATGATGAATAGGAACATGTTATGCAATGATTCAAATAGCAACTCTTTTGGCAAAATGTAAAGCAAAATGGGAATGTTGTTACGGCACTTCAAAAACAAGAAAAGCTGAAACACATGATTATGCTTTATAAAACATATGTTCGTAGTCCACTTGAATATTGCAATATGATATGGTACCCACACTATCAAAAGGATATTGCACAAATAGAGAGTGTACAAAAGGGATTTTGACGTAAGGAAAAATCTATTTCTGGGCGATTGGCTCGTGTCGCTGCGCGAAATATCCTTTAATCTATTATTTCTAGGGTAAATGTACTAAACACATACCAGAGAATAAATAAAAATAAAGAAAAAAGGTCAGTATAACTGACTCGCTCACCCTCTAGGAGGTGTCGGTATGAACACTAGGCGAGTGAGACCACTACCACGAGCCAAATGCCAATAGAAATCTCCCACTACAAAATCCCTCCAAGAGGGGAGCCGACCCACAGAGTGAGCAGCTCGTACTACTACTACTCCATCCCATGCTGCCGACTGCTGCGCCTCTAGTGGCCATCCTTTCAAGTTAGCGCCAGGAGCCACACGTGCTAATTTTCTCTCTGTGTTTTTTGTGCCCTTTCGTGGATTTTTACTATAATGGAGCGTGCAGCTATCGCAGCAGCTAAGTTAAGTACTCGGTATTTACGATAGTTGGTTTTTTTTCCGTCCCATGAGACAGATCATTGCCGTTTTTTAGGTATAAAATACGTTCTCGGGGTGGGCGGAAGCATGGCAGCATGGTTCTGCCGCGTGATGGGTTCGTTCTTGGTCTCCCATACCTAGAACATCCCTTATTTATGTACGCTCTATTTGATTATCCGCTTTGTTTAGATTAAGGTCTACTCAGGTTGTCATGCATGCATGTATTTCACCTTATGTAGGCTTTTTCTATCCAGACCCTAGTCCAGGTTCTTAGTATCGGCCTCTGACTAGCTTTGAGTGGTAGACTTGCCTTCGGGTTAGTCGTACACTCCTGGATTTTTTCTCCTGCTATATTACTTTCTCTCTTTCATTTTATTTTATTTATTATATGTATTTTGTCATCGTTAGGTTAGTTAGGCGTCTGGCTTAGCCTAGGTCCTGGCTCATAGAGCCTATACTACCGCTGATCAGTTCGGTTGCTTCCCTATAGCATCTCTCTGATCAGTTGGTTTTAGCCCTGTGGGCCTGTATGCTACCGCTTTTCAGTTCAAGTTGCTTCCCGATAGCTTCTCTCTGATCAGTTGGTTGGCCTAGGTTGGGTGGTCGTATCTCCCTTACCGCCTCGTGGTCACTTCGTGATCACGGGACAGCCAGACGCCTGCCCAGTGGTCCTTTACAGCTAGAATAGAAGAAGTTAAGGACCTAGACTACTGGGAAAGACTACAATTCTCAAAATTATATAGTCTAGAAAGGAGAAGAGAACGCTACATGATAATTCAGATGGAAACAGGAAACAGATAGAAGGAATAGCAGAAAATATCATGGAACTAAAAATATCAGAAAGAGCAAGCAGAGGTAGATTAATAGTGCCCAAAACTATACCAGGAAAAAATAAGGCGAAAGGAAAAGCACACAGGACATTAATCCACTACGCACCAGCATCGATAATGCAGCGTCTATTCAATGCAGTTGCCCAGCTCATCTGAGGAATATATCAGGAGTGAGCGTAGATGTGTTTAAGAATAAGCTCGACAAATATCTAAACTGCATCCCAGACCATCCAAGATTGGAAGATGCAAAATATACCGGAAGATGTACTAGCAACTCTCTGGTAGACATTAGAGGTGCCTCACACTGAGGGACCTGGGGCAACCCGAACAAGATGTAAGGTATGTAAGGTCTGTAAGGTAAGTACTCGGTCCAGAGGTCTGACCATTGATCCTGCGGTGCACACCCCGATCAATCGGACAGAGGCTTGGATCCCTCCCTCGCTCTTACGACCAGGGAGACTTCCAAGGTTGGGCGAACACCAGTCTGTTCACAAAAGACTCAGATTCCTCCCACCAAGAAGTGAGTCTTCCTATTGTAAAAGGACCGAAGGTTTGTATGCCGTGTCGGAACAAATGACAATTTTTTTGTCCAAAATTGCATTTTTCCCTAACTATACAAACTGAGGTCCTTTTACACATACCCCACCTCATGCCACCCCTCACTCTGCAGTTTTTGCTTGGGCCAAAAGCAAAAGTGATTTGTTTACCTCCCAGTCGCGCGCGCGCGCCTGTCGGACAAGCAGTTAACTACCGAACCCCTTGTTCGAAAGCTTATGACCTATCCAGCTGCCGCTAGTACCTTCCTATTGTAAAAGGACCTCAGGTTTGTATAGTTAGGAAAAATGCAATTTTGGACAAATTGTCATTTTGCGGAAAGTTGGCTTGGGTAAAGCATCTTTTAAGAAAACCCAATTTTGTTACTGACATTTTGCTGTGTTTACATGAAAGTACTACAGAACTGTAATATTT
This sequence comes from Macrobrachium nipponense, assembly GCF_015104395.2. Classification (NCBI taxonomy): domain Eukaryota; kingdom Metazoa; phylum Arthropoda; class Malacostraca; order Decapoda; family Palaemonidae; genus Macrobrachium; species Macrobrachium nipponense. The sequence continues at coordinate 53,560,170 of NC_087205.1, forward strand.
GAAAATTAATAAAGCTTTTTTCATCATAAAAATGTATTTTGTCATGAAAATGTATTTAGCACGTATACATGAAAAATACACGTACATGTACTGCATGTCGCAGACAGAAAAATACGTATCCTACTATGTACGTATACGTATTTCCGTTGTCTTGCGTATTTTAGATATGGTCTGCATACTTTTAGTATCATCCTAAAACTTTATGTACATATTATGTATCATATTTAGAAATCATCTTAAAACATTTCATAAAATGTACAGTCTGTACAATGCATACCCAATTGACCCAGTACGTACATATGTAAGTTCAATGGTCTCTCCCATGTGTGTTTTTTGCCTGTGCAGTATACACTTCTTCTGACTAAGATTCATTTTTTAAAATGTCCTCTAAACATTCTGCTTCTCCGAAGGCTTCTGGTAAAGAGCCTAAGCATCAGAGGCCCTTACAGGTAATGAGTGCTGATGAGACAATAGACGTGATAGTCATGTTAAGAGAGGGCAGAAGTCATGGAGAAGTAGCAGCCCATTACCGCATGACTGAAAGTGCAGTTGCCTTCATTGAGATTGAATATGAGCAGGGCAAAATACTTGTGAAGGTCACTTTTGGACAAGAACTTGCCTCCCTCCTTAGTATGCTATCCCATCAACGGACCAGGCCTTTGAGAAATTTCGTGGTCTCTGCAATTTGATCAGGGTTGTCAGGGCGGTGTAGACAACAGTCAAGGCATCGGATAGAAATAAAGAAAGGGCTACAAGTTTCATCAATACTATAAGAGAAATAGTGAAGCCCTATCTTGACTTGTTTGTACAATTGTACAATTACCTCAAGATGGTGATGGCTCCTGAAATCCCTGACAAAGCGCCTCCTGAAGAAGGTGACGAGGCGCCCTCAGAGGATCTGTAACTCCTCTACTTTGCTGTGCAGTTTATCTTAATTGTCATTCATCAGGTTGCATGGCTATAATATCATCATCATCTATAATCAACATAAATCACAAGTAAGTGCCGTATGATTTCATATTATTATGTACACATTATACAGTAAATAACATGAAAATACAGATTATATCTGTACAAAAAAATTCGCGTCTGCGAATAGTGGGGGGGCCCGCGAATAATTATAGATATGTTCCACAGAGAACCCCGCAAATGGGTGAGTCCTCCCGCCAATAATTTTTAGATAGGTTCCAAAGAAAAATCTGCAAATGTGTGAGTCTGCGAATCCGGAGAACACGAATATGGGGGCCCCACTGTATATTGTTTGTTTGTGTATGTGGTTCTTGCTCAGGGCAAGGGCATTTGTAATTTGTTGTTTCCTTGCTCAGGTAAGGTATGACAAGCATAATAGTCTATGCTTTCACTCTGTAACCCTCCTGATGATTTATTTATCTCAGAATGTGTTATATCCACTACCCTCCACCTTTCAATTTGGAGTCAACTGAATACAGTAATTGCTTTGTAAGACTGAAATTATATTTTTATAATAAAATTGTTTTATTCATACTTACCAAGCAATTATTTGATTTGAGCCCTCCCTCCTCCCCACAGGTGGAGCTGGCAGCCGAAATCCATTTGAAGAGGTGTGATGATGTCATATCTGTTTACCGGAAGTGGGCGGTAACTAGTTACCTACACTAACAATGGCGGCGCTACCGAGAAATTTGAAAGTAAGTCTGCTGTGCGTAGCAATGCTGCAGTTGAATAATTGCTTGGTAAGTATGAATAAAACAATTTTATTATAAAAATATGATTTTCATATTGAAACCATCAATTTTCTAGGACTGCCATTTACTACCACTATTATTGGATCCAGATTTGGCCTTGCTTCCCAGGTGGAGTGAAGATTGAAGAAAGGACTTATTTTTTTTTCAGAGAAGTGGTGTCTCACTTGAATAAAAAAATTTATAAAGTACTGTAATGATTTTATTTTTATAAAAGATTGAGTAAAATGTATTAAAAAATTCAAATATTTAAAAGCACTTTATTTCATCTAACAGAGTTAATGTTATAAATATTTCATGATGAAATGAAAGTTTTTTGGTTTACAGATAAGGGAAATGGCTCAGAGCACTTCAAATACAGACTGGCAAACTGGAATGTCTAGAATAAGTCAGAGAGCTGGATATCTTTTGCAGAGTGGGCAGTGGTCTGATTGTACATTTATCGTTGGAAGTGGAAATAATCAAAAGGTATTATTGCTGTAATTTTTATGCTTTATGTTGCACTTTACTAGACATACAAGCTTAATAACAGAACTTAAGCCTTGAAATTTACAATATTTTTATAATTTTTAGGAACTTAACATTTGTTGGATATTTGATTTGGAACCATTTATGTAATAGAGCACTAATGTTTGTACATACTAATACATATTATTTGGGATCAATCTTACCTACTGTTAAAGATAGCTTATATCTCCATGCTGATAGGTGAGTTGGCATTCAAACAAAAGATCGAATGGCTGCCCTGATGACTCTTTAGTACATACACCTGTTCCCCACTAGGTGTGTTCTGGCTCTTGTCAGAATTCTTGCCGCCATTGTGTATAGGTACTTGTTGGGATTTGATGGCTGTTTTCTACTGTCATGGTACTGTACATTATTTTTCCCAGGACGCCTTCCACTGGAATCTAGGTTAAGAACTTCAGGTTCTGTGGGAATTATTACTGTGTTAGCAGGATGTTGATTTTTTAGAGATAGACACTGTTTGCACCAACAATTCTGATGTTCTCTCTTCAACCTTCAACATTTTCCTCCTCATATTTCTGTTACAGTGCCCCCCCCCCCCAAACCCCCAAATTTGCAGGGAATGATGCACCCCCCGAGAATCATTGGAACACCTTTAAAACTCTTAAAACTGCCTATTTTGTTAGTTAAAACTTAAGAAAAACCCACTAAAAATGTTAAACTTGGGTTTTTAATAGTTTTATCACAGAAAGTGCATTTTATGATGAAATTGATACAAAAATAGGAATTTGTGGATATTTCTCTTAGAGAAATACTGCAAATAGGCAAATTTCCTGTGAATAAAGGGGGGTATGTTCCAGTGAGAAATCTATGAATGTGTGAGTCTGCGAATCCGGAGAACGCAAATACGGGTGAGGACTGTGCAATTATGTTTGTCTGTCTATCAATTCTTTTGCTGCGAGCGAGAGAGATAAAAGGAAGAAATAGAAACACCAAATGTATGACAAGTATCTTGTGAAGAGAGAGAGAGAGAGAGAGAGAGAGAGAGAGAGAGAGAGAGAGAGAGAGAGAGAGAGAGAGAGAGAGAGAGAGAGAGAGAGTTGTCCTTACAGTATTTAAAAGAGAGAAATGGAATGATTATTGTATTTAAAATACTCAGATATGAATTTTGTACTTATAGTATTATTATTGGAAAATATTAATGATAAACTTATTACATACACGTCCAGAGAGAGAGAGAGATTACATAAAACCATTAAATTCATTAACCATTGTATGGCATTGCTAAGCTTGAGTGTCACTCGAGTTGAGGTGGGGAAATTGATACAGAAAAAGACAAAGGGAAGAATTTTCTTTTGAAATTAGTTATCGTATTATTACTACTTCTATTATTATTATTATTATTATTATTTGAAAATATAATAAACATGTGCATCTACCATAAAAATTCTCTCATCTCGGTAAGAAAGAGGAATTATCCTTACAAGTGAAATGGAAAGGTCATTTTCATCTCTTTAAAATACGACCATTATGAATTTTGTAATTAAAGTTTTATTATTATTATTATTATTATTATTATTAAATAACTGAAATTATCAATAAACATTTTACATACTAGTACCATAAAAATTCTTTCATCTCGGTAAAAGAGAGAGAGAGAGAGAGAGAGAGAGAGTTTCTCTCTCTCTGTTTATAACGCTTCCAGCGAAAGAGAAGGAGTGAGTTACCACTATGACACATTATTATCTTGTGTGGCAAAAGAGAGAGAGAGAGAGAGAGAGAGAGTTAACCTTAATTAAAAGTGACATGGATAGATTAGTACGTATTGTATTTCTTTAAAATACTATCACATATGAATTTTGTAATTGCAGTTATTATTATTATTATTATTATTATTATTATTATTGATTATTATATTATTATTATTGAAAGTATTAAAAACAAATAGTACAAGTACATAAAAAATCTCGAGTCTCAGTAAATGAGAGAGAGAGAGAGAGAGAGAGAGAGAGAGAGAGAGAGAGAGACGAGAGAGAGAGGAGAGAGGAGAGAGAGAGAGAGAGAGATAGTCAGGACCACGTGATTGCAACACTGCAGCTCTCCCCCAGCTTTTCCCCCTCCTGGCTGTCACAGAACATGATATATATCTGACAGTTTTAGTACCTGGTATCTTGAAAAAGGTTACAGAGAAGACTGGGATTTCCTTCATTCACTTCGATAATTTTTTAAATATAATACTAAAATCTTACTAATTCCACTATGGTATTTTCTTTAATGAATTGATATTATTGCTGTATAAAAGGATTTTGACGAAGGAAAAATCTATTCTGGGTGATTGGCTCGTGTCGCCCTATGAAAGGATCCTTAATATCATTCTTTCTAGGTAAAATTAATCTAAAATTACCAGAGAAAAACAAAAATTAAGAAAAATGTCAGTAAAAACTGGGGGAACTCGCCTACACTCTTAAAAAGAAGTGTCGCACGTGTCGGTATGGTAATAGGGGCGAGTGGGAACACTACCACGAGACATTCACCAATTAGACCTTCCAATCAGAATCCCCACAAGAGAGAGCTGATACCAACGGGCGATGCAGCCGCTACTACTACTACTAGAGGACGCCACGGACAGCAGCGCCCTAGCGCGGTCATCCTTAATCTAAAAAACATCTTGTCCTGCAGGGGGGGCAAACAATACAGGGTGGGTTTCATAGGGCGACACGAGCCAATCACCCAGAAATAGATTTTTCCTTCGTCAAAATCCCTTTTCTGGGCTCAGCTCGTGTCGGCCTATGAAAGAGTACCAGAGAAACAGACAAGATGGGAAAAAAGGGACAAATGAAAAGCAGTTGTAAAATGAGGGATATAATATAAGTAAATCAATTACAGCATATAAACTAAGTACTTAAGTCTAACTTATTTTAAACAGTAACATAAAAGAAAGTTAGTAATGTAAAGTACTTAAAATTACAGTAAACACAGTAAATATAATGCAGTGTATTTTTTCTTACAAATAGATTTACTTAGAAAATTATTTACATAATATACAAACACATTGTGTCCTACACTAGCATAAAAATAAGGGTAGGTACACTGAAGTACAACAACAGTACAAGTGTGGATGTCCCTAGCAAAAAAATAAGGGACAATCCACTGGTATGATTCAGCGGCTAAGGCTAGAATATCCGAGTAGCATGGCGATAGGGTGAGGCATGTTGGCTGAGGTAGGTAGAAATAGAACCTGGATCTATACTACGACTACTATACAGGATCAGGAGAAACATGTTTCCCGCTGCTACTGCTGAAAATTTAAAGATTCCAAGGACTTTAGGTAATGACGTTTAAAGACTGTCGGGGATTTCCATCCAGTATACTTTTTAAGATCCTCAAAGTTCATATGTTGAAAGTAATTAATTGAGGTGGCTACTCCCCTGATGTCATGTGCTTTTGGGAATGAATCAGGATTGGCTTGTTTAATAAAGTAAAGGATTTGTTGTCTAATACCTTTTACTGACAAAGTACCACCTTTTTCTCTCATGAAGAGAGGACCTGAGGATCTTGAGGATGTACGAGATAGAAAGGCTCTTAAAGTTGATAATGGGCAGAGAGAAGGATCTTGGGGAAGTGGGATGACTTTCCAAGGAGCCCACCTTGCCAGAGGATCCTCATTTTTAGCTAAAAAGCTACGATCCGGAGCAAGCAGAACTTCTCCTGAGGGGAGGAATTCCACATGACCCGCATCTCTGGATAGAGCCGACAGTTCTGAAATTCTAGCTCCTGAAGCTAGGCTTAATAAGAATAATGTCTTCCTAAGAAGCATTATGAATGTACAAGACGAGTTGTCAGTATCTGAAGCTAGTTTGAGGACATCATTTAAGAACCATGAAACTGCAGTAGGCCTTTGAGAAGGTCTAGTCTAGCACAGGCTTTAGGAATAGACGTGAAATAAGATTCAGTCAGATCTATCTGAAAACCTAACTGAAAGATCTTCTTCAAAGCCGATTTATGAGTAGTAATAGTGCTAGCTGCTAAACCTTTTTCAAACAAGGACCTGAAAAAGGATCTAGCTAGATTAACTGTCATGGTTGTAGTGTTTGATTCTTTCAGGAAAGATGCTAATTTTTTAACAGCTGAGTCATATTGTCTAATGGTTGACTCTCTCTTATCTGATTCTAGGAAGAGAATATTTTGTGGATCAATATTAGCATCTTTATTAGCCGCAAACTTCATGAAGTCCATAAAGTTAGGGTCTGAAGAATTCCTGAGGAAGCGAACACAGTCCTCATTGTACTGATTGTGACAGCTTGGGATTGGGAATCCGTTGAGGTCGGAGACCCAATTCCAGAAGAAGAGGATACCAGTTGCTCTTGGGCCAGTCCGGTGCAATCAGAGCTACTATTCCTTTGAAAGTCCTCAGCTTGCTTAAGACTTTCAAGAGAAGATTCACTGGAGGAAAAACATAAATTTTTCTCCACTGATCCCAATCTAACGACAGGGCGTCCGTGGCATAAGCCAGAGGGTCCAGGTTGGGGGCCACATAGCAAGGGAGCTTGTGGTTCGCTTGTGAGGCGAAGAGATCTAACTTGGAGACCTGGGACTCTCCGGCTTATCCACTGGAATGACCCGTCGTCTAGGGACCATTCTGATTCCAGAGGCACTGACCGGGACAAAGCGTCTGCTATCACATTTCTTACCCCCGCCAGGTGAGTGGCGGACAGATGCCATTTGTGTTTGTTTGCTAGGGCAAAAATGGCTATCATGACATGGTTCACATGCTTGGATTGGGACCCTCCCCTGTTGATGCAATGAACTACCACTGCACTGTCCAAAACTAGCCTTAGATGAGACCTTTTTCGGGGGAAGCAGTCTCTTCAAGGTAAGAAATACTGCCATTGCTTCCAGAAAACGTTTATGTGGAGCTGGCGAAATTGAACTGACCAAGTCCCTGAACCTGTTTGAACTGAGAATATCCCCCCCACCCGGACAGGGAGGCATCCGTGTGAATGGTTAACACTGGAAGGGGATATTGAAGGGGTACCTGCTTGGCTAAGTTCTTTACTTTCGACCATGGACGGAGTTGATTGCGAAGGATCTGTGGAATTGCTGACAACTTGTCTCGAGATTTGGTGTTTGCTCTCGATCGCCAAACTCGATTTATATCTTTTAGCCTTGCTTTCAGGAGGATATCTGTTACCGAAGCAAACTGAAGGGACCCTAGGATTCTTTCCTGGTTTCTCCTTGATATTTGCTTGCATTTGAGAAATTGCCTGACCGATTTTGCTATTTCCTTCCGTTTGGCCACTGGAATTGACAGATTGTGGGAAGACAAATCCCATTGGATTCCCAGCCACTGAAAACGAGACTCCGGGGTAAGTCTGGATTTCGTTTTGTTTATCTGGAACCCCAGATGTTCCAGAAAGTGAACTACCTTTTTGGTGGTGGCATTGAGACATTCCTCGACGGTTGGTGCCCAGATCAACCAATCGTCGAGGTTAACGCTGCTACCATGATTCCCTGAGTTCTCAATTGTTGTACAACCACTTCTGCTATTTTCGTGAATACCCTGGGGGCTACATTCAGACCGAAGGGCATCACTTTGAATGAGAATGTTTGATTTCCTAGCCTGAACCCTAGGAATGGGCGGAAGTGTCTGGCTATAGGGATATGATAGTATGCGTCTGTAAGATCGATGGAGCATGTGACGGCTCCACGCGGAAGTAAGGTCCTTACTTGCGAGAGGGTAAGCATCTTGAACTTGTCGCAACGAATGAAAGAGTTTAGCTTTGACAAGTCTAAGATTACCCTTCTTTTTGTTGAGCCTTTCTTTGGCACGCTGAATAAGCGACCTGAAATTTTAGATGCTTGACTCTCGCAATAGCTCCTTTCTGAAGGAGTTCCTCCGCGTAATCTGTCAATTCCTCCGATGGTATTTGGTGGAATGATTTGATTGGAGGAGGATCTTTGATCCAACTCCAACCCAAACCTTTGGACACTATGCTCTGTGCCCAATTGCTGAACCCCCACCTGTGACGGAAGAGGAACAGCCTCCCTCCTACCTGGGGAGCCTCATTGTTGATGGGCGGGTTGACCACCACGCCCTCCTCTGAACTGCCTGCTCCTTGTCGCCCAGTCCTGCGCCACGCTGGCGAAAGTAGCCTCTCGCCCTACCTGTCCGGCTGCTTGTTAAAGGGAGTGTAGCCCTGACCTTCATACGTAGGGTTGAAGGCCGGCGAGAGTGCGTAGGAGGTCGACGGTTGTGATTGAGGAGACAGCAGGAGGATGGGCTGGTTCTGTTTCGAACTACCAGGTTGTCCCTGTTGGGTAACCGGACGGCCTGGACAAATTGCTGCTGTTGCTGGTGTTTCTGGTAAGGCTGGAACCTTTTACCAGACTTCTTTGGGGGGTTTCTTACCAGCAGTGGGGGCGGATTCTTGCTTCCTCTTAGATGAAATTCCCCACCTAGCTCTAAGGCTCTCGTTGAGCCTAGCAGCCTCGTGGTGCACTTTCATTTACAGCGGATTCTGGGAAGAGATCCGCTCCCCACATGCTAGAAGCCAGGAGTCTATTAGGCTCGTGCCTAATAGTGCACTCCTGCAGAACGTGCTTTCGGCAATTCCTCCTAGCTTGGAAGAAGTCGAAAGCATCTGTCTGAACCGTCTGAAGCTGGGATTTGGCCAAGATCTTAAACAGCGGTTCTGTAGCATATGAAAGAGCAGCCATTCCGTTATTATTAGAGAATTGAGGGACCTGCCAAACCTATTTCGCGCGTCAAACTCCGCCTGAATCAAGGAATCAGGCAGTCTTGGAAGTTTCTCGCCGAACTGGTCCATGGCGCAGTCCGGTTTGAGCTTGCCAAGCGTGAATGTGGCTGGCAAGTTCTCCCACAATTCTCCAAAAGCTGGGAAGAGCGGAGAAGTAGACTCCGCCTCCCTTAGCTGTGGCATGGGCTCATCCTTGAGGACTGCCTGAAGAGTCCTCTCAACTATTTTCGTGGCGAACGGAAGAGAAGCCTCTTCTTCCGTCGCAAAAATAGTGAAAGAAAAGGACTCTTATAGGCCTGGAGCTTAGTGTTTTGTGCACTCCCAGTCCTCAAGGCAGTGAACCCATTCCCGTTGGGGCATGATCCCTACTGTAGAGAACATCTCCCTAGAGATCTTGTCTTCCTAGTAAGAGCCGCTACAGTCAGCCTAGCATAGCCGATGAAAGGCTGCGCCAGACCCGGAGGATAAAACTCGAAGTCCTCAATCCTTCGAGTTCCACACTCCGGGATAGAGATCATCCCATCCTTAAATGGAGCGTAGGCGGCTACTCTCAAGGGTTCTCCATAGAGAAAGCTGGCAGAGAGTCGTATGGGCGGGAGCTGGAAAATACCAGCGCTTGGCCATGGGGAGACTGGAAGAGGGACCTGAGAGAGCCCAGCCACTCGGTCCTCATTCTCTCTAACCCTGTTAGAGAGATCCTGGATGGATTGGCCTGATTGAGACAGGGTGCTTGACAGTTGCAAACATCTGCTCAAAATTTCGTCCCCAGGGCGGAGGACTTGCGAACCAACCATCTCACCCCACATGTTGCATCACCACTGCTGAGAAAGCAGTGGGATCAAAGGTGCTGGATCCCGCTCCTCCCACCGGCGTTGCCGGAGTGGATGTGGTGGAGGCAGGAGAAGGCACTGGCTCGGCGGGAAGCGCGAGCCTTCTCCTTAGAAGCCTTGCTTCTAGAGCTCTTCGAGTAAGAAGAGCTCGGCTTGGCCTTCACCGCGTCAGCGTAAGAAGTCGAAGACTTCCTAGCCGAAGAAGACGAAGACGACTTCTTAGAAGTCGTCTTAGATAGAGTCTTCGGTTCTCTCTGTCCCTTCACCTTAGGAGGTACAGAGAGAGCGGGAGAGCGGGTAGGGATCTCAGATCCCACAAAGCCTTGGAAAGAGGCGCTCGAAGAAGGGACAGGAGAAGATCCAAGGGAACACCCAAGGAAAGACCTTGGGCGCCCGACACACCTACCTCAACCAACAAATCCTCTACTCCAACCGCCATCGGCTCGATGTTTAGGTCCAGGGCAGCGACGTCCGGACCGACTCCTGAGAAGCTACGGACCCCGAAAGATTGCTGGAGATCTTGCTGGGATGGAGGCTATGAGAGGGGCTGCGGACAAGGGGTCAACGTACCCTGTTGACTTGCCCGCCGGGAAGATCTGGACGGCCAGCTTCTTATCAAGGATGTACGGCTGGCCTTTGGCGGCGTTCTTCCCGAAGCCGCCCACCCACGCTTTCAGGGTAGCAAGGGCGACCCTCCCTCACACTAGTAGCCTGGAAGAAAGGGCGAGATGAGCTTCCAATGGCGGAACGGGGTTAACAAACTTTATGTAATAAAAGAGTTGTTAGTAAGTGATAAAGAAGCCTATAATCGACTTACCCCCTCCACCAGCTGACCGACTAGGTCGTAGCAGATGGCGCAGGCTTCCGGGTGCCAGACGATCATATCGTTGAATGACGTGGCACAAGGAGCGTGAGACCTGCACTCATATGGCCGCAGGGTCGTACAACGTCGCGTTGCACGCCGGGACCTGACAGTTGGTAGCCTGTAAGTGGAAAAATACATGAGTATCAGGAGAACACTTACAGTCTAACAGTTGCTCCGCTGGTGCCGGAGCGAGAAAGTTAGATTAAACCAGAGCCCCGCCATAATACGTGTGGTAACAAGGTTGGTTGGTTGTCCTAGGCTATGCTCCGCCGACGGCGGGGACAAAAGATAGAATCCAACCAGGAGTGGTGGTAAAAGGAAACCACGACGAAAAATGGTGGGGATGGTAAGCATATGAATAATAAAATTAAACAACTCATCGTAAAATTAGGGTATATCCTTAAAATACAATAATATCAAACCTTCCTCCACCCGTCTACTAGAAGAGTGCCCGGGTAAGAAGCAAGCTTGCCCTTCCGGTAAGCGGGGGAAGAGATATAAGGATATAGTAGGCAAGCAACCGACCACTAGTAGTGACCACCCCGCCCGCTGGCGGAGCCAGTTTAATCTATACCAAAGTTGCCCCGGCTGCGACGGAAGGCTCCGTTCGTTATAGAAAGGGAAGGTGGCTGAAGCAACCTGGGGAAGGGGGGGGAGGGAGGGTCACTGGCGTAACAACGGCGGGAGAGAGAGAGGGGGGGGTGGCCTACTCCTCCCCCGTCTCCAACAAAACTACCCGCTCGGAGACACGTTTGGTACCCTATGAGTGGTCGCCCTATACCCCCCGCTGGGAGGAACCCCTCTGGCCACTCAGAGAGGGAGGGAGGAGTCACAAACTGAGGTTGTCATGACAACCAAGGGGTCCCCCAGCACCTCCCTATACCTGGTAGGGAGGGAAGGGAAGGGTAAGGTGCGATGGAACACGTGACCGCAAGTGGCCTAAGCCCGCGAGCAACACAACCGTGGGAGGGCACGTGAACCAGGCTGTACCAAATCATGGAACATGCACCTAGGCTAGCCTAACACCCTAAATAGAATAAAAATTACATCGTAAAGATGGAAAAAAGACACTTTTAGTAGAAGAAAAAAGAAGCCCCAGGAGGAGGCAAAACTGTTCGAGGAAACAGAAGCCTACTCGGAGCCAGCGAAAGCGATGAAGAGCAAGAGCCGGGATGCTGGGCTGGAACAATAATAATAGCCCTAAATACCAAACTAAGAGAAATGGTAAGGGGGCTAAACTAGCTAAAAACTCGATGTAAAAACGATGAACGTAAAAGTTAAGCCCCATAAAGTATAAGAAGTCCCAGTATTGGAGGACGGGAATTCTTAACGAGGCAGCATGGCGCCGCACGAGACAACCGGGAAACCGTATATGACCTATTAGAAGGAAAATACTGGTTCCCGGAAGACAAAAATATAGTAAAACATTACTTATGAGGCACTTAACTTAGCCGTTGCGATTGCAGAACGTTCCATCTTGAAGAAGATAATAAATCCTCGTAAAATGCACAGCACAGAGAAAAATGCGTCTGGACGCTAGCGCTAAATATTAAGGATGTCCGCTAGGGGCGCTGCTGTCCGTGGCGTCCTCTAGTAGTAGTAGTAGCGGCTGCATCGCCCGTTGGTATCAGCTCTCTCTTGTGGGGATTCTGATTGGAAGGGTCTAATTGGGGTGAATGTCTCGGGTTGAGTGTTCCCACTCGCCCCTATTACCCATAACCGACAACTTCTTTCTTTTTTAAGAGTGAGCGAGTCAGTTTACTGACATTTTCTTAATTTTGTTTTTCTCTGGTAATTTTAGATTAATTTTACCTAGAAAGAATGATATTAAGGATCCTTTCATAGGCCGACACGAGCTGAGCCCAGAAATTAATATTAATATTTGAAAATAGTAAATCATTTATTTATCATACTAAAAAACATACATCTTTGTAGTATAGAGAGAGAGAGAGAGAGAGAGAGAGAGAGAGAGAGAGAGAGAGAGAGAGAGAGAGAGAGAGAGAGTATTGTTACTCATTAGGGTCAAGAGCTACAGCTTGTGGATAATTGGCGGCCTCAAATTTAAATCCCGAGATTAATTTCGAAGCTTCTCCTGTGAGCAAACTTCTTAAATATGAAAACTTCTGAATTGGTTCCAAGTCTTTCCGCTGATGTACTGACACATGGTATAGTTCCCAGAAGGAATTCCATTCTAATATATCTCCAGAGTAATGTGGAAGATCCAGTTTGGGCAATCTAACACTGGCTGTAGGTAGTGGCGGTAGTTGCGTTAGCGGATTTAGTAACTTCAAACTGTTAGTAATAGAGCTATTGAGTCTGCCAATATGTGTACGGACGTCTCTTGCATATTCAGCTTGATTTATCATTTCATCCGACATTTCTTCTTCTTTAACTGAATCCAAAATTTGTTCATCCAAAACAAGAACTTTGTTCAAATTATCTAAAAGAGAATCCCTAAGGGAAGTTATAGCATCAATATCAGTTGAATCGATCACTTTGGTCATCTTCCCAATAAAACGTGTGATAACTGATTTATAACCGCCACGTCTACGTGTCAACGACTCCATCGTGACAAGACCAAACTCAGAAAATACAAATACAATATAATATATTCAAATTTTCAATAATTAATAAATATGCATCCAACTATAATAACTGGGTTCAAAAGTTAAATTAGCAAATTTTCACAAAGGTGACTCATCACCAAATAATTTTCTCCCAAATTAAGCAATCAATGAAAAGGAGAATTTTATTATACGTGCGTAGTGGAATGTGCAGGCCTTGTCCCATACTTAACCCAGCCCTAAATCTGTAGGGGAAGGACAGGGTAACCACGATCCTACTCACCTTCTACCACCCTTTACTTTTCACATATTTGTTTGACTCAACGCAAATACGTTGAGCCAACGCCCTGTAACTTTTATGATGAAAATGAATCCCATCTCTTGCTAAATCACATTCTGATAATAAAGTAGGGATCACCCTAACTCTTGTATCTCGCTTTAATTTTTTGTTTAAATAGTTTTTTCTTTTTTGATAGTTTTCGGCAGAGGTTCTAGATGGTGTTTTACATATTTCTATTAACATGACAAAAACCTCTGAATTATTGACTGTACGTAGACTTTCTACCAATCCTAGAATATTTTGGTGAACACTATTCACCAGGTTAGGGTTATCTCCAGGTACATCTAAGTCATTGCTACCTATGAACAAGATAGTGATACTAGGCCCATAGGTAGTAAGTTCGGTTATCAGGCCAGGTGTCATAAGGTTGGTTGTAACAGCCCCTGGTCTACCAAATGTCTTATATTCTAAGGGTTCCAATAATGCCGATCTACCACTATGAAAACAATTCTCCATATGGGTGACATGAGAATGTCCCACAATAGCTACTTTACGATTCATTATTAAATTGTTAAATGAGAAATAATATTCTAACAAGAGAAAATTTACATTAATTCAAAGTAAGGGAAAATAACAAAACCAAATTTAAGGCTTAAGGCAAGCAGGACAAGGCCTTACTAATTTAATTAAACTTCATATTCAAACTGTTTTAATCAAGCCTGAATACCCTCTTACCTACAAATGGCGCGAAAAAAAAGTAAATTTAATGTTCCTTGCGGCACCTCACAAAGAGAAAAGGAGACGGGTTAACCACGTCTGGTTATGTAGGCAGGATACCGCACACTAATTTAAAGAAACGCGCAAAAACAAAAGGAGACAACAAGGTTAGGGAGGGCAGGCATTATCCAGCAAAACATCAACACAACATAGTGAATAGCAAGAAAACACTGCGTAAATGTCCTAAAGAATAACCAACGGTACTAATCGTACAACGTGACTAAACCAAAGAATTATTAGATGATCAGCGTTCACAACTAAGAAATTATCGAAAAATCTCACAAATTTCACATAAACCTGGTTAACACGGCAACATATTTCTGCGGACTTATACTAAAGATTCACCAAACTGGCTTACGACATCATATATACCGCGGACAAGTACTACAAACTTTTACCTACTTGGCTCACAACACCAAATATAGTACCGACATATCCTGGTCACGGCACCAAATATTGTTACTCATTAGGGCAACAAGCAACAAACATATAAATGACTTCAGTCAATTACAGAAATTACTAATTACCAGATTCGTTTAAGAGAACTCAAGACCCTTTCTCTACATAAAGAATTCATTGCGTTGTGTTACAGACATGAAAGGACATACTATATTCTATTGTGCTTTGCTCCCGAATTATTACTTACTAGTTTCATATGAAGTTGTTGCTGAGTTCGGATTACAATAGGCACGGGTAAACCACGATACCACTAATATATATTCAATTTTACCCAGTCACGGAATCCCACGCACAGATATGCATATCCCTAGCGATTTATCCCAGTCAAGGCAAATTAAATAATATATGATATGATACTCATCCAAACTTCGGTTGATTAATCCATCCACTTCATTAAATGCTGGGAAGGAACGACATCGTTAATCGAAGTGAAATTCTTTTCACTCTGATTAAGTTCTCCTGTTACCAACCCACTCTACCAGTACCAATGTTGAGAAGCGACTGACTCTGTTCCATTCCCTTTGCTCACTTCTGTCGTGAAAATAATACGTTCGCTCTCTCACCCAAACCCACGACTTCGGCCTCGTTCGCTCATGACAAAATTAACAACAAAACGAACGAAGCCACCAAACCAACACGAACCGAACGAAACTATCAAACAACTTACATCGCATTGTTAACCAATTATACAAACCATTCACAAGACAATATTCCTTGGTAACAATGCTTATTACAATTAAATATAAATAAAATTCATTTGTTTTACACAAACCTGCACATTTCCACTTAACGCCATGTAATATAAAGGAACATTTTCCATATACAACATGAACATAGATATTCAATAAAAATTGATTTTCCATGTCGTTATTGTAAGTAACGACAGAGAGAGAGAGAGAGAGAGAGAGAGAGAGAGAGAGAGAGAGAGAGAGAGAGAGAGAGAATTATAGTGATTATTTTCGTTGGAAAATACAAAGAGAGAGAGAGAGAAACTGTGCTAAACTATAAAGGATTCTTATCTTATCATAATATGTGTTTTTTAAAAGCGTTGTAAACTCTTAGCGTCGGAAGCGGCAGCGTCGTAACCTCGGAACAAGCGTCGTAACCCAGGGTGGATTTTTCAATGAATATTTAAGAAAAAGCATCGTAACCTCGGAACGTCATAAGCCGGACCCGTCGTAACCTGGGGACCGCCTGTATAAGCAACTTATTCAGAAAACGTACAAGGGCCCGCCTATGAGGTAATCATCCCTGTGGAGGGCTGTACAAAAAACCAAATTAATGATCGAATAAATGAACGAAAGAGAGTTTTGAATAGTCTTCCCCTCTTGGGTAAGGCAGTCCGAAGTGGTGTGCTGTATGTCCTTGTTGTTTTTAAGAATTACCAGGGCACCTTTCTAACCTATGTATATGGTGACAGACTGAGTCTTTATGCTTAGACTTTTCTAACCTAGCCTTAACGTATAGTTGGGAAATCATTTGATTAGCTGTATCTCACTTGGCCTTTGGTAGGATGGGGATATCCCACTTTGGTAATCTTTCGTTCCATAATGGTAGTGGAATCTTAGGATTCATCTCTAATTGATGAGAAGTTCTTGCTTCCACCCCTCCAGTCTAAGGTGGAAATCAGTATGTAATGAAATACTGCTTTGCCACTGCACTCTTTTCAGTACTATGTGAAAAATCTGTTCCTGGAATCTGTGTTTTAATCTTTCATTAGTATTGATTAGAACAAGAAAGAGTTTCCTGAAACTTAATTTAGGCTTCATATAGGGTTCAAACAGACCATCGCCCTTTCAAAGGAGATTAATTCTCATTTTGTAACAGGCTGCTTAATAAACCAAACAAAAACTTCTTTCATTTTCTTCTGAAGATTGAAAAAGAATCCCACAAAATTACTGTGTATAACTTGTTTACTTAAAAATATTTACATTTTATTTTACTCAACACATGAGTACTTTCAGACCCTATCTTTGGCCTTTTCTCAAGAGATGTGTAGGTTGTCAGCTTGGGTCAAGCCCCAGAAGACTGCTGGGTCTTGACCCAGGCTGACAACCTACACATCTCTTGAGAAAGGGCCACAGATGGGGCCTGAAAGTACTAGAGTGTTGAGTAAAATAAAATGTAAATATTTATAAGTAAACACATTGTACACAGTAATTTTGTGGGTTTCTTTTTCAAGGCCACTTAATGTTTAGGATGTCACTCTGAAGTTTACAAACACTTCTCTGGGACCTCTAGTGGATACCCATCAAGTCTTGTTGTCGCCTGAGCTTTGTTTTGAAGAAGGCCAGTCTCTTGTCTGATATATCTAAGCATGGTGTAATCCTTGGGGGTGGAAATGGAAAGACTGTTCCATTCTATCCCTATTCCTGCTTTGAGAGCATTATCTTGGTCAAAGTACACTGAAGTTAGGCTGGGTACAAGTGATAAGTACATTTGGGCATCCTCTCCTTGGTGAGAGAGAGGCGTCTCCCTCATCTTCTCTCTCATAACAATGGGGAGGGGAGACATCGTAGAGATTAGCCAGGACTAAACTGCCTTCCAACATAAAGTTAGTATAGGAAACGTCATAGCTCTTCTAGTCTTTTATTATGAGAATACCCTTTCTCATTTGGTAGCAGGTTTCTGGAGTCATGACTTCCCCTGCTTGCATGGCAATCCAATTTGTTGTGGGGACTAATCTCCCTCCAAAGTAATAAATCTCTTATATTTAAGGCAGTGGATTGTACATCCATGAACAAATAAGTTTTTAATCATTTGTATTTGCTGTAGGTATACAAACGAGAGCCTTTTGTATTCTTTCCCACTTCAACCACTTCTCTCAGCCCCTGCAGCTAAAGGGAAAGTTACTTCAAAAGTCAGTGTCTGTAAGGGTTACTTCCCCACTCACTTCCCATCACCACCATTTAACCAGGTCTGGTAACCACTTGGGTAACCCTTAAGAGCTGGGCTAAAAAGACAATATGCAGCGCCTCAGACTGGGCAAACTTTGAGGTCAGCCAATTTGAGAAATGGGCAAACATTTAGGTCAGCCAATTTAAGAAAAAATGCATCAGTGGAAACTGGAAGACATACAAATGCACAAAGCATAAGAAAAAAAAATTCTCCCTACCGTCCACAGGAATTTGAAAGGGACAAGTATTTACAACCCCTTTTTTGTCCTCTTTTATAAGACAATCATAAGTTTGACCAAGTTATATGTTTTTATTAATAATGTTATTTTATTTTGTGTAAAATTATAATTACAGCTCACACAGTATCATAACAGATAAGAACTAAAATCAGTAACAAATTCTGAGTAAATTTATTGTAAAATAGTATAGTAAATTTACTGAGTTCGAAGATGCAGTAACTTGGTTTTTTAACATTTCTTTGCAAAATTACAATTATAACTGACATGCTATCATAAAAGATAAGAACTAAAACCAACAGCAACCCCTGGTTATATATATGAGCAAATAAAAAGACATCATGTGAGAAAGAGAAGCACAACATGCCTTCTTAAAGTCAAGATCACAACTGACTCATGAGCCGTCTACATTCGTCAATCTGAGCCAGTCTGAAAGTTGCCGTTATTGAATTTATGGGCTACAGAAGCAATGGAACCTCTTTCCCCCCCCTGATTCCTCCAAATCGATGGCATGTAATATTGATGCTCACTATGAGTGAATCTGTTCACCACTCAAAATCTGTTATTGTTACTCATATGGTATCCATCCATTAAGGGTTAACTACCTTTTTACCAAATTTTGACTGGTTTTGAGTTGGGACTGAAATAAAGATACAACTGTATAAAAGGCTTTGGTTTGTATACCTAGGAAAAATACAAATTGTTATTAAAATATTTGTTATATTTTATAAAAAGGAATTGCAGGTTGTTTTATTTTATATTAATACACATTACAGGTACACAATTCTTTACCAAATATTCTACAAACCAAAAAGCTCTAAAAACTGAAAACATTTTGTGTAGAGTAGAGCATCACTTCATAAGATAGGTAGTTTGGCTTGCTAAAGGCTGACCTGATTCATTTGGGTGTGTTCTGCTTTGAGATCATTTTTCTTACTAAATCTCAAGAACTGACCTTAGAAATCCAAAGATTAACAAAAAATCCCAAGATATATAATAAAATAATCCTTAGTCCTAAATAATCTCTCTCTCTCTCTCTCTCTCTCTCTCTCCTTCCTATAGAAATGCTTAAAACTGCATATTTTGTTGGTTCAAACCTGTTTTTTTTAGTGTTATCGCCAAAAGTGTATTTAATCATGAAGTTTATATAAAAATTCAGTAATATGTGGATATTTCTCATATAAAAATACACAAATTTCCAGCGAATGATGGGTACACACAGCTAGACCATAGAGAAATCCGCGAATCCAGAGTCTTCGAATAGCAGGGGTCAACTAGTACATATGCACACAATGAGTGTGTTCATAATGGTTTTAAAAATGTGCAGTACAGTTATTACATCTTTGGAAGACAAAAAAAAAAATTATTTTTTGTCAGACACACGAACCAAAAGGGTGGGTGGTGACCAGCATGTATACACAAATGAATTAACATTCCTCGAGAGATTAAAGAGATTAATTTGTTTTGAAGGTATGTCAAGCAGCATTGGTAAATATCCTCTGAAGCAAAAAAAAATGTTTTAATTGCAGAAGAATGTCTGAACCAACAATTTTTGGACTCAAAATTAGTGAGAAGGAATTCATTCTATTCTTCATGTAATAATCAGTAAAATACATACACTATTAAAAAATAAATAATGTATTCAAGAAATACACATAAGTCATCATCAACTTCATATGAGCAAAACTTTCTTTCTCAGACAGATTACAGCTGAAACCTGATTGGTTGGCTGGTTGCCATGGAGATCTGTTATCCAGTGACTGCCATCTACTTCTGTTCTATTTATAGACATATGCCATGATGGCATTAAATTTGAGCGTTAAGCCAGGGTCACATATTGGCAATTTCAGACCGTGCAAGTCGTAATGACCGAAATTTGGCTCATTCAAATTACGATTTCATTACTCCAAGTCCACCATAAATGGGCATAAATCGTAACCAAGTCACTGAGTTTGACAACTTTGCACCAGTGATGGCAACTATGCAAGGCTGACATAGTTGCCATCATTCAAAGGTCGCCATGTCATGGCACAACACGCAACAATTTTATAGTGGCCTCTCGACTGATGCATTGGATTAGGCAAGTTGTAACTAGCAATGGCGAGTTACAGCATCCAGCACGAAGTATGTCATGCAATTTGGCAACCATACAGTGTGCAAAGTGAAAGTGCGCAGTGAGTCGGACTTTGTCATGCGTGTCAGAAGCCTATAAAGGCAGCGTCCAAGCCTCTCAGGTCAACTGTTTCTAACTAATGACCACATTGTGACCCCTGCTGCTATTATCAACACTTTGTTAATTCATGATGATGCTCAAGAACATTGTAAAACATTTGTGTTCCTACAAATAATGGATGAAAGTTCAGGCGGAGTCTTCGTCAGAGGAATCCAGTTTAATTATGAAGGAGTTGATGAATTTATCAACAGCAGTGTCTGTTCTTGCGTGTTCACACTGAAACGCTTCATTGTGTATCACGGCTCTACTCCAGTTTCCTTGAGTCACTGAATCAAGTGCTTCATTGAGAAGTTCCCTCTAGTATGCCATTTTGAAATTATTTTTCTTTGGAATTCATTCTTTAACTGGCCCCTGATGAGTTCTATGTGGTTGTAATGGCAATGGTATGGCAGAAGAATGACCACTTGTGTTATTTTTTAGACCAAACTGGCCTTTTAAATGCCTTTGCGGACCACCTGGCAAGGAAGCTAAAGTTTGGTAGCGACGGCCAAAAATTATGCCATATCTCTCTTGTTCTTCTGAAAATAATTATTACTGAAAATATGTCAAGTCAAATATGTATTCGACATTAGCTTTAAATGAATAAATATATTTTTCAAAGATGTCACTTGAGAAGGCTATACCAAGTCAAAACTTTTAAACACAATAATGAGACATTTACTACTGCATGAATTCCTTATCATTCAGCTGACCAGATTATACCTCGATTCAAGGTCTGGGCTGTGTTCACTCAGTCAAAAGAATATTAAAAGCTTATCCCAATCCCTAGAGAGAGAACATTCAAGGGCTTAATTAATTCAAGATTTTCTGTGTTTTTATTTAATTTGAGAACTTCAGATATAGCTAATTATGACAATGAATACAACTTAAACAATAATATATTTGATAATATAAATATTTTTGAATTTTAACTTTTATTCAGGAAATGTAGTTTTCGGTAGTGTATTAGTCACTGTCTCATCCTCAAGGAGTTACTTTTCCATGGTCTAACCAGAGCTCCATGCTGACCAGACGGATGTCAAAGAATTCTTTTTTAGCTGGTCTTGTGTCCAGGCTTTGTGTCGTAATGATGAACATTATAACACGTGATAGTGTACAGGCAGTCCCCGGCTTGCAATCCAAGGTTACGACACTTTTCAATTATATTGATCAGAAATTATTTCCAGGTTTATGGTATATGTTCCAGGGTTATGACGCCTACGATGCCAACCTGATAGAAGAAATGTGATTCCAAAAATCCGAAATAATCAATATTTGAAGGCTTTTTGACGAAAAATGCAATAAAAATGCAGTTTACATAGTTTTTAATGCACCCAAAGCATTAAACGTAAGGTTTTCTTAGGATTTTTGATGATTTTTCAGCTTACAACGATTTAAGACCTCGCGTCTCAAAAACGGAACCCATCGTAAGCCGGGGACTGCCTGTATAAATGGACTCAGGATAAGAGGGCACTTTTTGTTATCCTTAGCGAATGTTAAACCCAGTTACATACGTCAAAAACCCACAAGAAGAAGAATGGCTATGCGTTGTCATGTTTACATACGACCAGAAATAGACCAAGCCACCAATACTTTCTACTGGTTATAAGTAAGTGGAACCTCGACATACGAAAGTCCCAACTTACGAAAAATTCAAATTACGAAAGCAAATACGAAGATTTTTTTGCCTCTGCATACGAAAATAATTCAGGTTACGAAAGGTTGTTACTGTAAATTCCCGAGATTCGCCCGGACCACTGAGAACAATTTTAAAACTTGCGCGCCACCAACTGAGTAGACTTGCCACCATCCTCCTGCTCTCCCATTGGTTCCTGTTGATAGTAACTGCCGTAAGATCCTACTCTCCTATTGGTCAGCATCTCTCCAATCGTGCATTTACGGAAAGGCGTCCTTCGGTCACTCCGTAGCAGCATCGTTATCGTACGCACGCGGAATTTGTTCGTTCACATACGATTTCATTTGTTAACGTAAATTCGTGTTAGTGATTTCGCTTTGTACTTTATTGTGTTGTGTGAGAACTTAATTAGTACATAACTTAATTACGTATAGTCATGGGTCCCAAGAAAGTTGCTGAAGTTCATGGAAAGAAGAGGATGCTTTCTATGGAGACAAAAATGGAGATTATCAAGAAGTATGAGGCTGGCATGCGGTTGAGTGTGATCGCTAAGGAATACGGCCAAAATCCATCGACGATAGGCACCATCCTTAAGCAGAAGGAAGCCATCAAAGCAGCTACACCTCCCAAGGGCGTGACTATTTTGTCCAAGAGGAGCCATGTGCATAATGAGATGGAGAGGCTGCTTCTTGTATGGATAAAAGACAAAGAAATTGCTGGCAATACAATAACCGAGACGGCAATCTTCGACAAGGCCAGCGCTATTTTCGGCGATTTGATTGCCCAGGCTGAAGACGACGGAGGAGAAGGGACATCAACGCCAACCCCAGACTTCAAGGCTTCTTGTGGGTGGTTTGAAAAATTCTGGAAACAGACTGGCATTCGGTGGTGCGGCATGGGGAGGCTGCCAGCTCGGACACGAAAGCAGTCGAAGATGACTGTCAATGAAGGCTACAATTCTCAGCAAGTCTTCAACTGTGATGAGTCTGGCCTTTTTTGGAAAAAATGCCTCGTCGGATGTACTACATCACGGAGGAAGAGCAGAAGCTACTTGGGCATAAGCCAATGAAAGACAGGCTTACGCTTGCACTTTGTTCCAACGCCAGTGCGGATTGTAAGATGAAGCCCCTACTTGTGTATCATTCAGACTCCTCGAGCCTTCAAGGCCCACAAAGTGCTAAAGGAGAAGCTTCCAGTGATGTGGAGGGCTGATGCGAAAGCCTGGGTAACGAGACTTCTGTTCACCGAGTGGGTAAATCTGTGTTTCGGCCTGACAGTGAAGAAATTCTTGGAAGAGAAGCGCCTCCCTCTGAAATGTCTGCTTTGTTGGACAATGCCCCCGCTCACCCTCCTGGCCTCGAGGGAGATATCCTAGTGGAGTATTCTTTTTGAGATATCCTAGTGGAGTATTCTTTTATCAAGTTTCTTTATTTTCAAGAGATGTTTCGACATCACTGATACCACAAACCTCATCTTGCGTGAATTTTGGAAGGAGCATTTTGATATCGTCTTGTGCATCCGAGTCATCGATCAAGCTTGGCGAACCTTGAATTCTTTGTGGAGGAAACTCTGGCCTGATGCCGTATCCGCCGGAGAATTCGAGGGATTCAACGTGGGCGAAGCTGGTGCATAATCAGAAACAGTTGACGATCCTGAAACTGTTTCACAACCAGATCTTGATGAGATCGTTGCACTCAGCAAGTCCATGGGGCTGGTCGTCGACGAGGACGACATCAATAACCTTCTCGAGGAGCACCAAGAGGAGCTTTGATGGATGACCTGAAGGAGTTGGAGGCCATGCAACAACGTCCTTCAAGAAGAGTTCTCTAGCAGCGGCGAGGAGGAGGAGGAGGACCCTATGACAACGGCAGAAATTAAGGATGCTCTAGCTGCTTTTCGTAAAGTGCAATCATTTGTAGAAAAGAGACCCCGAAAAGGCTTACACAGGTCATATGCTTGTACAGTTCGATGACGTTTGCATGAGTCGTTTCAGGAACATTGTGAAAAGCAGGCAGAAGCAATCTTCCTTGGATAGTTATTTTTTAAAGAGGCCTTTAGTAGGAGTAAGCAAACAGGAAGATCCAAGTGATACGAAAAAACAGAAAGTTGAAATTGGTGAAGAAATTGAAATTTGGTAAAAAAAACGTAAAGTATAAAAAAGTAAAAAATTTAAAAATAAAAAAAGAAAAAAAATTTAATTTTGAGTTTTTTGTAAAGTTAAGTGTTAACATTTTCTGTTATTTGTTAATGTGTTTCGTAAAGTTTAGTGTTAATGTTTTCTGCCATTTTTTAATGTTTTCGTAAAGTTAAGTGTTCATGTTTTCTGCCATTTGTCCTCCTCTGTCACCACTTTCGGAGATCGCCTCACTCGAAAGGTAAGGTTCCACATTTTACTACATATGTATGTACATACAGTATTTCTGGGCTCAGCCCGTGTCGCTTTGTGAAATATCACTTCAGTTCATATTTCTAAGGTAAATAATGCTAACATTACCAGAGAAAAATAAAAGAGGGGGATGTCAGAGTATCCTGACTCGCTCACCCTAAATAAAAAGATGGTGTCGATATGGTACTGGGGCTAGTGAAACCACTACCACGGACCTCTTGTCATTTAGACCTCTCCTCCGCCAAAATCCCCTTGCTAGAGAGAGCTGGTACACAGCCCGCGTCAGCAACTACTACTACTTGCTCCCCCACGCCAACACCAGCGCCTCTAGTGGCCATCCTTTCCGTTAGCAGCATCCTGCACGCACATGTTTTTCTCATCTTGTAATTTTGTGCTTTCGCTTTGGGATTTTTCTCCAATATGGAACTCCAAGCCATCGCCGCAGCTAAGTTAAGTACTGCCTAAGTGTTTCACGTAATTTTAGCCAGTCAGGACCCGTTTTACAGCCGTTTTTTAGGTATTATAACGGTGCCTCCCGCGACATGGCTTCAGGCTCGCCATACCGGCTCGCCACGTGTGATTCATTACTAGCTCCTTCGGTCTTCTATACCGTGGTAGCTACATCCGTGCAGTATTTATGATTAATTATACATGTGGTGCAAGATGTGCTATTTGTATTTATATTTTATTGTATTTTATTTTGGGAATCTTATGCCTTTATGTCTTAGCTCAGTGTTCATGCATGCATGTGCCTTTGTCTAGGTCTGTTAGGCATGTGGGGTCGTGTGCCCCTCTCTCTCTTTTAGTCCTAACACCCTGGCCGTTGCCCTCCGTTTCTACGTATCGGCAGAGGCCAGCTCCCGAGTAGTTGGGCTTTCTACCTTCCAGGTAGAGTAGCCTAGCTTCTCTAGGACGTTTCTTTGCCTTTGCCTTTTGATTCCCTTCCTTTCTATTCTGATAAGGTGTTTTATTTATATTGCATGTTAGAGACGGTTTGGGCTAGCCTAGGCTATCTCAGTTCGCCTGGTCTATCCGTCTGTGTGGTCCTACCACATTCGCGGTGGGCCAGACGATCGCCACCAGCCACCAGCTCAGTCCCCCTACCTGCTTACCTCCCCCAGAGGGGGGGGGGGAGGCAGGTCTCGCTCGCTCACGGTTGCCACGGCAACCATCCGGGCTCTCCTCCCCTCTTCCTCTCTCCCCAGAGAGGATACGGGAATCACGGGGGGATTCCTGAGTCTGGCTTTTCATACCGTTCTCTCCCAGGGTTCCATGGGGGGGGTCTCTTGTGCGCTCGGGTTGGGTTGGCCACCTCGCCCGCTCGTACTTGGTCTCCCTCGGGTCCCTCCTCAGCTTTCTCCTACCCCGGTCACCCCGGCCTACCCACCGCGCCTGCGGCGGGCCCAACTGGCTCCGCCAGTTCCTTGGGGGGTGACGGAGAGTAGCTCTTCTACATGCATCTATATATATAATAATTATTTGTTTATTATTTGTATTATCTTTATGTTTGTCTATTCCGCCAGACCGGCAAAGTGCCCGCTCACCATCCGGGTTCTCCTCCTGCCTGCGGAATTTTTATACGGCGGAGCTGAGCTCCACCTACCCTTATTATTTCTTATCCGGATTAACCCTCTCATGTTCCTCCGCCGTCCTCGTACTCCTCTTGCCTGTGTATAGACTGGTAGCTAGTTTGGTGAAACTCCTTACTCCGGTGCCCCGGAACTATCTGACTAGTATACCAGGTCTTACGGACTTATCTCTACTGGAGAACAGGAGAGGGCTAATTCCAAAAACTTTTTCACTCCGGGATGCAAAGAAGTATTATATCTCTTAACGGGCTAGTCCTGTTAGTAACTGCCGATACTCATGTATCTGTCCACTTACAGGCTACCAACTGCCAGGAACCCGGCTGCAATGCCATATTGCAGGACCCCTGTGGCCACGAGGTCTGCTGGACTCACGCCCCTTGTGCCATCATCCATGGTGACATGGTGGTATGGCATCACGAAGCCTGCTCCATCTGCTATGATTTGGTGGATCAGTTTTCCTCCGGCGTAAGTATATACCGGAGTACTTTGCTTATAACTGGTTATTCAAGCAATTCTGTAAGAGATATAAACATTGTTTAGTTTTAAATATTTAATCATATAACTTTGGGGATTCGTTGTAAGGATTACAATGACCCTCTCTTTCAGGCTGCCGCCGTGAAAGACGCCGCATCAGCTACCCTGAAGGCCTGGGTCGGCGGGTTCGGGAAGAACACGTCCAAGGGGCAGCCATACATCCTGGACAAGAGTATGGCTGTCCGCCTCTTCCCGGGCGGGAAATCAACCGTATATGTCGTCCCGGCAGCGGCGGCTCCATACATCACCGCCATTCAGCAGCAGGTGGCGCAGGCACTGGTGGCCCAGGGCAACCCGGAGATCGTCGAAGAAGTGGCTACCCTGGACCTAAACTTAGAGCCAAGGTAACTTGTTAGTTGAGGTAGGTTTGTTGGGGGCTCAAGGCTTCCCTTGAGTCCGTCTGGATCGTCTTCTCCTAATTTCTCTTCTACTTCCTTCCAAGGCTTTTCGGAAAGTGATGTTCCGGTCAGGTCGAAATCCACTTCTGCTATCCCTAAAGTGAAAGGGAAGAGTGAGTTGAAGACCCTAGAGAAGACGTCGTCTAAGAAGACCACGTCTTCCACATCTCATAAGTCTCCGGCTCACCACCCCGGAGCAGAGAAATCGAAGTCCTCTTCGACTTCATATTCTAAAGGGTCCAGAGGCAAGTTCTCTAAGGATAAGGCCCATGCTTCTACAGAGCCTGAGCCTTCAACATCCACCGGAACACGTCCTAAGACTCCCATGACTATCAGGGACCCTAGTCCCTTCGACACAGAGGCATTTACTGCTAATATAATGCAGCAAATGGGAAACTTGGTCGATAACCTAGTTAACGTCAAGTTTGAACAGATGTTTTCACACATCTCCACCTCGTTCGAGGAGTCTGGTCTGTCAATCCGCAGTATTTCGGAGAGACTGACAAATCAGGAGAATCTGATGGTGGGCCTCAGGGAGAATCCCGCTGCAGTTCTCCCACAGTCAGGTGTGGCGGCACAACCCATGCCAGACTATGATTCTCTTCCTCCCTTCACGGCTAGTAATCCATGGAGGGTTGCAGCTTATACCCCCTTTAAGGATGGCATGTTGACCTTGCCGGATTGTGGTACTCGAAGAATAGAAGACTTCGAGTTCCACCCCGCCAACCTTCAACTATCATTTATGGGCTATGCTCGTCTAACAGAGACAGCAATGAGAAGGGAGGATAGGATCCCAAAAGAAACGGTAATTTATAGCCGGGATCAAGCTCAAAGGGAGTGGATCAGGAGCCTAGAAGATTGGGACTGTATAAATACCAAACTTCAGGCTTTCGAAAGCCCCTTTACCATCTTTGTGGCAGAGGAAGAAACTCCCATCCCCTTCACCACATAGCTAGCAGAGTTGACTCTAGGCTGCCATGAAAGACGAGCCTATGCCCCAACTTAGGGAGACGGAGCCAACATCACTTCTTCTTCCAGGGACCGAAGACCTTTGGGCAGATCTCCCGGCTACCTTCACCGTAGAGAAGCTCAAACCAGATTGCGCAGTTGCACAATTTGGCGAGAGACTTCCTAGGCTTTCGGATAACCTTATCCAAGCAGAATTTGATGCTAGGACTAAGTTAGGGAGGACCTTGAACGCCCTAGTGATGACGGAGGTTGCCGTGGTGACATTCGGGACGGAACCTCTCTTTAAACTTCTAGCCAAAGCACAGACACACACCGTTCAGTGTGATCTGTACGACTTTGTCATGGCAAGACACAACTGCAGAAAACATGTACTGCAGGAGGCCATGATCCGTCATGAGCTGAATAAACTACTGGCGTCTTCAATCTGGGGCGCTGACCTCTTCCCAGATGCTGTAGTGAATGAGGTCCAGCACGAAGCTACAAGGCTTAACCAAAGCCTTAAGGTCCGCTGGGGCCTGACATCCAAGAGGAAGCCCGAACCTACTTCCTCAGCTTCAAAGAAGCTGAAAAAGCCTAGAAAGTTCCCACCTTTCCAGGCTGCTCAGCAACAGCAGGTGGTACAAGCCGTGCCGATGTCCCAAGTGGTTCAGCCGTCAACGTCTAAGAACCAATCTCAGCCAATACTGCTACTGACCTCTCAAAACCAGCCCTCGACCTCGTACACAGTATCTCCGGCCTTCAATCCAGTCTTTGAAGGCCAGGCGTTCCAAGCCTTTAATAGGTTTGGAAGAGGAAGCAGGGCTAGAGGTGCATTTCGCCAGAGGTGGCAGAAGGGCACCTAGCAGGGGCAAACACTTCCGAGGAGGACGTGGATCACGCCCTGCCCCAAGTCAGTGAGAACCCTCAGGTAGGAGGGAGGCTGTTTCTCTACCGTCACAGGTGGGGGTTCAGCAGTTGGGCACAGTGCATTGTGTCCAAAGGACTGGGATGGAGTTGGAACAAAGGTCCCCCTCCATCCAAGACCTTCCTTCAAGAACCAACAAAGGAATTAACGGAGTATGCACAAGAACTCCTTCAGAAAGGGGTAGTATCAAGAGTCAGACATATAAAGTTTCAAGGGCGCTTGTTCAGCGTGCCAAAGAAAGGCTCAACCAAACGAAGAATAATCTTAAACTTGTCCCGTCTAAACTTATTCATTCGTTGCAACAAGTTCAAAATGCTGACTATCTCGCAGGTGCGGACCTTACTTCCCCGTGGGGCCGTCACCACCTCTATCGATCTTACAGACGCATACTATCATATCCCAGTTGCAAGACACTTCCGCTCATACCTAGGATTCAAGCTGGGAAACCAGGCATTCTCCTTCAAAGTGATGCCCTTCGGGTTGAACGTAGCCCCAGGGTGTTCACGAAGATAGCGGAATCAGTAGTTCAACAACTAAGATCCCAGGGGATAATGGTAGTAGCATATCTGGACGATTGGCTCGTTTGGGCAACAACCGTCGAAGAATGCCTCAAAGCCACGAGAATAGTAGTACAGTTTCTGGAACATCTGGGGTTCCAAATAAACAAGGCCATGTCCAGGCTAACACCGGAATCTCGCTTTCAATGGCTCGGCATTCAATGGGATCTGAACTCCCACACTCTGTCAATTCCGTTGGCCAAAAGGAAGGAAATAGCCAAAGCAACAAGGCAATTCCTCAAATGCAAACTAACATCAAGGAGAAACCAGGAAAGGATCCTGGGCTCTCTCCAGTTTGCGTCAGTTACGGACACTCTGTTAAAAGCGAAGTTGAAAGATATAAATCGAGTATGGCGCTCAAGAGCAAACAACAAATCTCAGGACAAGTTGTCAGCCATCCCGCCGATTCTCTGCAAACGACTCCGCCCCTGGGCGGAGGTTAAGAACCTGTCCAAGTCGGTCCCTCTTCAATTTCCCCCTGCGGCGTTGGTTATCCACACGGACGCTTCTCTAAGCGGGTGGGGAGGATACTCCCAATTCAGGAAAGTACAAGGGACTTGGTCACCTCCAGTTCCGCCGGTTCAACATAAATGTATTAGAAGCTATGGCAGTATTCCTCACATTGAAGAGGCTTCTACCAGCCAAGAAATCCCACATCAAGCTGGTATTGGACAGCGCAGTAGTAGTACACTGCATCAACAGGGGAGGATCCAAATCAAGTCATGTGAACCACGTCATGATAGCCATTTTCTCACCAGCAGCCAAGTACAAATGGCATCTATCCTCCACTCATCTGGCGGAGTATGAATCGTTGATAGCAGACGCCCTGTCTCGTTGAGTTCCTCTAGAATCGGAGTGGTCTCTGGACAAGCGCTCATTCCAGTGGATATGCCAAAAGGTCCCAGGCCTCCAGGTGGATCTTTTCGCATCACAATTAAACTACAAGCTCCCTTGCTATGTGGCCCCCAACCTGGACCCTCTGGCTTATGCCACAGACGCCATGTCCATAGATTGGAATCAGTGGAAGAAGATATACATCTTTCCTCCAGTGAATCTTCTATTGAAAGTCCTGAACAAGCTCAGGTCTTTCAAGGGACAATTTGCTCTAGTAGCCCCGGACTGGCCGAAGAGCAATTGGTTCCCCCTTCTTCTGGAATTGGGTCTCCGGCCTCAACGGATTCCCAATCCCAAACTGTCTCAATCAGTACAAATGAGGACTGTGTTCGCTTCCTCAGGAATTCTCAAAACCTTAACTTTATGGACTTCATGAAGTTCGCGGCTAAAAGAGATGCAGATATTGATCCTCAGAATATCCTTTTCTTAGAATCGGATAAAAGAGAATCAACGTTGCGTCAGTATGACGCAGCAGTTAAAAAACTAGCAAATTTCCTGAAGGAAACGGATTCTCGAACCATGACTACTAATCTGGCTATATCCTTCTTCAGATCCTTATTTGAAAAAGGTCTAGCAGCTAGTACTATTACGATCAATAAGTCAGCTTTAAAGAAAATCTTCCAGTTTGGCTTTAAGATAGACTTAACAGACTTATTTTTCGTCTATTCCTAAAGCTTGTGCTAGGCTCAGACCATCAGAGAGACCTAGCTCAATCTCATGGTTCTTAAATGATGTTCTCAAACTGGCTTCAGATACTGACAACGATTCATGTAACTATATACCACTCTTAAGGAAAACATTATTCCTGCTGAGCCTGGCCTCAGGAGCCAGGATATCTGAACTGTCGGCTCTATCCAGAGACTCTGGCCATATTGAATTTCTCCCTTCTGGAGAAGTTCTTCTATCCCCAGATCGTAGTTTTTTGGCCAAAAATGAGGACCCCTTAATGAGGTGGGCTCCTTGGAAGATCCTCCCTCTTCCTCAAGACCCTTCTCTATGTCCAGTGACAACCTTACGAGCCTATTTGTCCAGGACATCTTCTAGGTCCTCAGGTCCCCTTTTTATAAGGGAAAAAGGTGGCACCATTTCCTTAAAAGGAATTAGGCAACAAATCCTATATTTTATCAAACAAGCCAACCCTGATTCATTCCCTAAAGCCCATGACATCAGGGCAGTAGCCACCTCAATTAATTATTTCCAACTTATGAATTTTGATGATCTAAAGAAATATACAGGCTGGAAGTCGCCGACAGTTTTCAAACGTCACTACCTGAAATCCTTGGAATCTCTTAAATTTCCAGCAGTGGCAGCAGGAAACACAGTTTCTCCTGACACTGTCTAAGTAGTTTTAGTCATAGATCCAGATCTCCTTTCTACCTGCCTCACTAACATTTTTCCTGTGATCCTGCCACCAGGCTCGACCCTGTTTGAGCCTTAGCTGCCAAAAGGCTATATTGTGATGTTTTCCCTTATTTTTATGCTAGGGTTACTCACAACTCTATATGTATTGCCAAAAGGCTAAATCGTGAGGTTTTCCCTTATTTTTATGCTAGGGTGCCTCACATCTGTATATATTGTATTATTCTAGTTTTAAGTTATCATAAGTTAGCATAAGTATAATGTTAAGTCCTATTACTTATTTTAAGGCTAACATAAATCACTATGAATTAGTTTTAAGTATATGTAACTTTGTAACATTTAAGCTAGATTATACTCATATTATGTCTTTTCGTGTTTTCTTATTACCTCTTACTGTTACCTCTTCTCCAAGCTTGTGGCTAATTCTCTGGTACTATTTCACAAAGCGACACGGGCTGAGCCCAGAAAAGGGATTTTGACGAAGGAAAAATATATTTCTGGGC
Organism: Macrobrachium nipponense; assembly: GCF_015104395.2. NCBI lineage: Eukaryota > Metazoa > Arthropoda > Malacostraca > Decapoda > Palaemonidae > Macrobrachium > Macrobrachium nipponense. The sequence continues at coordinate 53,591,963 of NC_087205.1, forward strand.
AAGGGCCTGTGTCGCCCAGTGAAATCCCCCTGTTTTCTCTCCCTTCCGCCCTTGTGCCCAAAGCTTGGTTCTTCTAAACATCAAGGATGGCCACTAGAGGCGCTGGTGTTGGCGTGGGGGAGCAACTAGTAGTAGCTGCTGGCGCGGGCTGTGTACCAGCTCTCTCTAGCAGGGGGATTTTGGCAGAGGAGAGGTCTAAATGACAAGAGGTCCGTGGTAGTGGTTTCACTCGCCCCAGTACCATACCGACACCCTCTTTTTATATAGGGTGAGCGAGTCAGGATACTCTGACATCCCCCTCTTTTATTTTTCTCTGGTAATGTTAGCATTATTTACCTTAGAAATATGAACTGAAGGGATATTTCACTGGGCGACACGGGCCCTTGCCCAGAAATAGATTTTTCCTTCGTCAAAATCCCTTTTCTTGTACCATGTACACTAATACACTTCATTTACAGGTATATAGTACGTATTAGTAGTATATGTAGTTTACGTTAGGTATTGAATGGTCCAAATTCTTGTATTTCATTGTTTGTTGGTCAATTTAGCTTTATTATAAAATTTACTGGGGTGCTTTTGTAGGGCTTGGAACGAATTAGGCAATTTACATGTAGAATGTGGTTCAAGATACGAAAAAATTGGTTATGAAGGCCACTTTGGAACGGGTTAATTTCGTATCCTAAGGCACTACTAGTTATTTCTTCATGAAAACAAGAATTTAACAAGTTTAACTTTTACATAATGGTATGAAAAATCCCACACAGGGTGTTGTAGTGATCAAATGTATGACTACAAACTGATGACAACTTAGTGACAATTAAGAACAACTCACTCCAAGATCTGATACGATGAAATGTATTTTATGGTTTTACTTATCGTTAAAATTTACAAGTTGAATTCATCTTATGAATTTTAATGATTAGTTAGACTATAAAATATATTTCATCATATCGATCTTGGAGAGGGTTGTTCTTTATTGTCACTAAGTTGTCATCAGTTTGCAGTCATACATTTGATCACTACGACACACTGTGTGAAATTTTTTATACCATTATGTTAAAGGTAAAATTATTGTTAAATTCTTGTTCTTAAGAATAAATGATTATATAGAAATAGTTATATAAAGAAAATTATTAAGTAATTGTTGCCATCAGCAGTCAAATAATCACAATCATGGTAACATTCAAATATGTATATTTTTGTATTTTACCTAATGTTTTTGTTGAAAATAATATGTAAGTGAGCATATGGTCTTAATTTTCTCACTATTTTATTATTGATGATGTTAATTATCCCAAATTCATTTAACATGATATTAATGTTAGCTATTTAATGAATGAATAAATATAATGAAAAAACATGAAAAAAAGGAAAGAAATGCTTTGGCCGCAATAGTGAGGTTTAATTATGTTAAAGAAAAATTCCAAAAACCAAAACACATCTAACCCCAAGGATTTTAGATAAAGGATTGTGTACCTGTAATCTGCTAAATGTGACATAAGATAGTCAATGTTGTTTTTTTTAGGTGTTGGAAGTTAAATGATTTAATACATTTATCATCTGTAAAGAAAACAAAAATAATGATTTCTTTTAGAATGAATATTGTATTTGGTGAATTTAGTGAAACTGGGTATCTTTAAATTGGCCTCAGAAGTGGCATTTAATTTATGTATGTTGCCGTAATCATCATAATGATTAACTAGCTTGATTTTCATTGTCAGTTGTAATATATATTTAGATTAATAGAGAATTTAAAGTTACTATTCTTCTTGATCTATTCTCCCAGACATTGCAAGCACACCGTCTCATCCTTGCCATGTCATCTCCTGTCTTTGAGGCAATGTTCTTCGGTGGAATGGCTGAAAAAGGTGACAAACCAGTTGAAATATTGGATGTTCAGCCACAAGCTTTTAAGGCACTGTTGCAGTGAGTATTATTATTGCAATTTGTTCCCACACAAATACAAACTTTTGGTCTTTACATAGGATAGTGCTTGCAAATGTGAGCTGAAACGGTCATTAACTTTCAAACAAGGTAGTTACTGATGATAGGGGGGAAGCCCCTACCCACACGCCGGTCTCCACCCCACTTTGCTTATGACTGCTGTTTTGTGAAGGCATCTGATATTCTGTCTGCCTAGCTTCTGTTCTGTTTTTTTTTTTTCAAATTTTTCTGTTGCTTGTTTGTTCTTTATGTAAGTGTTTGTTTGCCTCATATATTGATAATGTAAACCCCTGATTTACCTCAGCTGAAGGAGTGGAAACCATGTGTTATGAGGCATTGCTCAGGAATGAATAAACCTCTTACTCTTTGTACGTTTTGCAGAAAGCATAATACAACCATGTAGTGAGTGTTGTGTCCAGCCATCCAAACAGTGGGTGCAGTTTAACCAGAAAAAGAAGAGATGTAGAAGAAGTTTCCCGTTGTCATTGGAGTGCAATACTCCATCGGTAGCAGCAAGGATTCTCTCTGGAACCTTCTTACCCTTGACCAAGCTTCCTTCTGTTGTTGCTACTCCTTATGAAGCAGTTTCTCCTTTGCTGTCTCCTACTGCTTCGTTAGGAGAGAGTTGCCTCAGAAGGGGGCCGGCGATTACTCGACATGACTCCCCTCTGGTGGTCTCCATTCACTTGGAGGTTATTCCCCTCAGGGCAAAGGGAGAGTGCATCCCTTAACTCGAATTTTGTTTCTTGTGTTGTAGAGCCCAAGGAACTTGGAGAGTTATAACCTTCCCTAGGCCTCCCAGGGGAACCAAGTGTGGAGGATTTGATGTTCCACTTGAGAGCCTCCAAGACCCTTACTGTGGCTGCTGCTACTGTGACTACAGTGAAATCCTGTATTCGCGTGCTCCAGATTCGCGGACTCATGTATTCACAGATTTCGTTATGGAGCATGTATACCCATTATTCACCTATCACAGTGTTTTTCTATGAGACATATCCACAAATTCCTGTTTTTTTTTTTTATCAATTTCCCACTTTTGGTGATAAAAAACTATTCAAAAACCATGTAGAAACATTTTTAGTAGGTTTTTCTTGAGTTTTAACTAATAAAATAGGCAGGTTTAAGCATTTTTAAAAGGGTTTCAACTATTTGCAGATTCTTGCTATTCATGGAAGGGTCTGGTGTGCATTCCCATGAATACAGGGGGAACATTGTACTGGTTCAAGAGCCACTACTACGGTGGTGGTTCCTTCGATCATGCCTCTTGTAGTGTGCTCTCAAGAGAGTCCCCTTGTCATCGTCTTCGTTTGGTGACACATCCTTCTCCACACCTTGTTTTCCAAGGCCTACTATGATCAGAAGAAGTACTAGTTGAAATTGACAAATCGCAAGTCATCATTTTCTTTGTCGAGTGCTTCCTCCTCCTCCCTTTCATCCAAAGCTAGCAAGCTGAGGAAGAAGAGGGCTGCCTCTCCCAGCTGTAAGAAGTCCTGTAGGGTTTCTGACAGCCAGCCTTCTTCTACAGAGAAGACTGTGGGATCTCTTGTTTGAGGTACTACCAGTACCATAACTCCTGATTTGTCTACTGGCATGGAAACAACCATGGCCTGGGATTCTACAGACCCCCGTTGGACTGGTACCCAGCCCGGGAATTTACCTTCCCAGACCAGTAAAGGTCTCCAGCCTACTGACCTGGGGCTGGTCCAACAAGAGAGAGTGAGTTCAGTGTGCAGGCACTCACGCACAGGAACCTTGACCCTGGCCTATCAGTCCTCTCCCCTTGGAAAAGCAAGAGGAGGCCTCCCTACCAGTATTCTACATTAGAGGTCGGGTGAAGCACATCTTTGGGAAAGCCCCCTTCCACGCTCTCGTAAACAGGTCCTCTCTCAGTTTGACAACTATCATTCACGTGTGAATGGGATCGGTCTTCCTGACCCTTGTGGCGATTGTCACCGCAGATTGACGACTGCCCATGACAATTCTCATCTGGCGGGGCTTCAGCCTCCTGCATGTATGTTAAAGGGGCTAGACATCTCTCACCTGTCCCCTTCACCCCCTTGGGAATTTTTGGGAGCCACAGAGGCCTAGGGTTTAGACTGGAACATTCACTCTTCCATCCCAGCCTGACCACAGAAGCATACACTCCAGATATTGTCCTCAGACTGGACTGGTCGTATGCTCGAGTGGTAGGGAGATTGCCAGGAGACTTTGGTGAGTGTCTCTCTCGTGCAGAAAGAGTAGCCCAGAAAGACCAGGACTCGGACACACCTCCAAGTTGCAGAAGAGTTGTTCAGAGATTGTCCATTTGATACAGCAGTGCAATGATATCAAGCAGGAGGCCATGGCTCCACCCATGGACTGTCTGTGCGATTGGTTTCTACTAACTCTTCCAACCAATAGCATGTTGTGCTATAAGCCAATCACCATCAGGATAACATGCCCTTCTATATGGTTTGTACCTCCAGCCCCATCTATCCATCCATCCATCCATCCATCTCTCACATTCATTAGAATCTTTTGGGTAAAGAGAGAGAGAGAGAGAGAGAGAGAGAGAGAGAGAGAGAGAGAGAGCTGCTGAACTGTGAATGGGGGTTGGGTTGCTTTATGTTAAATATAAAAAGAGTGAAATTATTCTAGAAATTATCGGAGAAAGAGAATACAGTAACTTCAGAGAGATGGGCGGGTTGCCATACGTTAAATGTCAATAGAGTGAAATTATTCATGAATTATTGGAGAAAGAGAAAATACAGGAACATGAGAGAGTGAGAGAGAAACTGGCATACAGTGTTCCTCCTGTACTCACATTCTCGAGATTTGTGGACTCGCCTATTCGCGGATTTTGCTTTGGATGCATCTACCCATTATTTGCAGGGAACTCGCCTATTTGCGGTTTTTCTGACGACAAATATTCACTAATTAGTGTATTTTGTTATTTTCATGACTAAATACATTTTTATGATACAAAAATGACTAATTTTCAAATATTAATATTGATTAACATTGTATTGGTAAGTTTTGATAAGATTAAATATTCATATAGTAAATCTCTCTCTCTCTCTCTCTCTCTCTCTCTCTCTCTCTCTCTCTCTCTCTCTCTCTCTCTCTCTCTCTCTTACAGAGATGCATATTTTTTGTGTGATAAATGATTAACTAATTTTCAAGTATTAATGTTAATTAAACACCCAATGATATCAATTCATAAAGGAAAATACTATTGTGAATTAGTAGGATTTTAATTAATAAATTAAAAAAATATGTTAGAATGAAGGAAATCCCAGTCCCCACCCATCTTTCTTTCTAACTCCAGGTACTAAAGCTGTCAAAATATTAAGTAATGTGACAGAAGGGGGAGCCAGCATGTTCTGTTGTGCTGCCACTAAATGTACATGCAATTTCTCTCTCTCTCTCTCTCTCTCTCTCTCTCTCTCTCTCTCTCTCTCTCTCTCTCTCTCTCTCTCTTACTGAGAGAATTTTTATGGTACATGTACTGTGCATATGTTTATTAATAATAATAATAATAATATAACTGTAATTAAAAATGTTTATATGTGATAGTATTTTAAAGAAATACAATAATCTTTCCATTTCACTTCTGAATAAAGACAAATCTCTCTCTCTCTCTCTCTCTCTCTCTCTCTCTCTCTCTCTCTCTCTCTCTCAGAAATATTTGTTTTTTGTATGATAAATAAATAATTTACTATTTTCAAATATTTATGTTAATGTAAACAGGAATAATATCAGTTCATTAAAGAAAATACTATAGTGAATTAGTAAGATTGCAGTTTATGAATGAAAAAAAAATTATGTAAGAATGAAGGAAATCCCAGTCCTCACACATCTTTCTAACTCCAGGTACTAAAGCTGTCAAATATAGCAAGTAATGTGACAGGAGGGGGAGGATCGTGTTCTATTGTGTTGCCTCTAAATGTACATGTAATTTCTCTCTCTCTCTCTCTCTCTCTCTCTGAAAAAGTGGGAAGGATATGGAAAATACAACTTCTACAGTAAAAATATAAAATGGTCAGAAATTAATGAAGAATTAAACAAAGATTGGGATAACATTTTTCGTAAGATGATGACATAAGGGTTAAATAACGGAGATATTATATAAAATATTGGAGGAAAAATAGTGATATATACCGAAGAAGAAAAGTAAACATCATTCATGCATACCAAGAGACAGAAGGACCTTGTTCCAGAAAATCAGAAAGTGGAAAAAAGGTCTTGCAAAAGAAAAAAATGCATGGAAAGTTATAGAACTAAAAAGTAAGATAGAAAATGCAGAACAAAAGATTATACAATCAAAAGAAAATGAAAAACGGGACTTGGAAGAAAAAACCCTATTAAATATCAAGCAAAACCCCAAGCTATTATACTCATATGCGAAGAAGATGAATAAAAGAAGAATAGAAATAGGCCCTCTGAGAATTGAAGGGAGATTAACGAATGAAAAAAAGGAAATTTGCAACATACTGGCAGAACGATATAAGAGAGAATTCACCCCTAGAATAGATAATGAAGATAATGATATAGAAGTAAGGGATGAAAATAGTGAATATTTAGCTGACATAGATATTAATGAAGCTGATATTGTGCAGGCTATTAATGAAATTAAAAATGGAGCTGCTGCAGGGCCTGATGGAATTCCTGCTATTTTGTTAAAGAAAGTAGTTCATTCTATCGCAAAGCCACTTGCAATATTATTAAGACAAAGTGTAGATACAGGCAAGATTTATGATGAGCACAAATTAGCATATAGTTTTACCCCTACTTTCAAAAGTGGATCAAGACTAGAGGCAAGTAATTATAGGCCTGTGAGTCTAACATCACATATTATGAAAGTGTATGAAAGGGTAAATGAAGAAAAATATTATGAAACATTTAATAAAAAATAATTTGTTTAATAAAGGACAACATGGTTCGTACCCGGAAAAAAGTACACAAACCCAACTGTTAGTCCACCGTGAGAACATATTCAAAAAATATGAAAAGCGGAAATGAAACAGATGTGGTTTATTTAGACTTTGCAAAAGCTTTTGATAAAGTAGACCATAATATATTAGCGAAGAAATTAGAAAACACAATATCGTGGATAAGTAGGAAGATGGTTAAAAGAATTTTTTACACAACAGAAAACAGATAGTTATTGCAAACGACGAGAAATCGGATGAAGTCAAGGTAATATCCGGTGTGCCGCAAGGTACGGTGTTAGCTGCAATACTGTTTGTTATTATGATTGAAGACATAGACAATAATGTGAAGGATTCGGTAGTGAGTAGTTTCGCAGATGACACAAGAATAAGTAGAGAAATTACTTGTGATGAAGATAGGAACGCTCTACAAAGAGACCTTAACAAAGTATATGATTGGGCAGAGGTAAATAGGATGGTATTTAACTCTGATAATTTGAATCAATAAATTATGGAGACAGAGAAAGAAAGCTATATGCATATAAGGGACCTAATAATGAGACCATCACAAATAAGGAAGCAGTTAAAGACCTTGGTTGGTGTGATGATGAATAGGAACATGTTATGCAATGATCAAATAGCAACTCTGTTGGCAAAATGTAAAGCAAAAATGGGAATGTTGTTACGGCACTTCAAAACAAGAAAAGCTGAACACATGATTATGCTTTATAACACATATGTTCGTAGTCCACTTGAATATTGCAATATGATATGGTACCCACACTATCAAAAGGATATTGCACAAATAGAGAGTGTACAAAGGTCCTTTACAGCTAGAATAGAAGAAGTTAAGGACCTAGACTACTGGGAAAGACTACAATTCTTAAAATTATATAGTCTAGAAAGGAGAAGAGAACGCTACATGATAATTCAGGCATGGAAACAGATAGAAGGAATAGCAGAAAATATCATGGAACTAAAAATATCAGAAAGAGCAAGCAGAGGTAGATTAATAGTGCCCAAAACTATACCAGGAAAAATAAGGAAAGCACACAGGACATTAATCCACTACGCACCAGCATCGATAATGCAGCGTCTATTCAATGCGTTGCCAGCTCATCTGAGGAATATATCAGGAGTGAGCGTAGATGTGTTTAAGAATAAGCTCGACAAATATCTAAACTGCATCCCAGACCATCCAAGATTGGAAGATGCAAAATATACCGGAAGATGTACTAGCAAACTCTCTGGTAGACATTAGAGTGCCTCACACTGAGGGACCTGGGCACCCGAACAAGATGGTAAGGTAGTAAGGTAAGTCGTCCTCTCTCTCCTCTTCTCTCTCTCTCTCTCTCTCTCTCTCTCTCTCTCTTCCCCACAAAATATGTATGTCATAGATAATATTAAGTTTAATGAGACTAAATGACAATTTCTCTCTCTCTCTCTCTCTCTCTCTCTCTCTCTCTTACTTACATATGTTTATTTGTTTTGTAGTATAAATAAATGATTTACCTAATAAATAATTTTCAAATATTAATAAGATTAATAAAAGAAATAGCAGTCTTTTCATCCACTTCCAGAAAGTAGGGCAGGGAGTAAATGATAGTTTGATATGCTATTGGTGGAGGGAATGAGGGGATGAAGTTGGAATCGTAAGGAGTTATTCTCTCTCTCTCTCTCTCTCTCTCTCTCTCTCTCTCTCTCTCTCTCTCTCTCTCTCTCTCTCTCTCTCTCTCTCCTTTAATATTATCTCTGTCTCAGTTAATTATATCTTAGTTTAAGCAGACAACAGAGCTGATTAACTGCTCTCCCAGGGCTGGCCGGAATGATTAAATATTTTTACGTGGCTAGGAACCGATTGGTTATTTAGCAACAAGGACCTACAGCTTATTGTGGTATCCAAATCACCACATCGAGAAAGGAGTTTATATCACCCCAAATAAATTCCTCTAGTTATGCATTAGCAGAGCGGGGAATCAAACCCGGACCCTGAGATTGGTAGTCGAGCGCATAACCGACTCGTCCAACGATACACTTGAATCTCTGTCTCGGAAATAATTTATAATTTCACTCTTGATGGTCAGCTATATGATGTTGCCATTCAATGGTCTCTCTCTCCATTTCTCTCTGTCTGTTTCTGTGTTATTGGCTGTACATATATATTTTTAGCGGTAAAATGTTTAAGATGACTTCAAAATTATATGAATATTATATTCTCAAAGATTAATACTGTTAAAAGATAGTAATTTAAGGTATACTTGAAGTAGGATGTTATTCAAGATATAGATTTGGCATCTGAACTTTCAATATAGGCAGTTATAAGCGTTTTTAGAGGGGGTTCCAACTATTCGTGCGTGCTAACTATTTGTTGGGGTTCTGGTACATCCCCTGCAAGTACGGGGAACACTGTATTATGTTTAGTACTTGTATATACCTTAAACCATAATCCTAAAACATTTTACATTTTTATAATTTTAATATTTCAGTATCACTTTCACATCATTTTCATCACTTTAATATAATTTCAATATGTATAATTTTTGAGCATGTATGAGAAAACCAGTTTAGGAGCTTAGCTACCAACAAAGTTTGCTTTAAGGAGGTCCCTCCTGAACCTATGGATGGAAGAGAGTCGTTTTTTTTTTACCAGCCAAAGCTTAAAAACTTGTTTTTTTTTCACATAAGTTTCTCTCTCTCTCTCTGAGTTATTATTTAATCTTATTAATCTTAATTTTTATATAAGTAACTTGCCAAATAATTAAAAGCTTTAGTTTTTTGCACGACAGCCTAAAAATTCAAAATTTGCCATAACTATTCAACTGTTCAGTATAGGAGACTTAAAGCCCCAACCATTATCAGGGTATAGAGGGGATGACATGGCAGAGAGCTCAATCATTTTTTCTGCTGGCATTCGACCAATTGGCTTCGCTAGTTAAGTCAGTAGCTGACTCATACTAAATGTGTCAGATGTAGAAGACAGAATTGTGATATTGGGAATACCTGTGTTGAATGTCAAGACTGGGATGAAAAGAAGTGGAAAGCTTTAAAATCCTATTGTTCATACGCGAACAAACCTTCGGTCTTAACAATAGGATAATTTCTAGCGCCTAGCTGGATCCAGTTAAAAAACAGATGAAAGCAAGGAATCTTGTGATATTTGGCAACGCATGCGTTGATCGGGTGAAGAGTGGTCAAGGACCACTCACCTACGCCACTGCGTCAGTCTATACTTTTAACTGCCTGGGGGAGAGTCGTGGTTAACCTCTCTCGGCCTTTTCCTGGTTCATTGCCTGTTTCGCTTGAGCTTAGTGTGTGTGTGTGTGTGTGTTTGGCTGATATTATGGCTGCTTCTGCTTCTTCTCAGCCTCGTCAACATGTGTACCCTGGAATTCCAGGTTTTCCATGTTCTCGTTTTTTGGCTTTGGTGGCGACCGATCCCCACATCACGTGTAGTAGGTGCCATTTTTATTTTTGTACTATAACGAATCCTTGCACGGAATGCCAGGCATGGCCTAAAGAGCAGTGGAAGTTGTTTTATAGCTAGAGAGAGAGCATCAGAGGGTTTCGACTCTTCCTCCTTGGGAAGGTTTTTCACCTCTTCCTGATGCTTTGTCTTCTGCAGTATTCACCCCCCATAGTAGCGTTGTTCCTGTGTCTCCTTCCTTTTCTTCCATTGATTGGTCGCTGGAAGTATCAGGAGGCCACCAGGCTGATTTTTGTAATGTCGCCCCTTCTTCTTTGGGAGTTAATTTGATTCCTGGGAAGGGGGAGGCTTTTTCATCATTCTCATTTATTCCAGAGTCGGAGGAGTCCAAGATGGTGGCGATTTGGAAGACGCTCAGACTAGGGGGAACCCCGTCCTTGGAGGGGTTGCTAGCGTACTTTATGGAGGCTCGCTACCTCCCTCCTCAGGCTGGCAAGGCCATCCCCCCTCCTTCTGGCCTCGTCTTGGTGGGTAGCCAAGGCCAGCCATCTTGTATTGCTCTGCCAGTGACTGTTGCTGCTGCTTTGAGTTGAAGGGAAGCCGTGGCATAGCCCCATTGATAATGTCACGGAATCCATCGTTGTGTATTCCCCCGCCAGTGGCTTCTGAATCCCCTTCAGATGGAGGGGAAGCCATGACGTCATCACTGTCACCTAATCCCATCTATGACGTCACTCCCAATCGTCTCCTCTGCACTGCCTCTCTCAGTTTGCTACATCTCCCTTCCATGTCATTGGAGCCTTCTCTTGCAGATCAGTCTGAGGCTATATGCCAGGCAGTACTTAAGAGGTTGGACTCTGTTTTGGATGATAAGTTGGCTGCCTTGTTGGTTGGGAGGACTGGAAGGGAACATGTTGCTTCGTCCCCGCCTCCTGCAAATAGATCGCATAAGAAACCAGTGATGTCTTCCTCTCCCTCTTCCCCCTCTACACCACGTCGGCATATCAAGCGTTGGAAGGCTAAGGACTTTGCTCTTTCTTTGTCTACGAGGGAGGAACAAAGCGGATGTGTTCTAGAGAGTGTAGTTGTTTCGGAGAGTGTTAGTCTATCTTCCCTTGTGCAATATGCAGTGGCTGCTTCGTCCTCTGCATCGAATCACAGGCATGTTGCAACCTCCCCCGTCCATGCACATCGTGAGCGTGTTGCAACCTCCCCTGTCCGTGCACGTTGCGAGCATGTTGCAACCTCCCCTGTCCGTGCACAATGCAAGTGCTCCTTCTTCTCCAGGGTCTATTCATCGCCGTAAGGATCTCAAGGCCCCTGTCAAGAGGTTGAATGTGGTGAGCTCAGTCGTCTTACACTCCTTCTTGCTTGGAAGCCTTGGTGGGAGCTACGCAAGATCCCAAATTATCTCTTCAGCTTCCCTTGTCAGGGCACGTCTAGTCAGTCTTGCATAAGGTTAAGGCCTCTGTTTCGGACCAGGATGGTATGCTTCGCTCTAGGGGCTCTGCCAAGCTATTACCGCCTCTCACGAGACATAGGAATTACTATGCTACAAACTCTGCATTTTTTATGTCATGCCCTCTTAACCCAGATGTCATTCGCTTGAAGCCACGATTGACTTTGGAGCAGGTGAGGTTGGTGGCTCCGTCCTTGTCCCCACAAGATGCCTCAGGATTGGAATCTACGGCCGCCTTCATGTTGCAGATGGTTTCTTGGCTGGACTTCTGGTCTGTAGTCATTGCCAAGATAGCTTCCTACAGGTCCCCAGAAGGGTTGGTGAGTGCATTCTCACTTGCCAGCCTGTTGCAGTCTGGAGGCAAGGCATTTTCTTACATGGCTCACCTCAGTGTTAATTTATGGGTTAACCTTCTACTGATTAGAAGAGACGCGGATTTGCCTAGGATGGAGAGATCAGTTGACACGGAGTCCTTGCTGCGATAGACTGCGAAAGAATGCAAGATGCTTGCCAATCAACTCGCCTCGGCAACCGTGCCTCATCCCCAGTTCTCTCTCTCTCTCTCTCTCTCTCTCTCTCTCTCTCTCTCTCTCTCTCTCTCTCTCTCTCTCTCTCTCAACAAAATCTTCGCTCAAGTAAACTCACCACAAACAAGCACAATGAACATGAACAACAACAAAACGGTAAAAAAACAAAAAAAATACATAGAAAATAAAAAGAAGAAAATAAGAAAGAAAAACTCGAAAATACAATCATGTCTTCATACGACCGGGAACCGAATTCGTATACACACCGCAAATATGCGTGAACTTCGAAACACTTTGATATGTCGAAAATTAAACTTTTCCTCTTCACGTTTTAAAACACTATTATTCCAGAACCTCAAGAAGCTGAAACTGACTTTGCTTGAGAGACGAACTGTCACGAACAGCTTCTCTCTGTCGGACACATTGAATCAGCAAAAAGAGCCTCGAGTTGCCTGTGACATGATTAATAACCCCTTTTTCCTACTGTTACGACCCCTTTGGCCGTAATACAGGTTCTTTATATTTCAATAATCACAGGGATCGTAGGCAGTAAGAAAGTACACAGGGTATGAGGAATGTGGACACAAAACACCAGAACAAAATTAACAATATTTAATTACAAAATACACTTAACACTAAATAAGCCTTGTGAGGAACCTTAACATTAAATACACAAAATGCAAGGAGCAAATAACAGCTCACAAGGACTCCTAATACTGAAAGCTAACCCTAACAAAGTAAAGGAAAGGACATAACATGCCAAAGGCTCAAATAATACTACGGGCCCAATAATGAAAAAAAAACCACTAACCTATAATTATAAGATTGAAGGAAGACTAGAGAAAATAAAGACAGGAAAACCTTAAATCTCCTACCTAATAGTGTTGGTACTAAACTTAAAACTAAATTCAAATAATATTCTGAGGGACAGTAAATACCCAATACCGACAACTCAATACAACATACATATATATACAAATATAATCGATATTTAAATACGCAAATCCTCGCGTATAACGAAGTGCACAGGAGTTCACGGAAGTTGCTTCAACCTCCCAGCAGCTATACGGGGGAGCCCACAAATTGTCCAGGTAGACCCAGGGGTCGAGATAATTTCCGAGGGACAACACAGGATAATCACCTCTTACCTGGCAATTGCCTCCCTACGAGCCTCCTCACGAGCCCTTAGCTCTCCTGGACAAGCAGCTGAAGACGGACAGGACAGTGGTTGGCGTAACGCCTCCTACGTGGCGGGACAGCGACGACCACGTCTTCCGCCAAATCCTCCGGCGGGAATCAGGAGTACAGGCGTCGCAAGTGACGATAACCTGCGCTATCACAGCCGTGATCAAACTCCACAATGCACATATGCCGTAGATGGCTCAGCACATCTACGGAAAACCACTTCCAAGGGAGGTCCGTCGAGTATTCCTCCAAACAAAGGCGTGAGATAAATCTCCGGAAGGCTGCCAACAAAAGATCGTACGTCCAGAAGCTTATACAGGCCCGAACTATTTTCGGCCGGCCTCCACTCACAGCACTACAGTTCCATTCCAACTCGAAAACAAAATAAAAACAATCGTTAACACGATAGTTAGGTAATTCACAACAAGAGGAGGAATCACTGAGCAAAAACACTGAACGTTACGTTAACGTAAAAACAATACAGCTGCTGAACTAAATATAAGAGAACACTTAAAACTAAGTTACAAGGCTGATTTAAGAAAATAAACAATCAATAAATTACGTTAATTTGACACCTACCAAAAAAGAAGAGGCCCCCTATTTCTAACTGGTTACCCGTCCCTTCGGAGCTTATCTACAGCTTATAAAATATATAAAAAGCCTCTTAAACCCACTGCCACCACTGTTATCCCTTCCTTATTCACTAAACTACACAAACTGGAAACTCTTACCTGTTGCCAACGGTGCCCTGTCTGCAACCATGTCACTTAGGCTATTAAGAACGCGTAAATGCAAAAAATATACTATTTTCTTTTCCCAAAGCAGTTGGGTTTATAAAGTAGGACCAAATGATTAACAAGTACCATAATGGCAACAACATTCTAACCCTCCTGAACTAAGGTTTTCTCCCTCCCAAACCCTCCAAAATGTCACTAAGTCTCGGTAGTTAGTCCAGGTTAGAGATCCTGTCTCTAATTAACCATGGAATGGGACCTATCTGTAATAAAGATAATAGGCATAAAAACATATCCCACACATCACTCTTTTCAAAGTATTCACGTAAAGAGAGTATTTCACACTTCTCTCTCTTTTCCAAAGGTAACAGTTTCCTAAGTTTTTATAGAATAGTCCTACCTTTACGATGGAGGTTCTCTCCCGACACTCGGAGTATACCGCTTAACGTCTTGGCGTTCACCCAAAAGAATGTCTCTTTCACTAGTACCTTGAGCTAATAGGCCTCTAACATCCGTACAAACGAATGTACATGCCTTTCGACCGGGTGAACGGTCTCTCGGTTAAACTGCTTGCGCATCAGTTTCCTTTCTCATGTAAGCTACACTGCACCACCGCTTGTCTCTAAGCGAGAAGTGATATTTGACTTCACTTAACATTACATTGGCACTTTAAACATTATTAATCATTGCCACTCTTTTATCTTGACAAGATAACAGATTATATATATATATAATATATATAGTAATAAGTAAATATATATCTAGATATATATATATATAATATATATATATATATATAATATATATATAATATATAGTAATAATATAATAATAGGATGTAGATTATATGATATAGATATAGGATTAGATATAGATATAGATATAGATATAGAGATAGATAGATATAGATATAGATATAGATATATATATATATAGATATATATATGAGTGAGAGAGGTACTGCTATTCCAGAAGATCTTATACATTAATCTTTTGCCTTGTGTTATTTTTATATTTCATTGACAATGAACTGAAATATTTTAGTGATAGAAAATAAATGACAAACCAAGAGAATTAATTATACCATTATGGTCAAGTCAAGAATTTTTGTGTTCATGTAAATGGATAATTTTCTACATTTAGTACATCTCCATTGTATTTTTGCCATACATTTTCTTGGGCAAACAAGTTCGGGCAGAGGAGAAAGAGTGACCTTCACTCCCATCCCTTCTCCCTCATCCCTTCTCCCCCATCCTTTCACCCCCATGTCTTCACCCCATGATCCCTTGCTTGAGACCTTGCCCAGACTTTTGTAGTACAGAAAGCAGGTAGACTGTTTTATTGTTTGTTCACAGCCAAAAGCTGCGGAGAAAAGGAGTTTTTTTTATATATGTTAATCTGGAAAGATTTTAGCGGGAATGGGGATGATGGTTTATTTTAGATTGGTATGAAATTAATCACTAGGAACAACTGAAGCTACTATACTGATCTAAATAGAGGAAAAAATTCATATTATGAAGTAAGCAACAAATAATAAACAACTTTTCCGCGGGCTAGTACAACTTGTTCGAAGAGCAAGCCAGTACACCTAGCCTAAAGGGTTCAAAGGGTTAAATGTTTTGAAGTGTTGAGTTTCCTCAACCGGATCATCGTGGCTCTCACTAAGAAAATAGAGGACTGCCTTCGCCTGGTGATAGACCTGCCCTCCAACTGGTTAAATGCATTGTTGTGTGTAGACAAGGCTACTAGAGATGGATCCTGATAACTTGCCTTCCTCTCTCCATAGGCATATTGAAGAAAGGAGAATTGTGGTCCTCCTTCACCATGAAAGGAATTACCCTCAGGTATGCAGTGCTCTATGGAAACTTTTGGCCACCTGATTGATCGACCTATTTGTGACATCCTGGAATCATCCGCTAACCCTCTTCTGCTCTCTAGCCCCTGACCCTCTGGCATGGACAATGGATGCCATGCTCCAGGAGTGGTTCTGATTAGATGTCTATGCATTTCCTCCTTTGGGCATGGACAGAGAGGTGGTAAACAAGTTCTCCTCTCATGTTTGGCCTGAGCACTCAGATCACCGAAAATGGAGTTGTCCTTATGGCAGATTGCCGTCTTGGTTATCGTATCGCCAGCGATTTCTTTGTCCTTAATCCATACGAGAAGCAGCCTCTCCATCTCATCATGCACGTGGCTCCTCTTGTTGGAAAAAATAGTCATGCCCTTGGAAGGTGTAGCTGCTTTGATGGCTTCCTTCTGCTTAAGGATGGTGCCTGTCGTCGATGGATTTCGGCCATATTCCGTAGTCATCTTCATACTTCTTAATTATCTCCATCTTCATCTCCATAGAAAGCATCCTCTTCTTTCCGTGAACTTCGGCAACATTCTTGGGACCTATGGCTAATAACGTAAGTAAATAAGTTCACACACAACACAATAATGTAACTTACAGTACAAAGCAAGCGAAATCACTAACACGAATTTATGTTAACAAACGAAATCTATGTGAATAAACAAATTCCAGGTGTGTAAGATAACGCTGCATGATGGGACAGATGCTGACCAATAGGAGAACAGGATCTTACAGCGGTGACTAGCATCAGGAACCAATGGGAGAGCAGGAGGATGGTGGTGAGTCTACTGAGTTGGCGGCATGCGAGTTTTAAAATTGTTCTCGGCGACCTGGGCGAATCTTGGACTTTACAGTACATACGTACACACTTTCACAACCTGAATTTTTTTCGTACACAGAGGCAAAAAAATCTTCATCTTTGCTTTCGTAACCTGAATTTTTTGTACGTAGGGACTTTCGTATGTAGAAGTATGACTGTAATAGATTCACATCAGCCGTGCAACTGATGTTTAGGCCAGTCCCTTACGACGCTCCTGATTGGCTGTTGATAAGCCAATCACAGGGCTGGAAACTCTCAGTCTTGCTCGGGAGTTCACATGTGCAGGATGTATGTTTTGGCCTCTCTTTGAAAAATTATAATTTTCATTACACCTCAGTTTCACTATGAATATTTTAGCGTTAAGTTTACTAAAGTGCATAATTCTTATATCATTATAATCCTTAAACCATTGGCTTGAAGACGTTTAGTGATGAAATTGGGAAACACTCTTTTTCTGAAAGTAAAACTGAGGTGTAATGAAAGTTAAAATTTTTGAAAGAGAGGTCAGAACATACATCCTGCCTATGTGAACTCTCAAGCAAGACTGAGAGTTTCCAACCCTATGATTGGCTTATCTACAGCCAATCAGGAGCGCCGTAAGGGACAGGTCTAGACATCAGATGGCTGATATGAATCTACTATACAATGTTCCCCCATATTCGTGAGGGATAGGTACCAGACACAACTGTGAATAGCTAGAACCCGCAAATATGTAGTTTAAACCCCCTTTATACAAATGCTTAAAACTGCCTATTTTTTTTAGGTAAAACTCAAGAAAACCCATTAAAAATGTTTATACTACCTTTTTTTTTAATATGTAGTTTATCACAAAAAGTGCATTTTTTGATGAAATTGATAAAAAAGAAAAAACAGGAATTTGTGGATATTTCTCATTGAAAAATGCTGCGAATAGGCAAATTTTCCGTGAATAAAGGGGTTATATGTTCCCGAGAGAACACCACAAATAAGTGAGTCCATGGATCTGGAGTTTGCGAATACGGGGTGTTCACTGCAGTATTAAGAGTAGTACATAAATCATACTGGTACTCACCAGTGATGAATGAAGGATTTCAATTTATTAGAAATGAAATGGACAAAATTGGGTCACATAATGGAATTTTTTGGATTAAAATTATGTATATGTAATGAGGTTATGAAGACATAAACCTCATTATTCATTTGGTAAACGTGTAACTCGAGCATCAGGCAAACAACTTTCTTTTCTCTCTCTCTCTCTCTCTCTCTCTCTCTCTCTCTCTCTCTCTCTCTCTCTCTCTCTCTCTCTCTCTCTCTCTCTCTCCACTCTAACAGGTAGTCAAAATGAGAGTTGCATTACAAAATAAACATTTATTAACAACAAAAAGATAATGAATCAATCAAGGTCTCACAGACTAACTCAATTCATTTAAAACCCCAACAAAATGTCTAAACAGTATTTAGTCACCAAAAGTCTATTTCCCCATCGGGACTCCCTCCCGGTCCCCCATGATTCTTGCCAGAACCGTCTGTTCAAAGACATAAAACTCACCCAAGCAGCCGGACTATTTAAAGCACTATATTATAAAGAGACTCCCGGTGAGCACCACGGCATCTTGCCTTTCTCTCAAAGCCGCCTCTATGCCAAATCCCCCATAGACTTGCGTATCATAGATTTTAATAGAAAGAGGCGCACATGCACTTATGAACGCACACTTCGTTAGCACCTCACAATTACTGGCTGCAACCAGTTTCACAAAGGCACTTTGAGAAGAGTTCATAAACTGTCGTACATTGACTTGTCTAACTATGCAGTTTTATCTCACGCCATCCACAGAAACCCATTGATCAGCTTTCTCAGGTCGTTGCTTCTCCACATTCCATAGGTCACAGCGAACATACTGGCAATATATCATTAATCAAAACCCTAGGCCTTACATATATACAGTCGACCCCCAATAAAAATGCTTTAAAATACTTATAACCATCTATCTTGAAAGTTCAAGCACCCATCTATACCTTAAACAATCATCCTACATTAGATATACCTTGAACTATTATTCTAGCACTGTATTAAACTTTGAAATGATTTTGATATAATGTCAAAGTCATCTTATTCTACCCTTAAAAATATATGTATATACTGTATGGCTTACGACTACGTGTGAAAAAATCCAGTCCCCCTATGTATTCAGCCATGCACATTTTCTTTCATATAGTTAATATCCAAGCCATCCTGTTTTCTTCTACGAACAAACACTGATATGTACATAATTCACGAGAGAGAGAGTGAGGGGGGGGGGGAAGGGGGGGGAAGGAGTGGGGGGGGGGGGGGGGGTGGGGGGGGGGGGGGGGGGGGGGGGGGTGGGGAGGGGGTGAGAGAGAGAGAGAGAGAGAGAGAGAGAGAGAGAGAGAGAGAGAGAGAGAGAGAGAGAGAGAGAGAGAGAGAAATACATAACATATGCACATTAAAATTTTTTTAATATCCACTATTAAGAGTAGTACGTAAATCATACGGTTACTCACCAGTGAGGAATCTTTATTAAAGATGATGATGATGAATTAGCTGTGCATTCCGATGAATGACAATGAGTTTGTGGCTGCACAGCAAAGCAAAGGAGTTACATCTCCTCTCAGGGTGCCTCTTCTCCTTCTTCAGGAGGTGCTTCATGAGGGGTTTTGGGAGGCATTTCTATAGGCACTACTTCAGGCAATTTGGGAGGCACTTCTTCAGGGGTTTGGGGAGGTGGAGGGTCCTTCTTCATACATTTAATAAACATAGTGATAGGCATTTGCTGTCACTGCTTCTTCATGCTGATGAGGGCTTGATTATAGTGTGCCAATGCCTCATTAAGAAGAGATGGAAAGATTATTTTGAACAACTTTTAAATACTGAAAATGAGAGAGAGGAGGTGGGAGAAGCACAGAGGGTAGAGGGATCAGTGATGGAGATACATGATACAGAAGTGAAGAGAGCATTAAGAAAAATGAAGAATGGTAAAGCACCAGGTTCATCAGAGTTCCAAATTGAAATGACCAAATTATTGGGTACAGAGGGGGAGAAATGGATGCTGGATTTATTAAAAGCTATAGGGGAAGAGTAAGTAATGCCAAGGGACTGTGAGAGTCTAATGGTATATATACACAAGCAGGAGGGAGATGTCATGGATTAGGGTAATTACAGGGGAATTAAATTAACAGAGCATGGATTGAAAGTTTTAGAGAGGATACTGGATGAGAGATTAAGAGAGATTGTAAAGATCGGGAAACAGAAGTATGGATTCTTGAGAGGAAGAGGGATGGTGGATGCTATCTTCATAGTAAACTACTACGGGAAAAGAGGCTAGAGGGAAACCAGAAGCTCTGTTGTGCATTTATAGACCTAGAGAAAGCATATGATAGAATCCCAAGAGAAGTGATGTTTTGGTGTTTGAGGACGAAGAAAGTCCCAGAAAAGTTTGTTAGACTGGTCAAGATGATATATCAGAGAATGAGCACTAAAGTAATAACAGAAAAGAGAAAACTTTGAAGCTAGTGTTGGATTACACCAGGGGTCAGCATTAAGCCCATTTTTTATTATGCTGGTCATGAATGTCTTAAGTAAAGAGGTCAGGAATGAAGACCTGTGGGACGAGTTGTGTTTCAATGATATGGTCTTTCTGCCAAAAAAAGACCTACAGAGAAAGGTTGAAGATTGGCAGGAGTCTTTAGATAGGGGTAGCTCCAAGGTTAATGTGAATAAAACAGAGGTTTTGGTGAGTAGTAGGGAAGATAGAGGCAGAATAGTAATAGTACAAGAAAGAGGCTCAATTATAAAACAGAGGCTTTGGTGGGCTGTAGGGAAGAAAGAGGCAGAATAGTAATAGTACAAGAAAGAAGAGGCTCGATTATAAAACAGGTGGGAAAGTTTAAATACTTAGGATCTACTTTAAGCCAAGAGGGGGCCATGTGAGACTGAAGTTGAGTTGACAGTAGGATAAAAGCTGAAGTGGATAGAGGTAGCTGGATTGGTATGTGATAAGAAAATGTCAATCAAGCTAAAAGTCAAGATCTACAGCACAGTGATAAGACCAGTGTTAATGTATGGATAGGAAATATGGGCTCTAAGAAGAAAAGAGGAAGTAAAGCTTGAGAGAATAGAGATGAGAAAGCTGAGGTGGACTATGAGAATATTGCTGCTTGAGAGATTGGAAAATGATGAAGTAAGAAAAATGGCAGGCTTATTAAAGATTACAGAGGTGATAAGAGAGGCACGATTGAGATGGTATGGGCATGTGTTAAGGATTGATGATGAGGTGGGAGTGAAGAGGCCTTGGGAGGAGAGGAGGTTTGGTGGAGGATGATGCCTTTGATAGAAAGCAGTGGAAAAGCCGCATTAGGCATCTCACATCTTAATGTAGGGAGAACTGTGTGAAAGAAGTAGAGTGGCACACCAGGGGCATTTGAAAACTTTAAGGAGTGTTCCATATAAGGATCCCATGCTGGAGCTGCATCCTGTGCCTCCTTAATTATCCTCTTAAGTTGGGACAGACATTCCAATAACAGGCCCTCATCCTCCTCCTCCTCCGCCATCCCCTCCTCCCCTGAACCTGTCATGTCTTCTTCCTCACTGGCAGACTTTATCAGCCCTTCCAAATTCTGGACTGTCAAGTGGGCATCAATGAGGGTACTGACTTCATTCTCAGTGATGTCATCAAAGCTTTCTCTACCAAGAATCCTTGCCAACGTGGACCACCTTATCAATGGCCGAATATTGAATTTCTTTGGGAGAGAAGTCCTTTTCATTATTCAGACTCCAGCCACTTCTTCCCACACATGTTCAGGATCTCCTTCTTAATGTCCTTCAACAATTGGTTGATGATGGTCAGATGTGGCAATATTAAATTTATGCCAATATACTTTTTAGCATAGATTCCTTGTCAGTGTCCATTGCATTCACAAGGTGTTGGAGGGAACTCCAGGTGTAGAATGCCTTGAATGCACAGATCACGCCTTGGTCCATGGACTGGAGAGAGAGGTGGTGTTGGCAGGGAGGAACTCGAGCTGGACTACGTTGTAATAAAGAACCAGAGGGTGGCCACCAGCATTATCCATAATCAGCAACGCCTTAAACTCCATGCACAAATCATTCAGGTATTGCCTAACTTGACTGATGAAGCTCTGAATGAACCAGTTATATGTAAGGAATTTGATGATCCAGGCCTTGGGGTTGTGCTTCCAAAATGCAGGCAGCAACCTGTTGTTCTTATCCTTGAGGGCCCTGGTTTTTGCAGCCTTGTATTTAAATGAGGCCCGGTTTCAGCATGAAGCCAGCTGTATCCCCACAAATTTTGAGGGTAACCCTATCCTTCTGGACCTTGAATCCTTAGGCTTTGGTGTCTTCCTTCATGAGGAATGTCTAGGACAAACTTCTTCCTGAACAGGCTAGTCTCATCCATATTGAACATTTGTTCTGGATGGTAGCCCTTCTCCTTGATGATTTTTGTAGCCACTTCCTTCTCAGCAGATGCTGCTTCCCCATGCAGAGAAACATTCTGAAAGAAGTAGATCCTTGCTGGCCCAAAAACCTTGAGGAACTGATGATGGTCCTGCTTGTGGCTCTTCCTCCTCGTCTTCTTTTTCTGACACGGGTTTGTCGAAGCCTAAGAATTCTAATAACCGTGTCATTGCCTTCTTGTGCCTGTACGTCATTGCCTTCCGTAGCAGTCGAAAACTGCCGGTACAATTGTCACTCTTTTTTGCGAATGATGTTGTAGCCGAGGGGTACGTTCCTCTTACGGTAGTCATTTATCCATAACGCCAGTGCAGGTTCCACCTTAGTGATTGTTTTATCCTGCACTATCAAAACTGTTTTTGCACTATCGAAGAAGCACATGCTTTACAGTCTTCAGTCTTTCATATCTCTGCCTCTTTCTTCTTAATATACCTTATGGTACTCTCATTCAGGCTAAAATGGCGTGCTACAGTGGAGTAACTTTTGCCTTCCTTCAACATACCGAGAAGTTTTACCTTCTCCATACGCTTGATGACTGCCTTCTTTTGTTTAGGCTCTTTGCCAGACTCCTTTGAAGGAGCAGGCTGTTTGTGAAGCATCTTAGGGTGCAATTGACTGAGATACACAAAGATTTAAATGAAACACTAAGATATGTGATTACGCACACTCGATCAGAAGATGCTACTATATTACGCAGTAAACTGTCCAAGATGCAGGCATGGGAAATCCCACAATCCCATCTTTGCTGGATGGTTTTGATGGTCCAGCAAATCAGTGCCAAGTGTACAGCCAAGAAGCACCAAGGTAAATGAATGGTGCTCCTGGATTGGCTGCTTTGTAGACGACAGCCAATAGCATGTCAAGTACGTATTGTACTTGTGTATACAGCATCCAAGCTCGGATTTCCCTTATTTGTGGACCACTGGCTTAGATAAAGCACTTAAAAAAATTACATGTGTTTACATTCTTATATTGTAGTACTGTAATATTTGAAAATGAATACATTGGGCCCCCATACATATTCGCTTTCTCTGGATTCGCAGACTCACGCATTCGCGGATTTCTCTCTGGACCATATCTAACCCTTATTCATGGGAAATTTGCCTATTCGCGGTATTTTTCTTTAAAAGAAATATCCTGAAATTCCTGGATTTTTTTTGTTATCAATTTAAACACAAAATAAACTTTTTGTGATAAAACTATTAAAAAACCATGTATAGAATTTTTTAGTGGGTTTTTCTTGAGTTTTGACTGACTAAACATTCTGCTTTCAGCGTGTTTATAGGGGTTCCAACTATTTGGAGGGGGCGCAGTCTGGTACACATCCCACGCGAATGTGGGGACCACTGTAAATCTTTTTCCATCATAAAAATGTATTTATAGTAGTCGCAAAATATACTTAGTATGTATATTAACATGAAAATACACTCCGCAGACGTAAACATTCCCTGCTAGTCCTGTCCCAGTTATCAGCAGGGGTTCCGTTCCCAACTGCATGACGAAAACTGAAAATTGTTGATAACAGTGCCAATCCTGGTTATCAGCACCAATAATAAGAATCAACGCCAATAACTGGAGATTGGCGCATATCAGCACCGAAAATCCAGTTATCGTCATTGTTAGACAAGCCTGTAAACTGGATCGCTGATAACCGAGGCTGTCGATGCTTACAAGCAGTCCCAGTTATCGGCAGCAGTTCTGTTCCCAACAACATGTCGATAACCAAAAATTGCCAATAACAGAAAATCGTTGATAACGGTGCTAGTCCGGGTTAGTGGTGCCGATAACAAGGTCCAACGCCAATAGGCAGAGATCGGCGCATATTGCCACCAAAAATCCAGTTATCACCATCACTAGACAAGCACCATAAAACTGGATCACTGATAACCGAGTCCGCTGATAACCAGGGACTGCCTGTACATAGTATTTTAGATATGCCTTAATATTACAAAATCATCATACAACACAACAAAATATCTATAGAATATCTAGTATGCACAGAATATGAGTGTTATGCACAATACCGTCTATACCTGTGTATGTATGTAATTGTACAGTAGTATTGATGTAAGGCAAATGAGCCAAGCTCTACACAGGCTTGTATTTCTCGTTTGTTTGTGTTTTGTGTATGGTACTATGGACTAGGTAAGCATATTTTTTTTAGAATTGTCCATAAGATGGCTCCTAAATGCCTTGCTTCTTCTAATGCTTCTGGAAAAGGGCCTAAGCACCAGAGGAAGATCATGATACTCGAGGGGAAGGTAAACATTGCTGCAATGTTAATAGAGGGCAAAAGTTGCAGAGAAGTAGCAGCCTGTTATGGCGTGACAGAAAGTGCCATCTTTATAGAGAAGGTATATGAAGATAGTAGAAACATTTCAATGGCCCTTGGTGGAGAAGAACTCTCCGTCCTTGTTCATGCACTCTCTATCCCCCTGACAGAGCAGGATCAGAAAAGCCAAGGCGCTGCAGACGATGATAGAGGCATGGGATTATTCTGAGAAAAGCTCTACTAAATTTTCAAAGGGCTTTAATGAGCTCATGAAGCCCTATCATATCACCATGAAAATACCCAAGTACCTCGACATGATGCAACTTCCAAAAAGCCAATGAAGCACCTCCTGAAGGAGGGGAAGAGGTGCCCTTAGAGGAGGTGGAATTCCTCTACTTTGCTGTGCAGGCATATCTTCACTTTCATTCATTGGACTGCACAGCTAACTCATCATCATCATCTGCAACCAACAATCATCACCAGTAGTACCCTTATGATTTAATATTATTATTATTAATAATAATATTATTACAGGTACCCAGTGTATTACATATTACATGTGATATAATCTTATTGTTTAATATTTCGGTATTATTTCCTTCAAATAATAGTAGGAAATATTAGTAATAAGATTTATTTAATCTTATTACTAATATTTCCTACTATTATATGTATTACTGTGCATTATTATTTAATGTTATTACAGTGAATAATATGAAAGTACAGAATATTGCTCTACAAAAAAATAAAATCTGCTAACAGGTGAGTTCCTGCAAATAATTTATAGATACGTTCCACAGAAAAATGCACAAATAGGCGTGTTTTCTGTGAATAATTTATAGATAGGTTCCACAGAAAAATTAAGCAAATAGGTGAGTCCGTGAATCGTAAGTCCACAAATAGCCGGGGGTCGACATCATGTCACTTTATCAATGATGTACCTTTACATATAGATCGGACACTTGACTTATCTTCATATTATAACCAGTTATCCAGTTGGAGACGGAATAGCGTATTCTCTTGAGTATGCTAACTGTCATCAACATTGCCTCTCATGCTGTGTGGCTCAAAGAGTCTGTGAAAGTACATTGCTCATGTCTTTCATGTGCTCTTAATTCCACAAATCTCTATTCTCGCCAGGCTCTTATCTCTCTGTTCTCATCAAAGAAAGTCTATTTTTCCAACCCATCTGTTCTTCCCTAAGTGGTTCAAAGATAATTCCCAAGCCATCTCCCATTCATTACTACTATCAACGGAACTTTTGTCATTTTCTGTATGGTGTATTGTTTCTCACTTTATTCTGACATCTGACTCCTAATTGTTAGATTTAGTGTGTTATGCTATGATTCATGCTTGAATAGCAGTACAGATTGTATATATCTTACATTCATATACAATTTCAGTCTAAGAGTTGCAAACCTATTCAGCAAGATTTTTAAAAATCTTACTAAATGCCATCTCTACAAAATTTTTATATGTATGTATACTGTATTTCTGGGCCTAACCTGTGTCGCTCCGTGAAACATTCCTATAGCATTCATTTCTAAGGTATAATTATTGCTAAATATACAAGAGAAAAAGCTGCATTGGATTATACCAGAATAAATCTGGTTCGCTCACCCCTGTATAGGGTGTCGGTATAAAAACTGGGGCGAGTGAAACACTACCAGAGGTCTCCTGCCATTTATTCTCTTCCTTTGTCAATTTCCCCATTCCAAGAGGAGCTGTACCAAAACCTTCCCCTGGCCGCTACTGCTAATATTAGCGCCCCGATCGCCATTCCTTTCATAGCATTACTGTGTTTCACACGTGTTTACATTTTAGAAACAATATTGTGCTTATTTCTGGATTTATTGAGATGTCTGATCTTCAGGAATCTTCTGGATCTAAGTTAAGTACTGCAAGAGTCTATAAAAGATCATTTTATAGCGATATTGATCATAATAATATAAAATTAGGCTTTGTTTACGTTGGGGAACCTGCATGTGCCATCCCCGAGTCGGCCTTTTCGTACGATACTATCGGTATCCTTATTGACGACTTTCAATTGGTCATCCATACTAATTGTAGTTGCGCGGTTTGATTGCAGTCGCTTAAATTTATTTATGTTATAGATCCTGACGTGTTATCTACTATATTTTCTTGTCGTGAGAGCGGTTATAGCCTATCTAACCAGCCTTATTTGGCGGACGAGGTCGTACCCTTTCCTTGGCTTTCGGCTAGAAGGACTCCTTCTATACGGAACCAAACTGGGATTTTGTTGCTATTATTAACCTAGCTTATAGTTTATTTTAGCCACCCTAGCCTACCATTCCAGATCGAGATTAAGAATTGCGATTTTGGAGGGGTAGGCTAGCTGCTCAGAGCCCCCTGGCCGACCTGACCAGATCATTCTGATTTGTCGAAGGTTAGGCTAGCCGCACCTTACTTCATTATTTACACATATCACCTCTCTCACGCAAGAATCTAATTTTGTAAATTTTATCATATAAATTCTCATATTATTGTATGGTATTACAGGGCAGTAGGCCTATGACCGGCTGCCCCAGTGATCAGTTAGAGCCACTTCTTACCGGGAGGTGATCCACCTGGCCGATGGTAGTATTTTACTGATCACGAGTGTACCACTCCTCGAGGCGACCCCCTCCCCATCCCTCCCGTTCGGTGTTCAGCTCACTACGCTACCCCAAGTAGCCATCCGAGCCCCTTCCCCTCCCACATGGTGGGGGGAAGGTTGGGGTCCAGTCGTGAGAGTGGTACTCCTCATATCAGGTAGTTATGAGGGTACAGGTCCACCTATCCAGTCGAGCCCTGGTCAACTACCCGGCTCGACAGGAAGGTAGTTACCCCGTACTTCCAAGTGTCACCTTTCCTGTCCCCTAGCCTTTCCATGACCTATCCTCCCACCCCGGAGGGCCCGGGATCCAACTAGAACTCATTCTGTATTTTCATAACATGTAAGCTTCTTTGGATAGTATCAGGCCTAGGTTTCACCTATTTTCCCTGATTCAATCCCTTAATGGATCCGGTGATAATGATAGATAACATGGAAATGGACAGGACTGTGAATTTACGAGTAATACTGTGCTCCGTCACTTTAATATAATGGTTATTTTCAAAATTAAATTTTAAATTTAAAGTTTTAAGGTAGGATCTAGCAGTTGTCTCCGCCGGGTATTCTGATCCGGCGGGTACCCTAGTCCTAATTTTTTTATATATACATATGATCTTTTTTCCTCTCCATAGCTTTCCTCCGCCCCTATGTTTTCGTTATACCTTTATGTCCCATTCCGGCGACAATAGATATAAGCCAAGAAAGGGTTCTAGTGCAACTATGAAAACCTTTCCGGGGCCGGCGGATACAGGTCAGGGTTAACCCCCTTTTTCCCTGTTCCATTGGCACCATGCCTATATTCTTAGAGGAGTATGTAAAATGGGGCCAGAAAGCGAAAGGAAGAGGATAAAACTTTTATTCTTTAGAATTTTTGCATGCCACCAGAATCGTTTTCAGCCTTTTTGATGTACTGAGCATGTTCCGCCAGACTCATTATCTGGGGGGACTTCATATAACAATATCCCGGTATGAATCAATATTTAGTTAATGCATGCGCCGCCGGATACAACTCCGGCGGGTCTTTTCAGTGATACCCTTGTATCAATTTTTAATCTACTAATGGTCCGCTGTCAGGAGACAGCCTGTACTGCAATCCTGCAGCAACCGTGCGGACACAAGGTGTGTCGTTCGCATGCGGGGTGCGCGGTCCAGATTGATGACCTGGTAGTTTGGCACCCGGATGGTTGTGAGATTTGCTACAACCTGGTGCAAGAGTTCACTGCTGATACGGTAGGTCCGGGATCATGGAATGTGATATTGAGATATTTTGAAGATACCTTTCAGATAGTCGTAAGTTAGACTAAAGTTGGCGTTTTTAACAAGTAATATCTCTTCCAGAACCCGCAGACGGTCAAGGATTCAGCTCTCGCTACCCTCAAGATATGGGTAGGCGGTTTTGGACGCAATGCCAAGGGCAAGAAACCCTATATGCTGCCTGAGGAGTTGTGTTCACTCATATACCCGAATGCTAAGATGTCAGCAGCAGTATCAGCGGATCTGGCAGCTCCAATCATCGCCAGGATTCGTGAGGAGACCCAAGCCATACTAGCGGAAGATCTGGAAGACTTGGGAGAGGACGTAGTGGAGGAGGTTGCTGCGATCAACCTAGACCTAGAACTTATGGTAACCGACGCCCAGGAGGAAGGTAGGGGAGTAAGTGAGGCAGTAGATCCACCGGCTAAAATACTGTCCTTTAGTCCGTCTCATTCTTCTTCTTCTTCTTTTCAGGGCTTTACGAAGAAACCTACGACTTCAGGATACGAGTCGAGGTCAGTAATCCCTAAGGTAAAATCTAGGTCAGACACCCATAGATCAATTACCAAGCCCCTCCCTAAGCCTTCCAAACCGAAGCCCCTTAGGGAGACTCGTTCCAGTTCGTCATCAGCCTCCAAACTGATGACGGACTCGGAAAAAGTCACAACGCCTAGGCAGAGTTCTAAGACGAGACTAGCAAAACTGAGATCCCAAGACTCAGGTTTTGATCCGACCGCTATTTCCAGCATGATCATGCTGGAAATGAATAACTTGTTTCAATCCAAGTTCATGGAAATCTCGGCCTAACTAGCCTCGAACATGGAGACATCAGGAGGTCAGTCTATCCAATCTTTGGCCCAAAGAATGGAGAACCAAGAGTCGCTAATGCAGGCAGTCCTCCAGTCCGGACATCCACAACAACCTCTGGCCGTACCGGACGCCTCCAAACTACCACCTTTCAAACCAAATAATCCTTGGAGACTAGCTGCCCATGCCCCATTTTCAGAGGGCAGGCTGTCTATAGAAGGGTATGGAACTCGACCGGTGGAAGATTTTGAATTCTACCTACCAGGTCTCCAGTTTCCTTTTTCAGGGTATGCACGCTTGATGGAGGAAGCTTTGGTAAGAGAAGATAAGGTACCGAGAGAGACGGTAATCTTCCCCAGAGACCAAGCTCTGTCGGCATGGGTCCGTACTCTAGCCGAGTGGGAGTGTACAAACACTAAGCTGACTCGCCACAAGAGCCCCTTCACCATGTTCGTTGTCCCGGATGACATCCCCGTCCCGTGCACAACAATGATCCTAGACCTAACACTCCAGGCAGCAGCAGAAGACAAACCAATGCCTCAGATCAGAGAGACGGATTTACCATCCGTGCTCCTTCCGGGAGGTACAGAAAGTTGGCTGGATGCTCCGGCAACTTTTTCAGTAGGGAAGTTGAGTCAAGATTGCGCTACAACACTCTTTAGCGAGCGTTTGCCCAGGCTCCCAGAAGCGCTTATTAAGGCTGAGTATGAAGCCAGAAGTCGTTTATGTAGAACCCTAAATTCTGTCACTATGGCAGAAATGACGACTATGGTTTACACTGAAGAGCCCTTGTTTAAGATCTTAACGAAGTCATTACTTCACACTTTACAGTGTGACGTATATGACTTCGTGGTAGCTAGAAGGAACTGCAGAAAGCACGTTCTGGCTGATGCTTCGATTCGTCGTGAGCCCAATAGACTTATCAAGGCACCAATCTGGGGATCTAACTTGTTTCCTGAGGTGCTGGTTAATGAAG
Source organism: Macrobrachium nipponense (assembly GCF_015104395.2). NCBI lineage: Eukaryota > Metazoa > Arthropoda > Malacostraca > Decapoda > Palaemonidae > Macrobrachium > Macrobrachium nipponense. Next base: position 53,622,211 of record NC_087205.1, read on the forward strand.
TACTAAGCAAAGCGGCCAGAGTTAACCAAAGCTTGCGAGTTTGCTGGGGACTGTTTCCCAAAAGAAAGTTGAACTCCTCTTCAAACCTTTCAAGGGGAAAGAAAAGGGCAAGAAGGTTCCATCCTTTTCAATCAAATCAACCACAGTCAATGGTCCAGGAGGTTCCAGTAAGCCAGGTGAACCAGCCATCCACTTCAAAGAACCAGCCTCAACATCAGTATATGCTGCTACACAACCAACCCTCACAGCAGCCTCAAAGCTCAACTAGCTTTACATCTTCCCCAGCCTTTAATGCCTCTTATGAAAACCAAGGGGTGTTTCATGGCTATAACAGGTTTGCCAGAGGAAGTCGAGCCAGAGGAGCTTTCTGCAGAGCCAGCGGAAGAGCATCTGGCAGAGGAAGAGGCTTCAGAGGAAACAGGGGTAGTCGACCCTCAGCACAGTGAGATTCCTCAGGTAGGAGGGAGGCTGTGCCTATTCAAGAACCGCTGGAAATTCAGCAATTGGGCGCACAGCATAATATCGAAAGGACTAGGATGCTAGGATGGAGTTGGAAGAAAGGGCCTCCTCCATCAACACAATTTTATCAACATCCGACAACGGATCTAGTAGAGTATGCCCAAGACCTTCTTCAAAAGAAGGTAATTACAAAAACCAAATACTTAAAATTTCAAGGACGCTTGTTCAGCGTTCCAAAGAAAGACTCAAACAAGCAAAGAATAATATTAGACTTGTCTCATCTGAACTCGTACATTCAATGTGACAAGTTCCACATGCTAACCGTTTCACAGGTACGGACCTTACTTCCCCGTGGGGCCGTCACCACCTCTATAGATCTTACAGATGCCTACTATCATGTTCCAGTAGCAAGGCACTTCCGCCCCTTCCTAGGCTTCAGGTTGGGCAAGCAGGCTTACACATTCAAAGTAATGCCATTCGGGCTCAACATAGCACCCAGGATATTTACAAAGTTAGCAGAAACGGTGGTACAAGAACTAAGAACTCAGGAGATAATGCTAGTGGCCTACCTAGACGACTGGCTTATCTGGGCCAAAGACGACAAAGATTGTCACATGGCAACTCAAAAAGTAGAGAAGTTCCTGGAATACCTAGGGTTCCAGATAAACTACAAGAAATCCCGACTGACTCCGGCATCACGGTTTCAGTGGTTGGGGATACAATGGGATCTCAATTCACACAAACTGTCAATCCCACCTGTGAAATGAAGACAAATAGCAAGCGCTACGAAGCACTTCCTCAGAAAAAAACAAACATCCAGGAGGAACCTAGAAAGAGTTTTAGGCTCGCTCCAGTTCGCCTCGGTAACAGATGTTCTGCTAAAGGCCAAACTCAAGGACATAAACCGAGTTTGGTGGACCAGAGTGAACAGGAAGTTACGAGACAAAGTTTCCAGTATTCCGGCAATATTACGGAAGAGACTCCGTCCATGGACAGAGGTCAGAAGCTTAGTAAAATCAATTCCATTGCAATTCCCTCCACCAAGCTTAGTAATCCACACAGATGCCTCACTAAGCGGTTGGGTAGGATACTCCCAATACAAAAAAGTTCAAGGTACTTGGTCAATTACACTCTGCCAGCTGCATATCAATATTTTGGAAGCCATGGCAGTATTTCTAACCCTGAGGAAACTTTCTCCGGCAAAGAAAATCCACATCAGGTTAGTATTGGACAGTGCAGTAATAGTCCACTGCATAAACAGAGGGGGCTCCAAATCAAGTCACATAAACCATGTAATGATAGCAATCTTTTCATTAGCAGCAAAGAACCAATGGCATCTGTCAGCAACTCACCAGACAGGAGTAAGGAATGTAGTGGCAGATGCACTGTCAAGGACAACTCCGCTAGAATCGGAATGGTCTTTAGACAACAGGTCATTCACATGGATCAGTCAACAGTGCCCAGGTCTTCAAGTAGACTTGTTCGCCACAGAATCCAACCACAAGTTAAAACACTATGTGGCCCCCAATCTGGACCCCCTGGCCCAGGCAACGGACACCATGTCCATAGACTGGAACAATTGGGAGAACATTTACCTATTTCCTCCAGTAAATCTACTCATGAAGGTGTTGGACAAGCTCAGATCCGTCAAAGGACTGATTGCTCTGGTAGCTCCCAACTGGCCCAAGAGCAAGTGGTATCCGTTACTCAACGAACTGGGACTTCGTCCCAAACGGATCTCCAATCCAAAGTTAACACAACTAGTACAAACGAGGACTGTGTACGCTTCCTCGTGGATTCAGAATGCCCTAACTTTATGGACTTCATGAAGTTTGCGGCAAAAAAGATGTCAACATGGACCCTGTTAACACTCGGTTTCTGGAATCAGACAAACGAGAATCCACCCTTAGAAAATATGATTCTGCGGTAAAGAAACTAGCCTCCTTTTTGAAGGAATCAAAGGTAAAAACAATGAATACGAATCATGCTGTTACTTTCTTCAGGACCCTGTTTGAGAAGGGCCTAGCAGCTAGTACTATTACCACAACCAAATCTGCTTTAAGGAAAATTTTCCAGTTTGGGTTTAACATTAATTTGACAGAATCATACTTTTCATCGATTCCAAGGGCTTGTGCTAGATTAAGACCAGCAGACAGACCCCATTCAGTCTCCTGGTTTCTGAACGACATACTTAAACTAGCATCAGACACCAACAATGAATCATGTCCTTATACAACCCTTCTTAGAAAGACATTGTTTCTTGTAAGCCTGGCTTCAGGAGCCAGAATATTAGAATTATTGGCTCTGTCCAGAGATCCAAATCATATTGACTTCCTCCCATCTGGAGAAGTTTTATTATTACCGGATAAAAGGTTCTTGGCCAAAAATGAAGACCCTCAAAGTAGATGGTCTCCGTGGAAGATTGTTCCGCTTCCACAAGACCTATCCCTTTGTCCGGTTAAGACACTGAGATCATTCTTAGACAGAACTTCCAATAAAACCTCAGGTCCTTTATTTACTAGAGAAAATGGTAGAACAATCTCACTAAAAGCAATTAGACAACAAATTCTTTACTTTATCAAACAGGCCAACCCGGATTCGGTACCCCACGTACATGATGTCCGAGCGGTAGCTACTTCAATTAATTATTTCCACCATATGAATTTTGATGATCTTAAAAAGTACACGGGTTGGAAGTCACCAAAAGTATTTAATCATCACTACTTGAAATCCTTAGAGGCCCAAAAATTTTCAGCAGTGGCAGCAGGGAATGTGGTTTCCCCTGACACAACCTAGTCATATTAAAATATCCAGCCTTAATATACCTACCTTTTTCTTATGCCTTTCTCTCCAACCTGCCTCGCTTATAGCTCCTAGCCTTCACCTCGGTATTCTATCTTGATTTGTTATATTGCTCCACTCTTTGTATGTTATTGTTTGTCCTATAGGGCAAAATAAGTTATATTATTTGAGGTTCTAGTATCAGATTTTTGGGTGTAGTAGTCACCCTGTCCTTATGGCATTTAGTGTTAGTATTTGTATATACTTCAGAAGATAAGGACCTAGATTTAAGTTAATTGTAGATTCTTTTGTATCTTATATATATAACTTTATTAAAAAAGGTTGAATCACTTTATTAGTCCAATTTCTCCCTTCCAGTAGCCCTGTAATATGTGTTTTCCCAAGCTTGAGCTTTCTATTCTCTGTTAATATTTCACGGAGCGACACAGGTTAGGCCCAGAAAAGGGATTTTGACAAAGGAAAAATCTATTTCTGGGCAGTGACCTGTGTCGCCCAGTGAACCCACCCCTAAGGTCCTCACCTGGGGACCCAAGCTTGGGTGCTATATTCAGGAATGGCGATCGGGGCGCTAGTATTAGCAGTAGCGGCCAGGGGAAGGTTTTGGTATGGCTCCTCTTGGAATGGGGAAATTGACAAAGGAAGAGAATAAATGGCAGGAGACCTCTGGTAGTGTTTCACTCGCCCCAGTTTTTATACCGACACCCTATACAGGGGTGAGCGAACCAGATTTATTCTGGTATAAATCCAATGTAGCTTTTTCTCTTGTATATTTAGCAATAATTATACCTTAGAAATGAATGCTATAGGAATGTTAAACTGGGCAACACAGGTCACTACCCAGAAATAGATTTTTCCTTTGTCAAAATCCCTTCATTGTTCCAAAATTTTGAAAAGATTCAACCAAAGCCATCCTCTTTACAGTTACAGTAGTGTTATGTTTTTGCTTTTATGTATACACTGTTTTTCATAGTTTGTGTTATCTAATATTTGTAGTTTTATTATGCATTTTATTAAGCAAGCTTTGTAAATCTTGTTTTGCTAATTAAAACAGCACTATCTTTATACACTTTAAAGACTGAAGGTTCTGTTAAATAACTATTATAAATTCTCTCTCTCTCTCTCTCTCTCTCTCTCACACACATTATCAATAAAAAAATCCAATGAGAACTATTAGATAAGTAATAATTTGAAGTTTATCTTATTCATGTTATAATGTTAATTATTTTACTATTATTTTTTATTACTTTGCACACCCCACAAGATATTCAAGCTTTATTATAAAACAATATGATGCAGTGGCCTTTAACAATTTCCAGATACATCTACAGTGATGAGATTAATCTCAAATCCTTTGATCAAGTGTGTGAGATATGCTATGCTGCAAAGAAATATATGATACCATCACTTGTGGAACAATGTACTCAATTTATATGGAGTGACCTTCATCCTGGTAATGTCTGCCGAGCCTTTGAGTTTGCTCGATTATTTGAAGAACCACTTTTATTAGAAAAATGTTTGCAGGTAAGAATGTCATTTTCTCAGTCTTCATATGAAGTCACTACCTGTTGCTCAAATGTCCTTTTTCACCAATGTTAGTATGAACAACTTACATCTTGTTACTGTTGCTAATCATGATTGAGTCAGTTTTCATGACTGACTTGCTTCAGTTATTGCTATGTTACATTTTCATCTGCCTTTTTGTTCAGTTTGTGTTATTGTGCATGCTTATTTATTTTTAAATTCATATGATTATACATAGGTTCAATTGTCCTTGCATATGCTCCCAACAACCTCTCTGAATTTGGTTGCTCATAATACGCTGAACTGGATGTAAAGTATATTACATAAATTACATGCTGAATAAACACTTCTGTCATTTTTAATAATTTCTGTGATGATTACACATCTTTTTATCCATCCTTATTATTTATCCATCCTTATTATTTCATCATTATCTTTGTCAAGGGGCATGCCCATTGCTGATTTATGAGAAATTTTCAAATATTAGTTATGATAATAATATTTCTGGATAGTTTATGTCCAAATAAGCACGTCCCAAAGTTTTTTTTTTTTTCAAAAAAATTATTCACGAGGTTCGTAGACAATTTTGTTCACAGCTTTCATGGCTTACCGGCCAAATTTTGAGAAACTTTTGGAAATTAATTATTAGCATTTTTTAAAGTTTTATGCTAAAAAAACATATTATTAATATGCAAGAAAATGCTTCATAGTGGTTTACAGGGAATTTTGTTCGCTCTTCTAGAGTGACAAATTATTGCAAAAGTGCATACCATCTCCAGATCTCTTTTAATTGGACACTGGTAATTTTACTTCAGTTACTCCACCTAGATATCAATGTTTCCCTTGCATGCAAAGAGAACAGTAGTATGACTAATATAAGAAAAATTAAACCTTCCAGCTAAAAGTGTTTGGATAATTTGAAGTAGTAAAATGATTTGTTGCACACGAAGGTTAAATATTGAGCTAACTTCTCCTTGATAATAACTTATACCAAGGGATATTATTTATAAGAGTATTTTTTCTGCGAAGAAGTACATTCAGTAAAAAAATTGGCTTCCTACCCATCACAGTTAAGATACTGCACAGTAGTAGTAATTTTTGTGTTTGACATATTCTCAGAACTTATGTAAATAAATAAAAGTTCATATTACAGACTACATAAAATTCAGTGAAATCTGAAATTTTGTAGTATAAATATTAATATTAAATCTATTGTTAGGAGAAGTATTTTGGGCAGGAACTTATCTTTTTTCTACATAATTTTGAAATATGGTATCAGTTTTTTCTAAAGTAAATTACATACACTGGAGAGTTTGCATGTTTCTAGTTTCCAAAGGAAAGAATTTTAAACGTTGGTTGAAAAAGGATGTGAAATTTGAAGCAGTTCCCCTCAACTATAATGAATTTTAATGGAGTCTTATGGCATCTATTCATACTTTAATGCCTATTTGTTTCACAACATACCCATCACTTATTTTACTCAAGCCCATTGGGTTTGTGAATCCTAGACACATCTTTCTTGGATCTAAAGGTCATCTGTTTGCTGGATAGGTGCAGTGTATGATGTACCCCATGAATGGCAGGTTCAGGGCATGCAGTGACTTCAATTCTTTTTTGTCTAATCTGTTGGCAATATGCTTCATAAGGGAGTCCCCACTTACTGGCAGCATAGGTTAACAACGATTTGGTGTAGTGGTGCTTGTCTAGCAATGCCATTAACTGGATTTTCAGAGCTGATCTCCAGTTAGCAGCACCAATCTCCGGTTAGTGGGACCGATCCCTGGTTAGCGGCACCGATCTCTGGTTAACAGCACCTTTAAGTGGGTTATTAGTGCTATTATTGCCGGTTTTGGTTAGCAGCGTTTGGCCAGGGATGGAATCCTTGCCATTAACAGGGTACTGCCTGTATGACTAGCGTTATCTGATTATTAGTTCAATATTTAAGCATTCTGTATTCATATGCGGAATGAACCTGGGTCTTAACATTAGGATAAATCTTCTGGTGCCAGCTGAAAACCAGTAAAAAACAATAATAATTGTTCATATAAGGGATTTGTAGCTTCTGGCATCTGTCATGGAGATGAGGGAGGACCAGCTAGCGATCCAATCGTAACCCCATGACACACTAGTGTTCTTACTGCCTTTGATCGAGGATGTCTCTTCACTCTCCTCCCTAAAGCTGGATTTTTTCCCTTTGCTCATGTGTTTCTTGGTAGTGTTTTTGTGTACAGTGATTTTTGATGTCTTTAGTGTGTGTGTGTTTTGGTTTTTATAATGCAATCCCAAAACCCAGCTAAGAGTTCTTGTAACCCTCAGATGAAATGTCCTGATGTAGGCATCTACCCTAGTTCCTTGCTTCCTTGGAAACCAATTCCCATTCAACTTGTAGTATGTTCAGATTGAATGCTTGTAACTTGATTAACCCTTGTCCTGAATGTTGTTCTTGGTCTCCTGAGCAATGGAGGAGATTCACCAGATTCCCCAGGAAGTAGCAGCACAAGAAGAATTTGGAGACACCTTCGATGGTTTCTCTGTCTCCTCATTGTTCTTCTTCTCCCTTGTGTAGACCTCCTCCAGTTGCTTCTTCTTCCCTTGAAGGCTTGTTCCATTCCTATTCTTCCATTGATTCTTCTTTGGAAGTTTTGGGAGAGGAACCATGAGATTTTATGCCTAATGCAGCCCTGTAAAAGGAAACAAAATAGTAAAAGACTGACAGGGTTGTGACTGGTTAGGAGAACCTCACTTCAGGTACGTTATCTTCGGCAGGAGATGGATTCCTCATCATCGGGGGGCCAGCAGAGGGAGGGGCAAGTGATTCAAAATTGCAACAAAGGTCACTGAGACCCACAACAGCCATGCACGTATGTCAAGGGGCAGCTCTAGAGAGCAATGGATGACAGTAGTGTCCTGGTCAAGCTTCCAGCATTTTCTAAGTATGAGCATGTCCGTGCGAGGCCTTTCTATAGTGCTGGGCTATTACGATTTCACTCTTTGCAGATAGAGTTGTGCGTTGGCGGGGTCGCTCGCGCGGGCATGAGGTCATCGTGCCTTGGGTCTTCAAGATGGCGCCGAGTACATGGTCAGTTTTATGCCTCTCTGCTGCTGGCTGACTTTCCTTGAGCAAGGAGTAGTGTTTCTACTGCACCATGGCCTGGAAATCAAGGCCTAGGCAGTCCCTCAGACAAAGGAAGGGGATTAAAGAATTATTCCTCAAAGGTAGTGATTAGAGGTCTGTAGGGGCAAATTTTGCCTACAGTTTATTTTATGATTGAAATGAGAACAATGTACATGATTTTAGTAAATATCAAATATCTTGCATTGAATATTAGTACTTCACTATGGAGGATGAGATGGTATGTGTGAGAGGTTTACCTCTTTAAACCTCCCAGCCCCCCCTCATTTTGGGACCACCTTGACATGGTGAGGGGCCTCTTGAACCTCAGGAATTTCTTCCTAGGTTTGAACCCAAGAGTCCCATATAACATTAAATATTTTTTGGTTAATATCTGTGGATTTTTTTCGCTTTTGTCAAAATTTTTATTTCTAATAAATAAGAAAACATATCATAACTTGGATTGAAGTTAAATCCAAAGCTAAATAGTGGGAACTGTGGTAGATCCATCATTTACCCGACAATGTTTGGACCTGGTTTTCCAGGCGGAACTCTTCTGTGGAGCTGGACCATGGATTCCAGGGGGGCCGGGTTCTAGGAATAGAACTCTCGGCATTCTGTCTGGTTTGCCTGTGACATGATTAGGATGGGGATAATTGTATTTTCGTAATACTCTTAGTACTACCAAGCGGGTATTGCTTACACTTGGGCCATACTAATCTTGTTATGCCATCCCCTTTTGGGGTAGGGTAGAGATGCGGACATTTGGGAGTCATTTCTCACTTGTGTCATTGGCGGAAGATTTAACTTCATGAAAAGCCAATGATATCTTTTCAAAATGTATTATTATTTTTTTTCTTTCTTTAATTTTTATGATCAATACGACTAAAGTTTTTAGTACTCCTGGGACCCTTGATGGACAAAATTCGGCACAGTTGATGACCATTGGAAGTTTATCCCTGAATATCCCTCAGTCAGTTCAAGATGATAATGCAGCAAACAAAAATCCAGTTCCAAATAAATTATATGACCCAAAATACCCGTCAGGGCCCATAGAAATTCTACAGAAAAGAAAATATCCAATCAGAAGATTCAGACATTATTACAATGGAACCATACGTTTCAGAGAAAGGAAACAAATCTGATACACAGATAATCCACATCAGGCAAGGTTCAAAAAAGAAATAGAAATTATCACCTTAACCCAACACTGGTGCATTGATCATCTTTTTGGACCAGATAACTGAAATTATTGTCTTAACCCAACACTGTCGCATTTTGATAATCTTTTTGGACCAGATAACTGGTCGAAATTTCTAGTACTTGAAGCTGAAAATGAAATATCAACAGCAATACTAGAAAACAAATTATTGAATATATGGCTAACACAAGAAATGGAATGCCCATATATTAAAGAAAATGAATGGTTACTTCAAGTAACCACCAAAAAACAATCCACCACATTTTTAAATATAAAAGAAATAAATGGCATGAAAATATCAATAATAAGTCATGCAACATTAAATTATATACAGGGCACAGTCATTTTACCCAACATTGAAGAAGGACTACCCTCAAAACATTTGATACTTGACTCCCTTAAATTAAGGTTCAATAATATACATGATTTAGAAGTTACTCAGTTCCAAGTAGGAAAAATAAATAAACAAATTAATATTGCAAAAATAAAATTTACAGGCCAAGATCTCCTACTCAAAATCAAAATTCTTGGACAAAGAATGGGCACATACAAAAATACCATAATAAAGAAGTATGTGCAGTGTGTGCATCAGACACCCATACCACTAATTGGAAATGTAAATCCCCAAAATGTACTAAGTGGACAATCCTATCACGCAAAATCTAGGAATGCTCCTTTTATCAATACAGCACAGTGCTCCATTTGTTGATAAATAGAATAGGAATGTCAGTCAAAGAAGCTAGACTCGAGCTTAAAGTAAGAGGAGTCAGTAATCCATCTGGAAACCACTCTTTCGCAAATGTAACTAAAAATCTAAATATTGATCACATTAATAACAAGCAACAAGATAGTATAAGGGTACACACTGATTCTCATATCAATAATGTTGAACCCCAAAACAAGAATGTTGATATGTTCATCAGTACCACTACTAACATTAAAGATTCAGATATCCACGGAAAAGAACTTCCAATGAAAGAGGAATCAAATAATAATACTGTATATTTCCGCATATAAGACAACCTTTAGATAAGACGAGGCCAAAAATCATGGCAAATTTTCATGAATTTATCTCATATTTGTAGTATAGGACGACTTCTAAATTACAAATCTAAATATTTTTTTAGGAAAAGTGATTATTTGCAAAAATTAAACAGTACAACTATATTGATAATGATGATGTGTTAAATAAAGGTTGTTTTGCTTGTTGTGTTCAATAACAGTATTACTATTATCATATCGTTACTGTATTACAGAATATAAACATGTACACCATTTGCATTTGATATAGTTCACATTCTCAAAATCTTGGCTAATTTGAGTATCATCGATATCTTTGGCTGATGTGAGTATTATCGTTATCTTCATTGCCAATATTTGTTAGGAGAGATAATAATTTGGAGATACCCTTTATCATAATGAAGTTTGATTGAAAACATGCCCATATTACTTCATTGTATAAGCATTGAGTAGGTGTGATTTCTCCAGCTCCAAACATCACTGCTGACTGGCCGTTATTCGTTTTATTCACCCTTGGCTATAACCTGCAGTTTTAATTTACTAGTATTCTTTCATGAGATCTCCACTGCATGAGAAATGAACAAAAATGTATTTTATTTTTACTTATTGAAAATTGGCAGGGTTTAACAATTTCAACGGCGCTCTTAATAAATACCCGATAGTTAAATGACGTTAGCAATCAGCTTTTTCTCAATTCAGTTGTTTACGCCAATACATGTTTACAATAATCACTTCATTGAGCAATCCAAAAACCAGAATTTTGTATGAAGGATGGAGCAGTATCATTAGATTGAGAGAGAGAGAGAGAGAGAGAGAGAGAGAGAGAGAGAGAGAGAGAGAGAGAGAGAGAGAGAGAGAGAGAGAGAGAGAGAGATGGCTTCGGTCAGGTTGTTACACTGATAGATATCCACATGCAAAAGTTGAATAATAGTTGTATTGAGAATAATTTAAATAAAACATGTTTTACTATAATCATATTACATATATTACTGTATTACATTATAAGAACAAAACGATGATGCACCATTTGCATTCTAGGTTTGTTTACAGTCTCAGCTGATCGCGTTTTTCCGACATCATCACTGCCTTTAGTTGCTGAATGGAACTTAATTCAGAGATACATACATTTATTTTGTAAATGATCAAAGTTGGGTTTAACAAAGCAGAGGCTATATGTTTTTCATACAGAAGGTCGTGGTAAAGGGAAACCATTGTTTTGTTTACGTTTCGTAGCCATTCTCAAACAACCGCTGATAAAGGGGTTTGACGAAGGAAAAATCTATTTCTGGGCAAGGGCCCGTGTCGCCCAGTGAAATGTCCTTTTAGCACACATTTCTAAGGTAAATATTACTAACATTACCAGAGAAAAAACTAAAATGGAATGTCAGAGTATTCTGACTCGCTCACCTTATATAAAAAGGTGTCGGTATGGTTTCTGGGGCGAGTGAAACCACTACCACGGGTCTCTTACCATTTAGATCCATCCTTCTACAAAATCCCCCTACTTGAGAGGGCCGACACAAGGCCTGCACCAGCTACTACTACTACTAGCGCTCTCGACGCCATCACGAGCGCCTCTAGCGGTCATCCTTGGAGTTAGACTGTCAAGCTTGGGCCCAAGGGTAGGTGTAAGGAAGGGTGGGATTTCACTGGGCGACACGGGCCCTTGCCCAGAAATAGATTTTTCCTTCGTCAAAATCCCTTCTCTGGGCTCACCCCGTGTCGCTTCGTGAAATAGTACCAGGGAAATGGCCACAAGCTTGAAAGAGGATATAAAAGTACTATAATCTAGAAAGCTTAAGACTACAAAGGTTATAATACATACTTAAATTTATCCAAGATAACTTATATATTACTCTTAAAACTAGGCACAATATAATAGGTTATTTACAGGTGTGAGTAATCCTAGCAAAAAAAAAATAAGGAAAACATCACAATAAGGGCCCTTTTTGGCAGCTAAGGCTTTTAAAAAGGGAGTACACGGTGGCAGGATTGCAGGAAGGATGTCAGTGAGGCAGGTAGAAAGGAGATCTGGATCTAATTAACTAAACTACTAAGGCAGTGTCAGGGGAAACTGTGTTTCCCGCTGCCACTCCTGGAAATTTAAGAGCTTCTAAAGATTTAAGGTAGTGACGGTTGAATACTGTCGGTGATTTCCAGCCCGTATACTTTTTCAGATCATCAAAATTCATATGTTGAAAATAGTTGATCGAGGTAGCTACTGCCCTAATGTCGTGGACTTTGGGGAACGACTTTAGGTTGGCTTGTTTAATAAAGTATAAAATTTGTTGCCTAATACCTTTTAAGGAAATGGTGCCACCTTTTTCCCTCATAAACAAAGGGCCAGAGGATCTCATGGCTGTCTTGGACTGATATGCTCGTAAGGCAGTAACTGGACATGAGGGGTCTTGAGGAAGAGGGAGGATCTTCCAAGGGACCCATCTCATTGAAGGGTCCTCATTTTTGGCCAAAAATTGACGATCTGGAGAGAGAAGAACTTCTCCTGATGGTAGAAATTCTATATGACCTGAGTCTCTAGATAGAGCCGACAGTTCAGATACCCTGGCTCCTGAGGCCAGACTTAAAAGAAATAATGTTTTCCTCAGGAGGGGCAAGAAATCGCATGAGTTGTTATCAGTATCTGAGTCCAGTTTGAGAACATCATTTAAGAACCATGACACTGAGCTAGGTCTCTCTGTTGGTCTGAGTCTAGCACAAGCTCTAGGAATAGAAGAAAAATAGGAGTCTGTTAGATCTATTTTAAAACCATACTGGAGTATTTTCTTTAGAGCTGATTTAGTGGTAGTAATAGTACTGGCTGCTAAACCTTTTTCAAATAAGGATCTGAAGAAGGAAATAGCCAGGTTGGTAGTCATGGTTTGAGATTCGGTTCCCCTCAGAAATTTGGCTAGTTTCTTAACGGCTGAGTCATACTGACGAAGGGTTGATTCTCTTTTATCCGATTCTAGGAATAGGATGTTTTGAGGATCGATATCTGCATCCCTTTTAGCCGCGAACTTCATGAAGTCCATAAAGTTAGGGTTTTGAGAATTCCTGAGGAAGCAAACAGATTCTTCATTTGCACTACTTGAGATAGCCTGGGATTGGGAATCCGTTGAGGTCGGATACCCAATTCCAGCAGGAGTGGGAACCAATTGCTCTTGGGCCAATTGGGGGCTACTAGGGCAACTTGTCCCTTGAAAGTCCTGAGTTTGCTCAAAACTTTCAGTAGAAGATTCACTGGAGGAAAGATGTACTTCTTCCACTGATTCCAATCTATGGCCATGGCGTCCGTGGCATGAGCCAGAGGGTCCAGGTTGGGGATTCTCACTGGTTGGCTGATGGGTGGCCACCCCGTGCTCTCCGGAAGCCTTTGCCCCGGTTGGTGGCTCTTCTGGAGCCCCAGTGACTGGAGGGACCCCTAGTTCGGCTGCCTCTAGCGAACCTATTGAATGCTTGAAACAACTGCGATTCAAACGTTGCGTTATAGGCCGGAGAGACCGCAAAGGAGGTCAAAGCTTGAGACTGTTGTGCCGGCTGGGTTAGAAGCACAAACTGCTTTTGCGGCTGTGTTTTGGATGTCGATGGTTGTGGTACTTGAGATACCGGAACTGCCTGTATCAAAGTCTGTTGGGGAGCCTGGAAGGGCTGGAACTTCCTAGGTCTCTTCTTCGTTTGGGATTCAATCCAGTGGACTCTGGTTTTCGTTTGGACACGAGTCCCCATCGAATTCTCAGGCTCTGCTTAACCCTTGACGCTTCAAACAGAACTTCGTTCACAGCGGAGGCGGGGAAGAGGTCCGTGCCCCATATGGATGAGGTGATCAACTTGTTGGGTTCATGGTGGATAGTGGCTTCCGCCAGATTATGCTTCCTACAGTTACGCCGAGCTACCATGAAGTCATACAAGTCACATTGCATTGTATGCAGTAGTGACTTGGCCATGATTTTAAATAACGTCTCTTGTCCGTAGATAAGAGACGCCATCTCTGTCATAGTCAGCGAACTGAGGGACCTGCTGAGCCTCATCCTAGCGTCGTATTCAGCTTGAATCAGGGCTTCTGATAGCCTAGGCAACCTCTCGCTGAACAGCGTGTTACCGCAGTCCGGCTTGAGCTTACCCACTGAGAAGGTGGCAGGAGCATCCAAGTAGTACTCAGCTGATCCGGGGAGCAGAAGGGAAGTCGGATCTGTCTCCCGGAGCTGAGGCATAGGCTCGTCTTTCAGAACTGCCTGGAATGTTGCCTCCGTCACTTTGGAAATGAATGGTAACGGGGTGTCCTCGTTTACAGTGAAGATTGTAAACGAGCTCTTGAATGCAGTGAGTTTTGTGTTTGTGCATTCCCATTCATCCAAGTTTCGGCGCCAAGCTTGCTGGGCTTGGTCCTGGGGGAGGATTACCGTTTCCTTAGGGACTTTATCCTCCCTGCTCATTGCAGCATCCATTAAACGAACGTAGCCTATGAAAGGGGACTGGAGTCCTTCAGGATAGAACTCGAAGTCCTCTAGCCTTCGAGTTCCACAACCCTCAATAGTCAGCATACCCTTTGCGAACGGAGCGTGTGCTGCTACCCTCCATGGGTTGTTTGGTTTAAATGGAGGAAGATTGGACGAGTCCGGCATCAGCAATGCATGAGTTGCTTGGTCGGACTGTGCCTGTCCTGCTGCCATACTGTCTCGGAGACCCGACATCATGTTTTCCTGGGCTACTATCTTCTCCGACAAGGATTGGATGGTTTGGCCCGATGCTTCCAGTGTGTTAAACAGCTGGGCAAACATTTCTTGGAACTTGGACTGGACCAAGTCCCCAACCATGTTGCCCATCCGCTGCATGATGCTATCCGAGAATGCATCAGGGTCAAAGTAGGAAGGCTGAGCCTTCTCCTTAGGAACCTTGGTCCTTGACCCCTTTGGTGGGGGAGTGACCTTTGGCTTGTCTGCCCCGGGGTTATGAGCCGGTGGCATGGTGACTAGCTTGGTTCCTGACCTCTTTGGCAGGGACTTTAGTTTAGACTTGAAGTCCATCTTGCTTTTAACTTTAGGGACCGCCGATGAAGACTTCGGTCTGACCGACTGAGGTCTATCGGCGAATCCATGGAAGGAAGTAGAAGTGGAAGGGGAAGAAGCCAAAGATGGACTCAAGGACAACCCTTGAGCCCCTACAAAACCTGACTCGCTACCACTCTTACCATTGCCCATGTCGTTGATAGCCATGGGCTCGCGGTCCAAGTCGAGGGCTGCCACGTTCCCCACGACTTCCTCTGCGATGCCTTCCTCCGTCGGGAGTGCGACTGCTTCTTGGATCTTGGCGATCAGAGGAGCAGCCACTTCAGGGTCCACCACAGATCCTTTCTTCACCCCTGGGAAGATAAGGGTGGCCATGTCCTGGGACAGGATGTAGGGTTGTCCCTTGGCGGAGTTACGCCCAAATCCGTCAACCCATGCCTTCAGGGTGGATAGGCAGCTTCTCGGACCGCTTGTGCTCCCTGTAAGAGGGGTTATTATTAATACTTAACACTAGAGATAGACTTAACCTAGTATCATAGTGTATATTACAGTTTGTTGATTCTCATTGTATCATTAGTATGTATAGACCAAAGTGTTACATACCTCGGAGGTGACTTCATTCACCAAAGCATAATAAATGATGCAGTTCTCGTGGTGCCAGACCACTTAATCTTCAAGGCGAACCGCGCAGCTGGCATGTGCCCGGCAGACCACATGCCCACAGGGTTCCTGGAGAACTGCGTTACAACCCTCCTCCAGACAACAGGTAACCTGTAAGTCAAATGATACATGAGTATCATCAACAACCTTCCGGAGCAGGTCCATGGTTGTGTGCGGTATACTATTGCTGCCGGAGTAACTCCGGCACCAGCATATATAATGCACCACAACCTGTCACCCTGTTACTACTAGCTCCGGCGCCCCGTGTATACTGATAAGAACATCCTAGGCAGGTAATGGGAACTAGGAATGACTCCACTGCAGCTCCGGCGACGCCGGATCTACAAAATCTGACCGATTAAGTGGATTCAAGCTGTCCTCCACGTGCCGGAGTGAGAGATACAACTCAAAATCAGATACAGGGTGAAGAGCGAGACGTAACAGGGTGGGACATTAAATACCTGACGGAGTTGAAGACTCCGCCGGTGTAAACAACTGGGTATAGTAAGATAACTTACAACAGAATGTGGATGATATACGTATTATGTGTAATAAACCATGCATGCAAAAATGGAATCCCTAGACAGGCCGGAGCCTTTTCACATATCCAAAGAAGCCTAACTATCCCAAAGTCGGGTCCGGCTTTCGCTGGAGCCCTGAGGCCGCCGGAGCGGTGTGGGAAGAGGTGGGCTCCATAGATAGTGAGAGGGATACCCTACCTTGTGGGTCGGGGTGTGTCCCACTCCCCCGCGCCTGGTGGCCAACCATGGCTCGGTCGAGCAGGGTTCCCCCCTACACCACTAGCAGCGCGGCAGAGTACAGCAGGCCTGCTCACCTAGTGTACCCCCCAGTGAACCCCCTTTCCCCCCATGGGTGACTCGGATGGCTATCTGAGGTAGCGTGAGTGAGTCGTCACTCCACCGAAGTGGGTTAGCGAGGGGGAGGTTGGGGGGACTGAGAGGGGTCGGTAGCAGGGTGGCTCGTACGCGATCGACTGGAGACACTCCCAGCCGGGTGAACAGTCACGCAGTGTGAGAGGCCAGTCGATCCAAAGAAGGCCTATAGGCCAACTAGATGCCGGCTACAAGAATAGTAACACATAACATAAATATCCTGTCCTAACACTGGGGGAGGAGCGAAATAAATATGGAGCGAGAGAGAAAGGAATGGTCCTTGAGAAACTAGGTAAAACGTAAATCCAACGATAAATGTTAGCCTAGAAACTCAGAGCGGCTTATCCTAGATGTTGTAACGAATATTCGAGGGGCAAACGGCCAGGGTGGCTCAAGGACGGTAAGGGCTACGTAGGGACCAGGGTCCTTCCGTATATAAGACAAGCGAGTCTAAAAGCTCCTATCTTACTGAGAAACAGTGGTTGATATGACAACCTCCATGCAAGGAAGGAATGCATACGCCACGACCGAAAGCATGTGGTTCGGAAGTAGGCTATCCCCCGTGAATGGACTAATAAAATAAACACGTCAATGACAAATGCATCCTAAAATAAAATAAATAGGGTACTGCTCTAAATGCAATCGAGACCAATTAGTATGGGAGACCAATTGGTGCAAGAAAGCAGGGAATCATCACGCGGCTGGCGAGCCAAGAGAAGGCGGCGCGGGAACAACAACGCACATGCTACCACTCTCACATGTAACCTAAGATAACTTGGCTTATCTTGCCAAAAGCCGTCTCAAAATGATCTCAAACATTAAACGCAGTACTTAACTTGGATGCAGAAGCTTGACGATCCATGATGATGACAAAAGGGGATAAATCTGAACGAAAAACACAGCACAAGGAAAGAACACATGCAGTGTGAACAGTGCTATCAAAAGGGATGAAATCAAAGGCACTAGTTGTAGCAGTAGCAGGTAGCGGAGCCTTAGATCGGCTCCTCTGTAGACGAGGGATATTGAGGAAGGGAGAGACTAAATGGCAAGGGACCTCTGGTAGTGGTTTCCACTCGCCCCAGATACCATACCGACACCTTTATTAAAGGTGAGCGAGCCAGTATACTCTGGCATTACCATTTTAGTTTTTCTCTGGTATTTGAAGCAATACTTTACCTTAGAAATGAACACTAAAGGAAGCATTTCACGGAGCGACTCAGGCTGAGCCCAGAAAAGTAAAAAAAAAAGTAAAAATCAAAAATAGACAAAAAAAAGAAATTTAATTATAATTTTTTTGTAAAGTTAAGTGTTAATGTTTTCTGCCATTTGTTAATGTGTTTCGTAAAGTTTAGTGTTAATGTTTTCTGCCATTTTTTAATGTGTTTCGTAAAGTTAAGTGTTCATGTTTTCTGCCATTTGTCCTCCTCCTCTCTCGCCACTTTCTGAGACCACCTCACTCAAAAGGTAAGGTCCCACATATTACTACATATGTACGTACATGTACGTACAGTATTTCTTGTACCATGTACATTAATACCCTCTATTTACAGGTATAGTATAGATTATGTTAGGTATTGAATGGTCCAAATTGTTGTATTTCATTGTTTATTGGTCAATTTAGCTTTATTATAAAATTTACTGGGGTGTTTTTGTAGGGCTTGGAACGAATTAGGCAATTTACATTTAAAACGTGGTTCGAGATACGAAAAGATCAGGTTACGAACGCTGCTTCGGAACGGATTAATTATGTATCTTGAGGCACTACCGTACATTCTTTATGACAAAAAAATTATTTAATAATTTTCAAATACAGGCGGCCTGCAGTTAACGGCACAATCCCTCAGCAGCAAATCGGTTTTACGGCTGTCATAAAAAATATTCATTAAAAAAATAAGGCATTTTGAGGTATTTTTATGGCACAATTTTTGTTCAACAGCACCGTTATGTCTAACGAGTACGTACATACATTTGTAGAAATACCTTCAGCCCATAAAGGTTTTGCAAATGATATTAAAAAATTTATAGGGAGTTATTACATAGGTATTAGGGTAAAATATATGCCTCTGATGCTGTTCTATGCCGAAAATATAGTTAAAAGAGTGTAAATTTAGCTATGGATGTGTCGATTTATAAATGTTCATGCTTTTATGTTTAAAATGTTTATGAAAATGTATTATGTATAGGGTATTTTTATTTCTGCACAGAAATATGATACAAAGGCAGCTTTTGAAATTTCCCTTCACGTTATCAAATAAGATGTTTTTTTCATGTTCATTCTTGTAAGCCGCCGTCTGCCGCTCTTCCGAAAATATCGAGTTAAAAAAAGTGCAAATTTATTGATCGATGTGTCAGTTTTATAAATGTTCATGCTTTTATGTTTAAAATGTGTATGAAAATGTATTACGTTTAGGGTATTTTTAATTTTGTGCAGAAATATGATACTAAGGCAGCTTTTTGAAACTGCCCTTCACGTTATCAAATACGATGTTTTTTCATGTTCGTTCTTGTAAGCCGCCACCTGCCGCTATTCCGAAAATATAGTTAAAAAAAGTGCAAATTTAGCAATCGATGTGTCGATTTTATAAATGTTCATGCTTTTATGCTTAAAATGTGTATGAAAATATATTACGTATAGGGTATTTTTATTTATGTACATAAATATGATACAAATTAAGGCAGCTTTTTGTAACGTAACTACCCTCCACTTTGTCAGAGGATGTTTTTTCATGTTCGTTCTTGTCCGTCACTGTTCCGAAAAATGCATGGTGTTACTTCATTAATTATGCATCTTTTCCATAAATCCTTTAAAAAGTTATACATTACTTCACTGTATCCAATAATATTGTTTGTATTCTCATATTATTGTATTATAAAATACTACGGCAAATCTAAGCCAGTATTCCGCGGAGCGGCCAATTTCGGTTCCAAATCAGTTGGTGGCGAATATAAGTTTGTTTCGCCATATTTAACGCAATTCTGAACGAATTTTCTTGCTTCTAGTTAGCATAAACGAATATCTAGATACTTGACTTATATGAGACATGGTTATTTTTCCTTATACGACGTGTTTTTAGGTGGAAATATGAATTAAATATGCCTCGTGATTCTGAACTCATTTTTTTTTCGTTAACAGATTACATAAAAAAATTGTGATTCCCTTCGCAATTTTCCTTTATATCATCGTAATACAACTTTACGTTATTTATCTTATATCAGCGTGAAACCATCATTAAATGTGTTCTTTCAAGCAGAGTAGTTTTGATTAAAATGATTTTATCTCAATTTTATCTACGGTTGTGTTTGATGGCATACATTTACTGGAGTTTTATCCTTGTTGCCGATGCACGATAATAGTCATTAGCAACTTGAACAGTTTTCTCAGCTTCAATTATAACTAGTTTTAAATTTAACAGTATATTTCGCGATTGATCTTTGATCTATAGTGAATAAAGTTATTACATTAAGATATCTCAGTTCTATTCTACACAACGTCATTTATAACAACTATGGTAATAGTGTACTATAGTGATGATTGAAATACAAGCCAAACGGATGTTATCGAATTCGGTTGTACTTAAAAAAAAAAAACCAGTAATTTTTCGTTCGGTTGTTCATGGCTGTACACGTTTACGCAATGAGTATAACGTTAAAACCATACTTTCATAATTCTCTTTTGCTGTTTTTGAACTTACGTAACTAGAAGAAGGGTTAAAGTTAGGCTATTGTAATTTGGTCTCTCATAAAATCGGATTATCATAAGACAAATTATCATAACTTGAACACTACAGCTACCTGTACACTGTACTTAAAAAACCTTATTATATCTACATACTCTAGACACCCAAAGGATTGAAGGTAGGCTTTTTTCACTTTACTGTATTTATAATACTATAATGTATTGTACAGTACTACTGTACAGTAAATTCCATAGTACTATACTGCATAAATATAATTTTACTTATTGCGCCATCGCGGGATCACGCTGCCGTTTGACTGGTCAGGGCGCTGTTAACTGGTCTAGAATTTCGAAAGAAGGTGTACGGCGGCCGTGGGCTTTAAAATCGCTTAGCGTTGAAAATCACCTAGCGTCAGCGGCCAGGAACGGACCCCTGCCGATAACCGAGGGCCGTCTGTATTAAATTTAATATGATTAAATGATAACATTAAATAATAAAAGTAATATTTCTCTCTCTCTCTCTCAAAGAACAAGATAAAAGTATGGATGCAGAGATACTCATTGATACTACATATGAGGCAATAAAGCAGCATACCTACGAAGAAATAAATTACGATATGACAACAGAAAAGCAAATCCCGAAGAGGCTCTACCCAGATCTATACAATGACGGGAAAGAGGAAAAAATAGACAAGAAAGACAAAATCTGCAACCTTTTGAAAAGAGGGAATTGCAGATTTGGAGAAAGATGTTACTACAAACATCCTAAGATATGTCAAAAACTATGAAACATATATGGTAAATGTGCATACTTAGATGGATATGGGGATGATTGCAGAGATCTGCATCCAAAAATATGTAAAAACCTAAAAGAAGGAAAAGGATGTAAGTTCGACAAAAAATGCAAATATATGCACCCTGTAGCCATGAATCATAATCAAATAAATAACCAACCAAGTAATAAAATCCAAAATAAGAAAGAAACAAATAAAGAGAGAAATCAAGAATATCAGGTAAAAGAGAAAAGCAAACCACCAATGAGATATGCAGAGGTGTCAGCAAAGAATTTCAAAGCATCAGCTCCGAAATTCTACTCAAGAGATAATAACTGTATTTATTATGCAAGAGGATATTGCAGAAACGGAGAAAATTGCAGATTCAGACACAAAATGAATAATTATGATGAAGGAAGATCAAATATTATGGAAAAGTTGGATTTTTTAATGTCAGAATTTCTGGAAATGAAAAAAAGAACAACATACCAGAACAGGAAAGAGACATGGGAAAATCCTTATTACTATCAGTATTAAATGAAGGAGAAAACACGCAAACCATCATAGTGATGAATGCGCAGGGTTTAGTTACGAGTAACTCAAAAAGAAAAATAGAGTACTTAGAAGAACTAACCCAAAATGAAAAGAAAATAGATATAATGAATATAAGTGAAACCTGGTATTCCAAGAGACTGGGAATGATGATCAAATAAAAGGGTTCCAAACTTATAGATCAGATAGAAAAAATAGGAATCAAGGGGGAACCGCAATATATGGGAAAGACAAAAAACAAGGAAAAATATATGAGAAATATAGTAACTCAGAATGTGAACTAATAGCGGTAGAATTTGAATCTGAAAAATTGATGAACATAGTAATATATAGACCTCCTAATACTAAAGAGTTTGACTTAATAATTGAAAAATTGGATGATATATGTAGAAATCACAAGGACTGGACTATTCTCCTATCTGGTGACTTCAACTTTCCTTTCGTAGAATGGAAAGAACGAATAGGAGATTGTGGTTGTACTTATACATATAAAAAAGAGAGTAATAGTAGTGCAGAAGATAAGAGGCAATTTGAAAAGCTATTAGATATGCTACTAGAATACAACATTCAACAAATAAATCACCTGCCAACAAGAAAGGAAAATACTTTAGACCTAGTATTTGTGAACGAGATGAATTATGTTAAAGAAATAA
The DNA here is from genome assembly GCF_015104395.2 of Macrobrachium nipponense. Taxonomy (NCBI): domain Eukaryota; kingdom Metazoa; phylum Arthropoda; class Malacostraca; order Decapoda; family Palaemonidae; genus Macrobrachium; species Macrobrachium nipponense. The sequence continues at coordinate 53,644,539 of NC_087205.1, forward strand.
TAGTTTTATAATGCGAGTATTTCAGACCATAATGTCATAGAATTAACAGTTCATTCCAAAGCAAGTGAAAATAGAGATAAGCAAGAAATGAAAAAGTGGGAAGGATATGGAAAATACAACTTCTACAGTAAAAATATAAAATGGTCAGAAATTAATGAAGAATTAAACAAAGATTGGGATAACATTTTCGTAGTGTTATGACATAAGGGTAAATACGGAGATATTATATAAAATATTGGAGATAATAGTGGAAAAATATATACCGAAGAAGAAAAGTAAAACATCATTCATGCATACCAAGAGACAGAAGAATCTTGTTCCAGAAAATCAGAAAGTGGAAAAAAGGTCTTGCAAAAGAAAAAAATGCATGGAAAGTTATAGAACTAAAAAGTAAGATAGAAAATGCAGAAAAAAAGACTATACAATCAAAAGAAAATGAAAAACGGGACTTGGAAGAAAAAACCCTATTAAATATCAAGCAAAAACCCCAAACTATTATACTCATATGCGAAGAAGATGAATAAAAGAAGAATAGAAATAGGCCCTCTGAGAATTGAAGGGAGATTAACGAATGAAAAAAGGAAATTTGCAACATAACTGGCAGAACGATATAAGAGAGAATTCACCCCTAGAATAGATAATGAAGATAATGATATAGAAGTAAGGGATGAAAATAGTGAATATTTAGCTGACATAGATATTAATGAAGCTGATATTGTGCAGGCTATTAATGAAATTAAAAATGGAGCTGCTGCAGGGCCTGATGGAATTCCTGCTATTTTGTTAAAGAAAGTAGTTCATTCTATCGCAAAGCCACTTGCAATATTATTAAGACAAAGTGTAGATACAGGCAAGATATATGATGAGCACAAATTAGCGTATATTACCCCTACTTTCAAAAGTGGATCAAGACTAGAGGCAAGTAATTATAGGCCTGTGGAGTCTAACATCACATATAATGAAAGTGTATGAAAGGGTAATGAAGAAAAATATTATGAAACATTTAATAAAAAATAATTTGTTTAATAAAGGGACAACATGGTTTTCGTACCCGGAAAAAGTACACAAACCCAACTGTTAGTCCACCGTGAAAACATATTCAAAAATATGAAAAGCGGAAAATGAAACAGATGTGGTTTATTTAGAACTTTGCAAAAGCTTTTGATAAAGTAGACCATAATATATTAGCGAAGAAAATTAGAAAACACAATATCGTGGATAAAGTAGGAAGATGGTTAAAAGAATTTTTACACAACAGAAAACAGATAGTTATTGCAAACGACGAGAAATCGGATGAAGCCAAGGTAATATCCGGTGTGCCGCAAGGTACGGTGTTAGCTGCAATACTGTTTGTTATTATGATTGAAGACATAGACAATAATGTTAAGGATTCGGTAGTGAGTAGTTTCGCAGATGACACAAGAATAAGTAGAGAAATTACTTGTGATGAAGATAGGAACGCTCTACAAAGAGACCTTAACAAAGTATATGATTGGGCAGAGGTAAATAGGATGGTATTTAACTCTGATAAATTTGAATCAATAAATTATGGAGACAGAGAAAGAAAGCTATATGCATATAAGGGACCTAATAATGAGACCATCACAAATAAGGAAGCAGTTAAAGACCTTGGTGTGATGATGAATAGGAACATGTTATGCAATGATCAAATAGCAACTCTGTTGGCAAAATGTAAAGCAAAATGGGAATGGGTGTTGTTACGGCACTTCAAAACAAGAAAGCTGAACACATGATTATGCTTTATAAAACATATGTTCGTAGTCCACTTGAATATTGCAATATGATATGGTACCCACACTATCAAAAGGATATTTGCACAAATAGAGAGTGTACAAAGGTCCTTTACAGCTAGAATAGAAGAAGTTAAGGACCTAGACTACTGGGAAAGACTACAATTCTTAAAATTAAAATTATAGTCTGGAAAGGAGAAGAGAACGCTACATGATAATTCAGGCATGGAAACAGATAGAAGGAATAGCAGAAAATATCATGGAACTAAAAATATCAGAAAGAGCAAGCAGAGGTAGATTAATAGTGCCCAAAAATATACCAGGAAAAATAAGGAAAGCACACAGGACATTAATCCACTACGCACCAGCATCGATAATGCAGCGTCTATTCAATGCGTTGCCAGCTCATCTGAGGAATATATCAGGAGTGAGCGTAGATGTGTTTAAGAATAAGCTCGACAAATATCTAAACTGCATCCCAGACCATCCAAGATTGGAAGATGCAAAATATACCGGAAGATGTACTAGCAACTCTCTGGTAGAACATTAGAGGTGCCTCACACTGAGGGACCTGGGGCAACCCGAACAAGATGTAAGGTCTGTAAGGTCTGTAAGGTCTCTCTCTTACTGAGATGAGAAAATTTTTGTGTATGTTTATTTGCATTATATGATAAATAAATGATATACCTAATAACAATTACTGATTTTCAGATAATAGTAATAATAATGATAATAATAATAATAATAATAATAATAATCAATAATAATAATAATAATAATAATAATAATAATAATAATAATAATAATAATACAGTGAAAGTACAATATTTATACATTTCTGTAGTAAGTTATTTAAAAATTTTAAACATGCAAATCACCCCTGAATCTTTTCCTGAAAGTTGTGAAGCTAGGGGGTAAGGTGGACCTGTCAAATATGTCACATTACTCGACCATAAGGGAAGATGTTGCCACTCCCTGATCAAATCAGTTTCTCTCTCTCTCTCTCTCTCTCTCTCTCTCCTCCTCTTCTCTCTTCTTCTCTCTCTATCTCTCTCTCTCTCTCTCTCTCTCTCTCTCCTCTCTCCTCCACATTTTCAACTTGTGGAAGGTAAGGAAAATTTTTTAGAATTTTTTTAGCACCATGTGCACTTGCATATCTTCCTCTTTCCATTGATGTGTTTTTCTTCTTAAATTGGTTGACCTCAAAGTTTCCCTGGCCTGAGGTGCTTCATATTGATTTTTTTTAACCAGCTCCTGAGGTTAAGGTATATTTGATGTATGATGATAATTTAAGTATACATTTGGTATTGGAACTTTCAAAATAGGCAGTTACTGTATAAGCATTTTTAGATGCGATAGCATGTAGTTGGGGTTTTTAACTGTTCGTTGGGGGGGGCAGGGTCTTGTCCCTATCCCCCATGAATATTGGCAGTCTACTGTACATGTCGTCAAACAACTTATTGGGCCAGAATACTGGCACTTGGCACTCTACAAAAGCAAAGCTTGAATTAAAGGAAAAAAATGCCTTGATAAGGCATAAAGTAATGTGAAGAATAAACTGTATAAGGTAAGAGGAAACGTTTCAAGAAGAATTAGTTTCAAAAGTGATGAGGAAATAATACAGGAAAAGACATGGCATCTTTCTCACCATAGAGATGCTAGAGTTCTCCTTAAGAAATATGGCACTGTGCCAAAGGCACAAGTGTGACGAGAGTTCACAGACTCTCTTAAGGTAAGTGGAGCATCTATGTCTGTTACTGTTCTTCCTCCTTGGTCCTCTCTGAGGCTGGTATTTTGATGTCAGAGGAGGAAGTGAGGGAACTGAATTGTGGGAACATATGAGTGCCATCCGTCCCTGCTGCTGTGACAACTTGAGCAAATGAAGGCCTTGCAAGCTCGGATACAAGCCTTCGCCATTGCTTGGGCTCATCGTCCCATTGAGATATGTTAGAATCATGACTTGAGTGTTGATTGGCTGATGACTGGGGAAATGAGGAAGATCTCAGCAGTAGAATAAGTGGCTCTCAAGTTAGGGTGATCAACTCAGGCCCAGGTTGCGAGGCTGCACCTTGGGGTGAGCTTCCGCTGTGGTCATGAGAATCCAGTTCCCTTCCTAGTGGCAATCAGGCATCCTCTCTTACCAGCCCTGGTAGCGGTGAGAGGTGATCCAGACTGGTGTCTCCTGGAAGGAGATTGGATTTATGCTCTGGCACTGACACTAATGCAGGTCCAGCCACAGTAATCGAAATTTGAATGGGCTTGACGTCCCTGATTCCCGTAGGGAGCTAGTGCCGTCAGTGCACCTCATTCAGTGCAGTGTAGGCATTACTTAAGGTTCTTTGCAGCGTTCCTTTGGCCCCTAGCTGCAACCACTTTCATTCCTGTACCTCCGTTCATAATCTCTTCAATCATACTGTTCACCCTCTCCCAACAATTGTTTCATATTGCCATTGTGAGTTTTTCTCCTTTAACACCTTTCAAACCTTTTACTGTGAATTTCCGTTTCAGCACTGAATGACCTTAGTTGCCCCTAGTGCTTGGCATAATATAAAAAATCTATATAAATCAAATAAACAATCAAAACTGATGTCCCTGACAGACAGAGCGTGGCACTGTCCAAGACCCTTAAGTTGGCCTGGCAAAGATTTAGAGTCACAATTGGGGTCTAATGGAGAGAACTACATGTCGTGGCACTGGCACTGGGACAAGGCTGGACAGAGGATGTTATCAAGGGTTCTACAATCTGAACGGGCAGAGCCTGGCAATGCTCAGGTCACGTAAGTGGCACTGCCAGTGACTTGGAGGAAAGTTGCTTGGGACCTTTACACCTGAGAAATTGCTTGTTGCGGGGTTCTGATCCCTGGTCTGGTGGAATTTGGTAGGGAACTCAAAATCTTGCCCCAGGAGGATGTTATAACCTCCAGGAATATATCTTTCTACTGCAAGTGTACATATTTTGGATCGGCCATGTCTTGTGACTCTCAGTTGATCGGTAGGAAGTATCCATTTTACTTGGTTGATATTTTCTCCTGTAACAAGTCTTTGTCAATCAATTTTAGCCCCATGGGAGACTTTTGTCTTGCCTTATGTAGGAGATTTGTGTGCCAGAGTCATTGAGTGCTGAAACGTGACTTACAGGATAGCTACCTTCAGGAGGTGCCACAAATATGGGGCCTTTGACTGGAGGACCTAAAGATTTTGGGTTTGTGACTGCCAAGGCAGTGGCAGGCATAACTGGTTTACCAGGGCATTTCACCCATGAAGATGAGTGCCCATACACTCGACATGCTGCGCAATAAATGCTGCTACAATCCTTCTTTGGCACTGACCCGAATGAGGGAGCTGGCTTATTATTCTTTGCCCAAGATTCAGGGTCAGTTCTGTTCTGGGTATTCCCGTTTTGTGTTTAATGTGAGCCTTCTGCTGATTCTCAGCTTTTTAACAGACTGTTCATTGTTGTTTTTTTATTTTTTTATTTTACAGTACCTATGAGATGCCTATTTTTGAGAGGTGGATGAGTTATTTGAGGCATGCGATGAGGGATATATATTTTCCGTCTGTGGGAGCTAAGAAGAGGATGGTTAGTGTCCCAGCTGTCAGCCCAACAACAGCACTCTGTCACCGTTTTAGGAGCCTTATTGCAAAGATGGGTAGTGATAGCTGGTGTGGCATAGAACAGGAAGTCTTCAAGCTGGAAAAGTTCAAGGATGTCCTCCACATTAGTGGCTTTGTGAGAGTCTAGCCATCATTTTAAGGCTTATGCCGTTTTGAAGATCCACTCGAACCATGTTTGGCCTGATTCTTTTGGCATGTTTCTCTACCATTGCCTCCAATGGTTGGGAGTGATCTTAAAAACTTTTATAATGGCTTGGCTGACAAGGCCCAGGTCGTCTTGATCCTCTGTCAGAGAGTATTGAACGCAATGGTACCCTTCCCCTCAAGGTGCTTCCCCAGGATCAGACTTTGTCAGAAGAAGCTTATAGGTTTCCAGGACCTTGACATGGCTGAGCAAACTTCAGGTTCAGCTTCATCCCATTTCTATATGAGGCAGCCGACACTTCTGAGGGTCAAGTGTGGAGAGGTAGTTGCTGGGTTACACCCTCCTTGGGCTGCTGTCAGAAGCTGATGCCCCTTTCTGCTACCTTCTGTGCTCTTTCTTTCTCTTCCCATTTCTCTTGGGCTACTCTTTCTCTCTGTCTGCCTTCCTGGGCTGATCTTTCTTCCTCCTTCTCTGCTCTTTCTGCCTCTCTTTCTTCCTTGGCAGAGTCTACTTTCTCATGGACCCACTCCCTCAGGGCTTGGCCCATCAGTCCCAATTCTTTTCTGGCATCCTTATAAAACTTAAAATCCTCATTTTGCTGGGATCTGGCTGTCTTAGGACTTAAAACGTGGAGGAGTGGTAATTAGTGGTGCTAATGGCAAGTAAGAGGGCCTCTTTGTGTGAGGTGGCATTGGCACTCACTCAGTCTAATTTTGACCTCAGTGACCCAGGTATGTTAGTAATGAATGTTGTTAACTATGCCGTACAGCTTAGGATTGTGCTGAAAGGTAACAATTCAAGGGGTTCTGAAGCACTAAGAGCTATGTTATGATTATGTTGAATGGATTCAGTATGTCTGAAAAGACTCAAGATTGTTTGTTATGAATGGATTCAGTAAGTCTGAAAGCACTCAAGGAGTTGGCTTGTTGAAATGAACAGATACGAAGTCTTGCATGGACTTGGATTGCTTGAAATGAACGGATAAGAAGTCTTGTATGGACTTGGAATGTTCAAAATGAACGGATAAGAAATATTGTATGGACTTGTTCAAATTGGATGGATAGGTAATCCCGTAAGGACTTCGATTGTTCAAAGTGAATGGATACAAAGTCTCATAAGGACTTGGGTATAGCACAATATTAATACAAGCCTTAAATAATGATTGGCTGAGAGACGTTGGGGTTAGCTGGCGTGGTTAAATAATAAGGCTTATGTAGATTTGAATACTGCTTAGGATGGGATCGAGTTTAACTTGCTCAAATAAATAGTCACAATGCTTCAAGTTACCATACACGAGGCAAA
>NC_087205.1:53658851-53661351 GCF_015104395.2 Macrobrachium nipponense
TATCATTTTGGGATAATAGGTGGGGCAGTTTTAATTAATTCCTTTCAAAATTAGACGCATTAGTGCCCAGCATGAAATTTAAAGTTGAATGGGAAACAGACAACAAAATTCCTTTTCTTGATGTTTTAATAATCAGACACGACAGAATACAAGTTTACCATATACAGAAAACCAACATTCTCACTTTCATACATTCACTACTTTAGCTATCACAACATTGCTATCAAGATAGGTGTAACCAGCAACCTGTTCTTAACCCTCTTACGCCGATTGGACGTATTAAACGTCGAGTCAAAATGTCTCCTGTATGCCGATTGGACGTATCATACGTCGGCTCCAAAAAGTTTTTTTAAAAATTCGCGGAAAAATACTTATAGGCCTACCAGCCGAAAACTTTTGTATCACGCGCCTTGGGGGATGCTGGGAGTTCACGGATCAAGGCGTTGTTTTGTTTACAATCGCTACGCAGGCGCGCAAGCGCGAATTTCTTTCTTATCGCACTAAAAAGTATCAGTGACACATCTCGGAAATTATTTCGTCACTTTGACATAATTATTGCACCCTTTTAAATTATCCTTTACATGAAGTATTATATATGAAAATGTGCGCAATTTCATGCACAATACAACTAAAAAATACTCATGATTGTAGCTTTTATCAATTTTGAAATATTTTCATATAAATAACGATAAGTGCAAAAATTTCAACCTTCGGTCAACTTTGACTCTACAGAAATGGTCGAGAAAACGCAATTGTAAGCTAAAAATTCTTATATTATAGTAATATTCAATCATTTGCCTTCATTTTGCAACAAATTGGCGTCTCTAGCAACAATATTTCGATTTATGGTGAATTTATGAAAAAACTTTTTCCTTACGTTCGTGCGATAACTCTTCCGATAAATTTTTTCGTGCGATTGTCCTAATGTTTGCACCCTTTTAAATTTGCCGTTACATAAAGTTTTATATATGGAAATGTGCGCAATTTCATGCACAATACAACAAAAGACAACCCATGGTTGTAGCATTTTATCAGTTTTGAAAATATTTTCATAATAAAATAACGTTAAGTGCAAAAATTTCAACTTTCGGTCAGCTTTGACTCTACCGAAATGGTCGAAAAACGCAATTGTAAGCTAAAACTCTTATATTCTAGTTAATATTCAATCATTTTACCTTCCATTTTGCAAACGACTTGGAAGTCCTCTAGCACAATATTTTGATTTATGGTGAATTTATGAAAAAAAAAAAAAATACGTTCGCGCGTAACTCTTCCGAAAAAATCAGAATTTTTTTGTGCGATTGTCGAAATGTTTGCACCATTAAAATTAGCTGTTTCATAAAGTTTTATATATGAAAATGTGCGCAATTTCATGTAGAATACAACTAAAAATGATTGAAGGTTGTAGCTTTTCTCTTTTTTCGAAATATTTGCATATAAATCACGATAAATAGAAAAAAAACCACGTTCGGTCGAAATTTGACTCTACCGAAATAGTTGAAAAACGCAATTGTAAGCTAAAACTCTTACGGCCTAGTAATATTCCGTCATGTTTCTTCATTTTGAAACAAATTTGAAGTCTCTAAAACAATATTGTGATTTATGGTGAATTTTTGAAAAATATATTTACCTTCACTCCGCGCGCCGATTCGCGGCCGCAAGTCTCCGAAATACGTACATGGCATTATCCTAATATTTGCTCCTTTTCATATTAGCCTTTTTATAGAGTTTCATATATCAAAATGTGCGCAAATTCATGAAGAATACAATAAAAAATAATTGAAGGTGTAGCTTTTCCATCTTCGAAATATGTGCATATGAAAAAATATATATATTTAAATTTCGACATTCGGTCAAATTTAACTCGTCCGAAATGGTCGAAATCTGCAATTCTAATCTAAAACTCTTACAGTATCGTAATATTCAATCATTTGTCTTGAATTTTGAACAAATTGGAAGTCTCTAGACATTATTTAGAATTACGGTGAATTTTTGAAAAAAATATTTTTTTGCGTCCGCGCGTTACGAATTCGTACATCATTTTGTGATAATATTTTTCCGGTGTTACTTTTATTGTTTTACAATGTATTATATATCAAAATGATCGCAATTTAGTGTCCAATACAACGCAAAAAAAAGAAAAAAAATAACTGGTTAGCTTTGACCGTTTTCTGCACAGCGTGATTTGAATACAATTATGTATGAATTTTTTTTTTTTCGCTACCATATATCGCATTATTTACATATGATAATGATATTATTTTTCATTTCTGATGGTTGCATTCTAAACTTCAGGCAATGACAAAAAAAGGAGCCAAAAATGAAATCTTAATCTTCAAAAGTACGCGCGCTGTAATTTTTTTTTTTTGAAAAAATTATTTTTTCCACTTCCGCGCTCACTCCAAACCAGGCCCGGCATACGGGAGACGTTTTGATTTTTAGGGCTCCGGCTTAAGAGGGTTAAGAGCCTTACAAATTTGTTCCCCAGATTTCCTGGATA
>NC_087205.1:53666351-53686351 GCF_015104395.2 Macrobrachium nipponense
TTATCATCCACTTGGTTTGGTTTCCACCAATAAATCTCATTTCTCCAGAAGTATTTTTTAGAAAATTGCTACCCATCCAAGCTTTTTTTTTAAACAATTGTATAATTTTCTTAATCGTAAGTTTGTTCCTGTTTTTAATATTCTTACTGTACCCAAGTTGGCATTTAATTCAGTGTTCCTTTTATTCATGATAAGTCCTTTTATGTTCAGTTAAATGACCTTATTCACCGACACCTTCCGGCAGTTAACAATAGAGTTATACCCAAGAACCCGTCAACCATTGCTTCTCTTTTTAAACATAAAGACAAACTAAGCTCCTTGATGACTTCCAATGTAGTTTATTTAAGTACTTGCCCCAAGTGTAAGGTGGGGAAATATGTGGGGGCTTCTCGTCGCCTACTAAAAGGCAGAATTGATTGTCATCGGGGAGTTAGTTACAGAACAGGCAATAATGAGCTAATCCTGAATTTTCTAATGTACGTGATCATGTCGAAAAATGTAAACAACATATTGAATATAAACATGTTAAAATTCTCTCCAGAGCCACCTCACCTAATCAATTAGCAATAACTGAATCGTTATATATTAAGAAGCTTGTTCCTTCTTTAAACAATCAAACTACCTCCACAACACTGTACCTGTCTTGAGTGTGCCCCTGTCTCTGTTTTTTATGTCATTAGGTCATTGAATCCCGTCCTGAAAGGTAGCGGTCTGTTTCTTTCATTCTGTCTGTTGCATATTAGTTTTTTAATTTTTTAATTTTTGTTTAAAGTTTAAATATTTTTTATTTGTAAATTTCTTAGTTCTTAAGTCTTTGTAATATTTTTATATATTTTAATTATGTTTTTCAGCTTTGAAAATGAGGCTGCGTCCTCGAAACGTCAGCATGTTTAATAACTGGACAATTACTAGTACATGACGTCTCCTTCAGCTCCTTGTTGTGTATATATATATATATATCTATATATATATATATATATATATATATATATATATATATATATATATCATATACTATAACATATACATATACATATACATATACATATACATATACATATACATATACATATACATATATATATATATATATATATATATAATATATATATATATATATATATATATATATATATATATATATATATATTATATATATATATATATATATATATACTTTCTAGGGCACAATTTTTTCACGGATACAACATTCATTGAATAGAATGGCTTTTTCACTGTTTACCAGCTTTTTTTAAATTGATTCATATTTTCTAATTATTTTCTTCACTTCATTGTTCAGGTTACATAATGGGACACATAATGGGGTTCTTCCATTTACTCCAGTATTTTTACAAAAACGCGACAGCTGTTTCGTCAACCTATACGTATTGACGTTATCAAGCGTACTGATACAAATATGAGCCTACATGCGTTTTGTGACGTCATGAGGACGGAAAGGTAGTACAATTGCCAGATACCTAGTTTTAAATATTTTACAAAAGACTATAGTGAAACAAAAATATAAGACAAATAAATAAAATATGTTAACAGAAATTATATCAAAAGTTGAAAGTAAGTTATTATATACAAATTTTACATAAATATATATTAATTACATATATGTTTAATTAACAAAATGTCAGTGTGTGCTCCTGTCCGCGTGTGGTGGTGGTCTTGTTCCACGCGGTTGAAGGGCTGCCCTCCTACACGAGGGCAAAGATCGGTCTGCCTCGCGTTGGATGTTAAGGTTTGGGCGTTGCATGGCGATGCTGGCGGCTTCTGATATCAATAAACGATTGTAGTTGCCTTCCTTGTGTATTATTTTGTGTGAGAAGTTCTTGTAAGGATGGTTTTTTATTGTGGGTATCCACAAAGTGCTGGTGAATAGTACCTTGGTTTCTGTGGGCCTGCATGCGACACTTGAGTGTAGTGGTTGTGTGTCCGATATAGCATTTTTGGGGGGACTGACATTGCTCGTCAGCACAGACAAACTTGTATACTATATCAGATTCAACCTCTTTCTCCGTCGATGGAGCCGTACTATTTTTCATTACCAGTGAGGCCGTAAGGTTTGGCCTGCAGTAAATTCTTGCTGTTATTTTGTTATATGCTGCTGGGGGGTGGTTCCTCTTCGCAGTATACCAAGGAGGGCTTTCCTTTCGTCTTCGTGGTGTTTGTTGTATGATATCTGATGGTATATCACTATTTCTTTGTCTTTGTCTCGTGTGTTGCCCCTCGGGGTCGGGTTATGGAAAGCCTCTAATCTCTTTTTGACAACTTGCTCGATCATGTCATCTGGGTAGCCGTTATTTGTGAGCAGCTGTTGAACTCTGTTAATTTCTTCGTTCGTCGCTTTCCACGTCGAACAGTGTGTTAAGGCACGTTTTATGTATGCATTTACCACAGACCGTTTATATGCATCAGGGCATTCTCCTCTAGCATTTAAGCATCTCCCAGCATCTGTCTTTTTAGTGTATACTGTGGTATTGTATTTGTTGTTGTTCTGGGTCACAAGTACGTCCAAGAAGGGGAGCATTTTCTCATTACTTTTTTCTACCGTAAAATTTAATGTAGAATTTGCTCGGAGTTTATTCACTAATTCATCTATGTCATTTTCGCCCTTTGTTGTGATAAAGATATCATCAATATATCTCCCATAGATTCTGGGTTTTGGGTGTTCTTCAAAAGTGACCTCTTCTGTGTGTGCCATGTATGCGTTTGCAAAAAGAACCCCAAGGGGGGAACCCATTGCTACGCCGTCCTTTTGCCGATATATTTCGCCCCTATGTGAGAGGAATGGGGCTTCCTTTGTACATGCTTCTAGCATCTCTTTTAAGATCTTTTCGGGTATCGGTAATGGTGGTTTTTCAGAGCGGTATATCTTGTTCATGATGATTTGTATTGTTTCATCCACTGGTACGTTAGTAAATAAACTTTCGACGTCCAGAGATGCTATGTTTTCGTCGGGTGTGGTGTCTTGCAGTAGATCGATGAATTCCGTCGATGATTTTAGCGAGAACGTTGAAGGAATGTACGGCGTTATAATTTCGTTCAATTTCTTAGCCACTTTATACATGGGGGATGTCATTTGGGATATAATGGGCCGTAATGGGTTTCCCTGTTTGTGGATCTTGACTGTGCCGTAGCAGTAACCGGGTGCAAAGTCTCCGATGATTTTTGGAAAGCTTACTGTTCTCTGTTCTTTGTTCGCTTTTTCTGTTAGTCTCATCATCTTCTTTTTGAGGTCATTTGTTGGGTCTTTTTTAAGTGGCTGAAACTTATTCGTATCACTTAGTATATTATCCATTTTGGTGTCGTATTCATCTCTATTCATTATGGCACACACAGAAGAGGTCACTTTTGAAGAACACCCAAAACCCAGAATCTATGGGAGATATATTGATGATATCTTTATCACAACAAAGGGCGAAAATGACATAGATGAATTAGTGAATAAACTCCGAGCAAATTCTACATTAAATTTTAAGGTAGAAAAAAGTAATGAGAAAATGCTCCCCTTCTTGGACGTACTTGTGACCCAGAACAACAACAAATACAATACCACAGTATACACTAAAAAGACAGATGCTGGGAGATGCTTAAATGCTAGAGGAGAATGCCCTGATGCATATAAACGGTCTGTGGTAAATGCATACATAAAACGTGCCTTAACACACTGTTCGACGTGGAAAGCGACGAACGAAGAAATTAACAGAGTTCAACAGCTGCTCACAAATAACGGCTACCCAGATGACATGATCGAGCAAGTTGTCAAAAAGAGATTAGAGGCTTTCCATAACCCGACCCCGAGGGGCAACACACGAGACAAAGACAAAGAAATAGTGATATACCATCAGATATCATACAACAAACACCACGAAGACGAAAGGAAAGCCCTCCTTGGTATACTGCGAAGAGGAACCACCCCCCAGCAGCATATAACAAAATAACAGCAAGAATTTACTGCAGGCCAAACCTTACGGCCTCACTGGTAATGAAAAATAGTACGGCTCCATCGACGGAGAAAGAGGTTGAATCTGATATAGTATACAAGTTTGTCTGTGCTGACGAGCAATGTCAGTCCCCCCAAAAATGCTATATCGGACACACAACCACTACACTCAAGTGTCGCATGCAGGCCCACAGAAACCAAGGTACTATTCACCAGCACTTTGTGGATACCCACAATAAAAAACCATCCTTACAAGAACTTCTCACAAACACCAAAATAATACACAAGGAAGGCAACTACAATCGTTTATTGATATCAGAAGCCGTCAGCATCGCTATGCAACGCCCAAACCTTAACATCCAACGCGAGGCAGACCGATCTTTGCCCTCGTGTAGGAGGGCAGCCCTTCAACCGCGTGGAACAAGACCACCACCACACGCGGACAGGAGCGCACACTGACATTTTGTTAATTATACATATATGTAATTAATATATATTTATGTAAAATTTGTATATAATAACTTACTTTCAACTTTTGATATAATTTCTGTTAACATATTTATTTATTTGTCTTATTTTATGTTTCACTATAGTCTTTTTGTAAATATTTAAACTAGGTATCTGGCAATTGTACTACCTTTCCGTCCTCATGACGTCACAAAACGCATGTAGGCTCATATTTGTATCAGTACGCTTGATAACGTCAATACGTATAGGTTGACGAAACAGCTGTCGCATTTTTGTAAAAATACTGGAGTAAATGGAAGAACCCCATTATGTGTCCATTAGTAACCTGAACAATGAAGTGAAGAAAATAATTAGAAAATATGAATCAATTTCAAAAAAGCTGGTAAACAGTGAAAAAGCCATTCTATTCAATGAATATATATATATATATATATATATATATATATATATTATATATATATATATATATATGTATATATATATATGTATAGATATGTATATATATATATATATATATATATATAAATTTTATGATATGGATTTTTTGTACTTGTTTTTTTTGTTTTTTATTACAACAGATCATCTGCACGAAAACTGAAGATGTTCTAAAGGATTCCTCATTTGAGGAAGTGGAAATAGGAACCCTTCGCACAATGTTAAAGCAGGACAGTTTGACAGGTAAGATTTAGAGACTCTTTGCTGCTTGATTGCCTCAAGTTGAAACAAGGTTAATGCATCACAATTTTGTATTCTTTGTGATTTTAATATGCTTCTTGACATGTAAACGCCATGATGATTATTTTGTCTGCATGTCCTCGAATAATCGATGTTATTTTGACAACAAATCCATTACTTGGCTAGTATCATGATTCACTAAATGCCAGGCACATCAGTCTATTGTAGACTAGTGGTAGATCTGCACATATACTCTTGGATCTCTAGGTCCTCAACAATATATTAGCAGCTTTTTTGGCTAAAAAAATAATGTTTTCGTTTTTGAGACTTCTGTTGACCTGGCAAGTGGGACAAATCTTGTCTTACCACCTGATTCAATTTATACAGTTATACATTCAAGAGAGTTGGTCACCAAGGAAAGAAAATTTGACAATAGTACTTGGATTACCAACCAAACCTAACTGATAGTCATGTCCGTCATCTAAAAGAATAATCTGCTAATATTTCAGTGACTGTGTTTAGGTTCTTTTTAATGATAAATTATTGCTTTATCAACATTATGTAGGTTTTTCTTGTGTAAATTTACTATTTATGGTTATTGGGATCTCTTAAGTGTAGTTTTCTTATAATGGCATGCATATGAACTATACTCGGTTTTTTCCATCTGTCCACCCGCCTGTGGTGTTTGGTATGGTAACACTGCATCCCTTGCTTTAGATAGTCACATTCAGTTTACATTCAACAATAATAACAATATCCTATTTCGAATATTAACGGTGTAATTCGCATAGAGTAAATTAAGGGATTTTGACGAAGGAAAAATCTATTTCTGGGTGATTGGCTCGTGTCGCCCTATGAAAGGATCCTTAATATCATTCTTTCTAGGTAAAATTAATCTAAAATTACCAGAGAAAAACAAAATTAAGAAAATGTCAGTAAAACTGACTCGCTCACTCTTAAAAAGAATTGTCGGTATGGTAATAGGGGCGAGTGGGAACACTACCACGAGACATTCACCAATTAGAACTTCCAATCAGAATCCCCACAAGAGAGAGCTGATACCAACGGGCGATGCGGCCGCTACTACTACTACTAGAGGACGCCACGGACAGCAGCGCCCCTAGCGGACATCCTTAATCTAAAAAACATCTTGTCCTGCAGGGGGGGGCAACAATACAGGGTGGGTTTCATAGGGCGACACGAGCCAATCACCAGAAATAGATTTTTTCCTTCGTCAAAATCCCTTTTCTGGGCTCAGCTCGTGTCGGCCTATGAAAGAGTACCAGAGAAACAGACCAAGATGGGAAAAAAGGACAAATGAAAAGCAGTTGTAAAATGAGGGATATAATATAAGTAAATCAATTACAGCATATAAACTAAGTACTTAAGCCTAACTTATTCTAAACAGTAACATCAAAGAAAGTTAGTAATGTAAAGTACTTAAAATTACAGTAAACATAGTAAATTATAATAATGCAGTGTAATTTTAACAAAATAGATTTACTTAGATAAATTATTTACAAAATATACAAACACATTGTGTCCTACCCTAGCATAAAATAAGGGTAGGTACACTGAAGTACATTATCAGTACAAAGTGTGGATGTCCCTAGCAAAAAAAATAAGGGACAATCCACTAGTATGATTTCAGCGGCTAAGGCTAGGATATCCGAGTAGCATGGCGATAGGGTGAGGCATGTTGGATGAGGTAGGTAGAAAGGAGACCTGGATCTGGTACTACGACTACTATACAGTATCAGGAGAAACAATGTTTCCCGCTGCTACTGCTGAAAATTTTGAAGATTCCAAGGACTTTAGATAATGACGTTTAAAGACTGTCGGAGATTTCCATCCAGTATACTTTTTAAGATCCTCAAAGTTCATATGTTGAAAGTAATTAATTGAGGTGGCTACTCCCCCCCTGATGTCATGTGCTTTTGGGAATGAATCAGGATTGGCTTGTTTAATGAAGTAAAGGATTTGTTGTCTAATACCTTTTACTGACAAAGTACCACCTTTTTCTCTCATGAAGAGAGAACCTGAGGATCTTGAGGATGTACGAGATAGAAAGGCTCTTAAAGTTGATACTGGGCAGAGAGAAGGGTCTTGGGGAAGTGGGGATGACTTTCCAAAGGGGCCACCTTGCAAGAGTATCCATCATTTTTAGCCAAAAAACTACGATCCGGAGCAAGCAGAACTTCTCCTGAGGGGAGGAATTCCACATGACCCGCATCTCTGGATAGAGCCGACAGTTTCTGAAATTCTAGCTCCTGAAGCTAGGCTTAATAAGAATAATGTCTTTCTAAGAAGCATTATGAATGTACAAGACGAGTTGTCAGTATCTGAAGCTAGTTTGAGGACATCATTTAAGAACCATGAAACTGCAGTAGGCCTTTGAGAAGGTCTAAGTCTAGCACAGGCTTTAGGAATAGACGTGAAATAAGATTCAGTCAGATCTATCTGAAAAACCTAACTGAAAGATCTTCTTCAAAGCCGATTTATGAGTAGTAATAGTGCTAGCTGCTAAACCTTTTTCAAACAAGGATCTGAAAAAGGATATAGCTAGATTAACTGTCATGGTTGTAGTGTTTGATTCTTTCAGGAAGGATGCTAATTTTTTAACAGCTGAGTCATATTGTCTAATAGTTGACTCTCTCTTATCTGATTCTAGGAAGAGAATATTTTGTGGATCAATATTAGCATCTTTATTAGCCGCAAACTTCATGAAGTCCATAAAGTTAGGGTCTGAAGAATTCCTGAGGAAGCGAACACAGTCCTCATTTGTACTGATTGTGACAGCTTTGGGATTGGGAATCCGTTGAGGTCGGAGACCCAATTCCAGAAGAAGAGGATACCAGTTGCTCTTGGGCCAGTCCGGTGCAATCAGAGCTACTATTCCCTTGAAAGTCCTCAGCTTGCTTAAGACTTTCAAGAGAAGATTCACTGGAGGAAAAACATAAATTTTTCTCCACTGATCCCAATCTAACGACAGGGCGTCCGTGGCATAAGCCAGAGGGTCCAGGTTGGGGGCCACATAGCAAGGGAGCTTGTTGGTTCGCTTGTGAGGCGAAGAGATCTACTTGGAGACCTGGGACTCTCCGGCATATCCACTGGAATGACCCGTCGTCTAGGGACCATTCTGATTCCAGAGGAACTGACCGGGACAAAGCGTCTGCTATCACATTTCTTACCCCCGCCAGGTGAGTGGCGGACAGATGCCATTTGTGTTTGTTTGCTAGGGCAAAGATGGCTATCATGACATGGTTCACATGCTTGGATTTGGACCCCTCCTCTGTTGATGCAATGAACTACCACTGCACTGTCCAAAACTAGCCTTAGATGAGACTTTTTCGGGGGAAGCAGTCTCTT
Organism: Macrobrachium nipponense; assembly: GCF_015104395.2. Taxonomy (NCBI): domain Eukaryota; kingdom Metazoa; phylum Arthropoda; class Malacostraca; order Decapoda; family Palaemonidae; genus Macrobrachium; species Macrobrachium nipponense. The sequence continues at coordinate 53,674,816 of NC_087205.1, forward strand.
CAAGGTAAGAAATACTGCCATTGCTTCCAGAACGTTTATGTGGAGCTGGCGAAATTGAACTGACCAAGTCCCCTGAACCTGTTTGAACTGAGAATATCCCCCCCACCCGGACAGGGAGGCATCCGTGTGAAATGGTTAACACTGGAAGGGGATATTGAAGGGGTACCCGCTTGGCTAAGTTCTTTACTTTTGACCATGGACGGAGTTGATTGCGAAGGATCTGTGGAATTACTGGACCAACTTGTCTCGAGATTTGGTGTTTGCTCTCGATCGCCAAACTCGATTTATATCTTTTAGCCTTGCTTTCAGGAGGATATCTGTTACCGAAGCAAACTGAAGGGACCCTAGGATTCTTTCCTGGTTTCTCCTTGATGTTTGTTTGCATTTGAGAAATTGCCTGACAGATTTTGCTATTTCCTTCCGTTTGGCCACTGGAATTGACAGATTGTGGGAAGACAAAATCCCATTGGATTCCCAGCCACTGAAAACGAGACTCCGGGGTAAGTCTGGATTTCGTTTTGTTTATCTGGAACCCCAGATGTTCCAGAAAGTGAACTACCTTTTTGGTGGCTTTGAGACATTCCTCGACAGTTGGTGCCCAGATCAACCAATCGTCCGAGGTATGCTGCTACCATGATTCCCTGAGTTCTCAATTGCTGCACAACCACTTCTGCTATTTTCGTGAATACCCCTGGGGGCTACATTCAGACCGAAGGGCATCACTTTGAATGAGAATGTCTGATTTCCTAGCCTGAATTGTCTGGCTATAGGGATATGATAGTATGCGTCTGTAAGATCGATGGAGCATGTGACGGCTCCACGCGGAAGTAAGGTCCTTACTTGCGAGAGGGTAAGCATCTTGAACTTGTCGCAACGAATGAAAGAGTTTAGCTTTGACAAGTCTAAGATTACCCTTCTTTTTTGTTGAGCCTTTCTTTGGCACGTTGAATAAGCGACCTTGAAATTTTAGATGCTTGACTCTCGCAATAGCTCCTTTCTGAAGGAGTTCCTCCGCGTAATCTGTCAATTCCTTTGATGGTATTTGGCGGAATGATTTGATTGGAGGAGGATCTTTGATCCAACTCCAACCCAATCCTTTGGACACTATGCTCTGTGCCCAATTGCTGAACCCCCACCTGTGACGGAAGAGGAACAGCCTCCCTCCTACCTGGGGAGCCTCATTGTTGATGGGCGGTTGACCACCACGCCCTCCTCTGAACTGCCTGCTCCTTGTCGCCCTTCCTGCGCCACGCTGGCGAAAGTAATCTCTCGCCCTACCTCTCGATTGCTTGTTAAAGGGAGGGTAGCCCTGACCTTCATACGTAGGGTTGAAGGCCGGCGAGAGTGCGTAGGAGGTCGAAGGTTGTGATTGAGGAGACAGCAGGAGGATGGGCTGGTTCTGTTTAGAACTAGCAGGTTGTCCCTGTTGGGTAACCGGGACGGCCTGAACAAATTGCTGCTGTTGCTGGTGTTTCTGGTAAGGCTGGAACCTTTTACCAGACTTCTTTGGTTTCTTACCAGCAGTGGGGACGGATTCTTGCTTCCTCTTGGATGAAATACCCCACCTAGCTCTAAGGCTCTGGTTGAGCCTAGCAGCCTCGTGGTGTACTTCATTTACAGCGGACTCTGGGAAGAGATCCGCTCCCCACATGCTAGAAGCCAGGAGTCTATTAGGCTCGTGCCTAATAGTGCACTCCTGCAGAACGTGCTTTCGGCAATTCCTCCTAGCTTGGAAGAAGTCGAAAGCATCCGTCTGAACCGTCTGAAGCTGGGATTTGGCCAAGATCTTAAACAGAGGTTCCGTACCATACGAGAGAGCAGCCATCTCCGTTATGATCAGTGAATTGAGGGACCTGCCAAACCTAGTTCGCGCGTCGAACTCCGCCTGAATCAAGGAATCAGGCAGCCTTGGAAGCTTCTCGCCGAACTGGTCCATGGCGCAGTCCGGTTTTGAGCTTGCCAAGCGTGAACGTGGCTGGCAAGTTCTCCCACAATTCTCCAAAAGCTGGGAAGAGCGGAGAAGTAGACTCCGCCTCCCTTAGCTGTGGCATGGGCTCATCCTTGAGGACTGCCTGAAGAGTCCTCTCTACTATTTTTTGTAGCGAACGGAAGGAGAAGCCTCCTCTTCCGTCGCAAAAAATAGTGAAAGGACTCTTATAGGCCTGGAGCTTGGTGTTTGTGCACTCCAGTCCTCAAGGCAGTGAACCCATTCCCGTTGGGCATGATCCCTACTGTAGAGAACATCCTCCCTAGAGATCTTGTCTTCCCTAGTAAGAGCCGCTACGGTCAGCCTAGCATAGCCGATGAAAGGCTGCGTCAAACCCGGAGGATAAAAACTCGAAGTCCTCAATCCTTCGAGTTCCACACTCCGGGATAGAGATCATACCATCCTTAAATGGAGTGTAAGCGGCTACTCTCCATGTGTTCTCCATAGAGAAAGCTGGCAGAGAGTCGTATGGCGGGAGCTGGAAAATACCAGCACTTGGCACTCGGGGAGACTGGAAGGGGGGACCTGAGAGAGCCCAGCTACTCGGTCCTCATTCTCTCTAACTCTGTTAGAGAGATCTTGGATGGACTGGCCCGATGAGACAGAGTGCTCGACAGTTGTGCGAACATCTGCTCAAATTTCGTCCCCAGGGCGGAGACTTGAGAGCCGACCATCTCGCCCACCTGTTGCATCATCACTGCTGAGAAAGCAGTGGGATCAAAGGTGCTGGGTCCCGCTCCTCCCACCGGCGTTACCGGAGTGGATGCGGTGGAGGCCGGAGAAGGCATTGGCTCGGCGGGACGCGAGCCTTCTCCTAGAAGCCTTGCTTCTAGAGCTCTTCGAGTAAGAAGAGCTCGGCTTGGCCTTCACCGCGTCAGCGTAAGAAGTCGAAGACTTCTTAGCCGAAGAAGACGAAGATGACTTCTTAGAAGTCGTCTTAATTAGGGTCTTCGGTTCTCTCTGTCCCTTCACCTTTGGGGGTACAGAGAGAGCGGGAGAGCGGGTAGGGATCTCAGATCCCACAAAGCCTTGGAAAGAAGCGCTTGAAGAAGGGACAGGAGAAGATCCAGGAGCGCCCAAGGAAAGACCTTGGGCGCCCGACACACCTACCTCAACCAACAAATCCTCTGCCCCTACCGCCATAGGCTCGATGTTGAGGTCCAGGGTAGCGACGTCCGGGACCGACTCCTGTGTGGCTACGACCCCGAAAGATTGCTGCATTTCTTGCTGGATGGAGGCTATGAGAACGGGGCTGCGGACAAGGGGTCAACATACCCTGTTGACTTGCCCGCGGGGAAGATCTGGACGGCCAGCTTCTTGTCAAGGATGTAAGGCTGGCCTTTGGCGGCGTTCTTCCCGAAGCCGCCCACCCACGCTTTCAGGGTAGCAAGGGCGACCTCCCTCACACCAGTAGCCTGAAAGAAAAGGTGAGAATGAGCTTCTAATGGCGGAACGGGGTTAACAAACTTATGTCTAAGAGTTGTTTAGTAAAATGATAAAGAAGCCTATAATCGACTTACCCCCTCCACCAGCTGACTGACTAGGTCGTAGCAGATGGCGCAGGCTTCCGGGTGCCAGACGATCATATCGTTGTATGGCGTGGCACATGGAGCGTGAGACCTGCACTCATCGTGGCCGCAGGGGTCGTACAACGTCGCGTTGCATCCCAGGACCTGACAGTTGGTAGCCTGTAAGTGGAAAGATACATGAGTATCAGGAGAACACTTACAGCCTAACAGTTGCTCCGCTGGTGCCGGAGCGAGAAAGTTAGATTAAACCAGAGCCCCGCCATAATACGTGTGGTAACAAGATGGTTGGTTGTCCTAGGCTATTGCTCCGCTGGCGGCGGAGACAAGAGATAGAATCCAACCAGGTGGTGGTAAAAGGAAACCATGACGAAAAAAAAAGGCGGGGAATGGAGGTAAACATATGAATAATAAAATTAAACAAATCATCGTAAAATTAGGGTATAATCCTTTAAAAATAACAATAATATCAAACCTTTCTCCCACCCGTTCTACTAGAAGAGTGCCCGGGTAAGAAGCAGCTCCCTTCCGGTAGCGGGGGAGAGATGTAAGGATATAGTAGGCAAGCAACCGACCACTAGTAGTGACCACCCCGCCCCGCTGGCGGAGCCAGTAATCTATAACCAAAGGTGCCCCGGCTGCGACGGAAGGCTCCGTTCGTTATAGAAAGGGAAGGTGGCTGAGCAACTGGGGAAGGGGGGGGGGGAGGGTCTCGGCGTAACACGGCGAGAGAGAGAGAGGGGGGGGTTGGCCTACTCCTCCCCGTCTCAACAACTACCCGCTCGGAGACTCGGTACCCTATGAGTGGTCGCCCTATACCCCCCGCTGGGAGGAACCCCTGGCCACCTCAGAGAGAGAGGGAGGAAGGCAACTGAGGTTGTCATGACAACCAAGGGGTCCCCCAGCGCCTCCCTATACCTGGTAGGGAGGGAAGGGGAAGGGGAAGGTGAAGGTGCGATGGAACACGTGACCGCAAGTGGCCTAAGCCGCGAGCAACACAACTGTGGGAGGGCCACGTGAACCAGGCTGTACCAATACATGGGACATGCACCTAGGCTAGCCTAACACCCTAAATAGAATAAATTTACATCGTAAAGATGGAAAAGACACTTTTAGTAGAAGAAAAAGAAGCCCAGGAGGAGGCAAACTGTTCCGAGGAACAGAAGCCTACTCGGAGCCAGCGATAGCCGATGAAGAGCAAGAGCCGGGATGCTGGGCTGGAACAAAGAATAGCCCTAAATACCAAACTAAGAGAAATGGTAAAGGGGCTAACCTAGCTAAAACTCGATGTAAAAAACGATGAACGTAAAATAGTAAGCCCATAAGTATAAGAAGTCCCAGTATGGAGGACCGGGAATTCTTAACGAGGCAGCATGGCGCTGCCACGAGACAACCGGGAAACCGTATATGACCTATTAGAAGGAAAATACTGGTTGCCGGAAGACAAAAATACAGTAAAACATTACTTATGAGGCACTTAACTTAGCCGTTGCGATGGCAGAACGTTCCATGATGAATGGTGATAAAATTCCTCGTAAATAGCACAAGCACAAAGAGAATGCGTCTGAACGCTGGCGCTAAAAATTAAGGATGTCCGCTAGGGGCGCTGCTGTCCGTGACGTCCTCTAGTAGTAGTAGTAGCGGCGGCATCGCCCGTTGGTATCAGCTCTCTCTTGTGGGGATTCTGATTGGAAGTTCTAATTGGTGAATGTCTCGTGGTAGTGTTCCCACTCGCCCCTATTACCATACCGACACTTCTTTTTAAGAGTGAGCGAGTCAGTTTTACTGACATTTTCTTAATTTTGTTTTTCTCTGGTAATTTTAGATTAATTTTACCTAGAAAGAATGATATTAAGGATCCTTTCATAGGCCGACACGAGCTGAGCCCAGAAATTAGAACGCTTTTCAGTAGCAAATGTACACCCAGATATCCTTTTATTTCCCCAAAACTGGCACATAACATAACTATTTAAAGCCCGGGAAGTAGTGTTACCATGCGAAAACACCACAGGCAGATGGACAGATGGAAAAAAACAGAGTATAGTTGACTCTCAGCAGATGTGGAGAGCAAGGTCACATCTTCATTATCAAACCATTTGACTTCTGTCATGTGACTGCCATACAACTTCCATTCCTCAAAAGTTCCTCTACCTGTCTACTTGTCTGTATCTAAAACTAACTTTAGCCCAGAAGTCAAGTTAACATAATAACTTTCAGCTGACATTTAGGCTCCTTTCCCATAAGACGTAAAAGAATGAGGGCTTTTGGATGCCACACAATTAACTCGTTTATATGAGTACAATTTAAAAAACTCGGGGAACACTGCACTTCAATACAACAACAAAAACAAAACTTGGACAACGTGGGTAGGGCAGTGTTGCCGAATGGGAATGGCAATTTCTTGCTTGATTTTGCTCCATAAAGTGATAAAACATGGTAAAATAAAAAATATTCAACTTACCATGACAAAGATTTTATGCCAAAATACGTAAGGGGAAAAATCCCCATTTTCCCTCAATACCTAGGTGCTAATCCCCATGTAGTCAATTTTTCTACCTGGGGACTAGCACCTAAATATGAAATTTTGTACCTTTAGGTGTGAAATTTCACACCTTTAGGTGTGAAAATTGACCATAAATGTGTGAATATAACGAATTGGTGTGAAATTTCACAGGTTTCCCACGGTCAAAGCGGTGCCGTGCAAAACTCTATGGAGATAAAAATCCTGATTTCAACCCTGGCAAACCCCCCAAATTTCCTCATACTCGACAGAGGTAAAAACCCTGATTTCAACCCTGACCCCCAAAGTTCCTCATAGTCTACAGAGGTAAAAAAAACCCTGATTTAAACCCTGACCCAAAGTTCCTCATATTCTACGGAGGTAAAAACCTTGATTTCAATCCTGACCCCCCATCCCCAATATCATCATACTCTATGGAGGTAAAAACCCTGATTTCAACCCTGACCCAAAGTTCCTCATAGTCTACAGAGGTAAAAAAATCCCTGATTTCAACCCTGACCCCAACATTCCTCACAGTCTACAGAGGTAGAAACCCTGATTTCAACCTTGACCCCAAAGTTCCTCATACTGTGGGGAGGTAAAAAACCCTAATTTTAACAATGACCCCAAAGTTCCTCATATTCTACGGAGATAAAAACCCTGATATCAACCTTGACCCCAAAGTTCCTCATAGGCTACAGAGGTAAAACCCCTGATTTCAACCCTGACCCTGGATTCCCTCAAAATCTCCCGATGATGTCACAAAACTTTACGACGTAAAATCCAAAGGTTTCAACCTTCACCCCGAATTCCCTCCACTAGCCCCCGATGATGTCTTAAAACTTGAAATCACAGGTTCCAACATGTCCCCCCGAGTTCACTCCCAAATGCAAATTTTTTAAGTCAATAGGGGTACACTGAAAATTAACTTATCAAAACCCATTTCAGTCTTAATCATTTATGATATGTGTATATAGATGCATAATGTTCCATACGTAAAGAGGTTAAATGGGAAGTCAGATTACATACAGAATTTTTATTATTTTTGTAAGAAAAGTCATACAGAAATACATGAATTAATATTCCATACAAAGCCATACAAGAATACACTAGAAAAGGTGTAAAAAAGAATACCTGGACATGTACATTTGTTTTACGAAAATAATACATCATCAAGACACATTGCTAGTATATACCACACACATCCTCCCCAGTTTCCCGATCGTGTGGGAAAGATAATTCATCTCTAATACATCTAAGCTTTTAAATCTTAATAACAAGTTCTTCATATATAAATCTTCCATACATCTTTCCTCTAGCAGGGATAAATTCTTTTTCATGATGACCACGCAAGTGATTTTACCAATTTTTTCATTTCATCACTGAGTGTAGATAACACAGGTAAATATTGATTCAACCATGTCATGTTAACTCGTCCACTTTGTCCGATACAGGCAGGGAAGATAACATATTTGACATAGTCATACCAGGATTTAAATAATTCCTCCTCCAATTTCTTCACCAAAGAAAAAAACTGGTTGAACCTCATCTGCTTGGTATCACTGCTCAAATGGTCAGCATGGTCCTCATCTTTGGAATATGCTACACTCTTTAAGGCGTATTCATTATCTTCAACAGGGGCACCAATACCATATTGGGTTAGTTAAGTAGCTATGGTAGGGAGATTTACTTCATCGTCACATTCCCAAGAGGTGATATTTTTGGGCCTTTTCACAATGGCAGACCCTTCAACACCGTGATCACAAAGACAGGCGTATGTTGCACCAGCTCGAGAATATCGAAAGCCTGCAATCTCGGTGTATGAATAACTTTGAACGACATCTTCAACCACACCGTAATTCCTTTTGTGTCATCTGCTCCGACTTGGCTGTCATCTTAACGAAGTGACCTTGACTTTTCCTTAAGGGATTTTCCCCATGCCCTCCTTAGGAATTCACTCTCACATTCATTAACTGCTGTCAGTCATTAACTTTGTGAGGACGCTCCGAGATTTCGATGTTTGTCGACTCAGTTAGGATTTACTTTGTGATTTAACAGCTCTCTGCATAATATTCTTTTGTGATATACTTGTGGAAATATCTTGAGATCTCACCCCTCACGCATGAGCACAACCTGTGTTATCAATACGAATACATCATCCCAAGTACGAACCCATTTTACAATAGCAAGGTAGTTGTTTGTAATTTGACCTTTTGGTCTGTGTGTTGTGATTCTCACCACCATTGTTCGCATTGGAGAGAGTGCCTCTGCCTTCGGATGCAATTGCTTGCACTCCTTTGCTATTGCTTAAGTGTTTGGCCGAGTGCCTGTTCACTTCCGTGTCACTATTGCTGATATCCCTGCTGTTTAGTGTTTGGCCGAATGCCAGTTCACTTCCATGTCACCATTGCTGACACCCCTGCTGTTTAGTGTTTGGCCGAGTGCCAGTTCACTTCCATGTCACCAGCGCTGACACCCATGCTGTTAAGTGCTTAGCCAAGGACCAGTTCACTTCTGTGCGTCACCATCGCTGATACACACCTTTTGTTACATGTCAGGCAAACACTGCCAGGACACTCCTGTGTCTTCACTGCTGACACCCATGTTGATTTGAGATCATGGCCAAGTACCAGTTGTCCTGTTTCACCACTGCTGACACCACCTCTGTGCCTGTAGTACCTTTGCGTCACCATTGCTGACATTCTCCTGTACAAGTTAAGCTTCATGCTTTACTGGTGGGAGTGCCAGCCTGAGGTAACCACTGCTTATCTCCTTGAATGACACTTTTGGGACACTGCCCAGCTTGTGTTCATTAGTGTGAGTGCCAGTTGGGATAACCATCACCTGCCTCCCAAGTGCCGTCGCACACAACACTCTAATCCTGCATAAACATCTTTAAAACCTGAAGGACTTTGCCACCTCAGCCTACATGGCTACCTTTGTGGAAGCTCTTTGGGAGACTTTGTGACCCCAGAGGATTGTATCCCCTTTGTGATCCAGGAATGGATGAATGGATGGTTTGCTTCTCTCCCCTGGCACCCCGTGGACAATGCCCCTTATGAGATGGGGTATCATATCATTGAGCCACTCCGAGCTAGTGCCCAGGGGGCCACTACTACCGCACTTCCCAAGCCTTGCCAGATCCCTTAGCCCACATCTAATTGATCAGCTGGGATTGCCTGCCCCCTGGTGCCCAATGAATTGAGGGCAAGACTATGTAGTTCACCAGTATGGATGGTTGGAAGATGGGTGCCCATGGTCTGCCTCAGATTTCAAGTGGGAGAGTGGGACCAAACGAGGACAATGGGGATAGCTACCTTCCTGCTGGATGAATCCAAACTCCTTCTAGGAGCGAACCTACTCACGTCGATGCTGGTCTCCTTGAAAAGCCCCCCACCATGAAAGGGGAGGCCCCCTCCAATGGGGAGACATCAGAATGCCTATCCACAGCCTTCCCAGGTCTCCAGACCCTCAACCCATCCAGCCCCATTACCTCCCACTGATCCCCTGCCCCATCGCTGAACATCCAGCCTCCAGAGGCACCCCAAAGCTGGGAGACATACCAACCCCAAGGGAACCTTACAGAAAGGAGCCTGGCAGTGGACAACAATGTCTGGATCCTTGAACCAAATAGACTTTGATCTCCTCGAGCCGGGCCCGGTGGTGATTTGCGAGCCCCCAGATTATTTGCCTGGGTTTAGTCCTTTGCGCAATGCCCTAACTTATCAGGCTGATCCTCCACCACCACCAGATGCAGCATGCTACCCTGGCCACTCCCCAGAAAAATATCCGACGGAGTCCTGTTTGCACAGGGTGAGAGAACTGCCAGTTGAAGTTCACCCATTACCCGCTCATTATCATGCACATCAGGAAGTCCTGAGCCCATTACCGCTTCCAGAAGCACTACCTAGCAATGCCACTATCCCCTACGCCTAGTAAAAGGGAGCATAGAAGCATATATCATCATTGGATGCCTTTTCAAGCTGTGCCATATTTAGCACTGCCCTCACAGGGGTATGTGTGTTTAGGGAACTCCAAACATAGCCCAGGGTTAGACTCAGAGGTTCCTCGACTAATCCAACACATAAGGAAGTTACCATTGAAAGAGGTAGATGTGCTATCCAGGAACTAATAAGGTTTGGTCAGTATTAGAGCTGAAGTAGTAAGCTCCCTTCTTACTTTTGTTCTTATAAGTAACTCCCTCCAGAGATCTTAAATAATCCCTTTCAGTCCCCTTCTTCTCCTATCCTTTATCTAGCCAAGGCAGGTTTATTTTGTAACATATAATCTTGGGATGAAAGTATAATAAAAATAACCAGTAGGTTTGTGTAATGAGAAATTGGAGTTACTAACACAAAATACAGGCTAGTCTGCTTAAAGTAAAATAATAGAAGTTGGGCCTGATTACATATTGGAATTCAGCTTGACGCAGAGTTTCCCCCTTAAATCATATTGTGCACAGTAAAGAGAGAGTGTATTGTCCCATTTACTCCCTTGTCAGAAATTAGCATTTTCAGATGCTCACAGTCAATACTGAAGCATCTTTATGTGAGAGTAGCATATCCAGAGTTTGAGTAAAAGTCCTTTTCCCCCCATGCCTCCCCTGTCCTACACCATAAGGGTGAGATTTGGAATGTTTTCCTCAGACGTATTTCTCCATCTGTGTGAGGTCCTTCCCAGAGGTGTATCTCATAAGTCCTGTTGGAGTAGTACTTTGATTTTAGAGTAGTTAACATAAAATTGGGAAAAGTTTCCCCTTTTTAATCCTAAATGATAAATGGCATGTCAAACACCTTCTCCAGAGGAACTGATCTCTTTAGAGCAAGGCGCAACCCGCAACTGCGAATTGCTTTTTAGTCATGCCCCCTAACCTCTCTAAGGGTTAATAATACCTTCTCTGACCCAGCTTTTTCCAGCCCCGCCCACCCGGCCAGTTCCTCAATCGACCTTTGTCCCATGTAGCAAGCCCTCAGGCATGGTCCTGTCAGCTTTGACAATTGTTACCTCCTCTCTCTCTGCGAACACAAGCACCTCACCCCTCCCCCTTCTAAAATCTTGCTACTGGCCCAGTTGTTGTTTTCAGGAACCAAGTCTCCGAGATGGTGGAGCTAAAGGCCACGGTGCTATCACTCCCCTGGGAAGTCAGAATCACCGCAGGAAGCTGCTGGCTAAGAAGCCAGTGCAACTTTAGTTGGGGGAGGGGCAAAACCCCAAACTAAAATACCCTCTCTCTAGGGTATAAATACTCCCTGCAGAGTTCATACCTTTGCAGTGCCGTACTGTAAAGGTCAAGACGAGTAAGAGTGCCTGCGACTGCTGATCCTCGGTTCAAGTCCAGAGACCTTGGTATCCAGTCCTAGCTTCACACCAACCACGTCTTAGGCTGAAACCTCACACTCAACCAAATCTCGGACATGGCCAAAGTTCATATCAACCTCTTCGCTCACTACGCTCCAGAACCTCACCCTTGAGAACCTCACTGTTCCAGGACGTGACAAGGGCCGTTTATGTTCTGTTAGGTTA